>NC_067401.1:264724572-265089572 GCF_016432865.1 Antechinus flavipes
ACAAAGACCTCATTTCTAAAATATATAAAGAGCTGTGTCAAATTTATAAGAATACAAGTAATTCCTCAATTGATAAATGGTCAAAGGATATGAACAGACAATTTTCAGATGATGAAATTAAAACTATTTATAGTTATATGAAAAAAATCACTATTGATTAGAGGAATGCAAATTAAAACAACTCTGAAGTACCTCCTCATATCTCTCAGATGGATTAAAATGACAGGAAAAGATAATGATAAATGGTGGAGGGGATGTGGGGAAAATGGGACACTAATGCATTGTTATTGGAGTTGTGAAATGATCCAGCCATTCTGGAAAGCAATCTGGAACAACGTCCAAAGAGCTATAAAATTGTGCATATCCTTTTAGATAGCAATACAGTTACTGTGTATGTATCCCAAAGTAATCATCAAAGAGGAAAAAGGAATCACATGTGCTAAAATGTTTATAGCAGCTCTTTTTTGTTTGTAACAAAGAATTGGAAAAGAAGTAGATGCCCAACAGTTGGGGAATATCTGAACAAGTGTACATAAAGATAATGAAGTAGTATTGCTTTATAAAAAATGATGAACAAGTTGATTATAGAAAGGCCTGGGAAGATTTACATGAACTGATATTGGGAGAGACAAGCAGAACCAGGAACAAATCGTACACAGTAACAGCAAGAATGTGCTATGATCAACTATGAGAGCCTTGGTTCTCAATGGTTCAGTGATCCAAAACAATCCCAATAGATTTTGGACAGAAAAATGCCATCTGCATCCAGGAAAAGAATTAAAGAGAATAAATGTACATCAACACATGCTATGTTTACTTCTTTAGTCTCTTTTTTTATCTCTTCCAAGCTTTTTCCTTTTTGCTCTGATTTTTCTCTCAACATGATTCATAGAGCAATGTGTATTAAAAATAAATAAACACTACAATTAAAAAGTAATTCAAGGGAAATTAATTTATCCATCAAAAATCATAGAACTATGAATGCAATGAAATAATTTCAAGAATAATCCCGATGAATACTGTATTGAGATTCTCAGAGAGCAACATAACATTACATTATATTAGCTAATTTCAATATATATTAATAAAGAAAAGAAATTTTAAGAAACATTTAGTAATAGGTATAATTTTAAAAGGATTATTGATTTGATAAGGGAAATTTTGGAATTGTGATGTTTCAAGTAAAAGATGAAAGACAATAAGAATCAATAGGCTTTTATTTAATCCACTGAAGATCCAGTAACAACAGCAGCAGAAAACTAGGATCCTGAGAAGAATTAAATATATATCAGGGACTGAAAAGTTGCTTATTCAGAATTGTTTCAATTAAAAGCAGTCAGATGATACAATCTTCATCAAGGAAATTCCTAGTTGGTCAGAGAGACTAAATTGACTTCTTAGCCCAATAACTCCAATGACAGCTATTGCTCTTTTAATCTCCCCATAAGGTGAAAGATTTTTTTCCTCTGTTACCACCTCTGGCTTGATAAGGAAAAGCTGAAGAGATTTTTAGTGTGTCTGGCATAATAATATGCTACCATGAGAGCCATTCTCATTAAACAGGAAAGCATAGAAGTGAGTTAATAGCTGTATTTATATCTATAATAGTATTATTTCTTTTGCTTATTAAATGAATGATTATGAGTGGTGGATTGTATATACAGAAATCATATTAGATCAGACATCAGTAGCAACAATGGTGAATAGAGTAAGGATATTTCCTCTCAAAGTGGGGGACTTTGAGAGTGTATGAATGTAGCCATGACATGGTGGTCTATTTCTGGAAATTTCAAGTTTCTACTATGAGAAAAAAATTGGAATTATCAGCCAAAACCCATAGAATAGTGGGGTTTTGATACATATGAATGAGAAGTGTGATACAACTATGAAGTATGTGTGTTGATTAGATCCCAGGGTAGTGCAAAGGTCCTTCTATATGATATTTATCTATTTTATCCCAGAGATATTTGTGGAGTTACTATGTGATTGGAAATACTGGTGTCAGGTGGAAAATGTATCAAATGGAGAACAATTGTACATATTTTATTTGTTATTCAATAAATTATCATAGTCAAGAAAAATAAGTACACACAATGGCCTAACATGTCTAAAAATGTATGTCTCCGTACCTTGTATCTGTTTTCACTATCAGGGTTTGAACATGTTTCATCATAGGGCTTCTCTGAATATTGTTGTGTGTTTTCTAGAGCCTCCACGCTGGGATGTCAAAATATACCATCCAGACTAGCTCTCTGGAGGATCTTGGGACCAGTCCAAGTCCTTGGTCTTAGTGGAGGAGTGATGAGGCGAGACTCACACAGATGGACAAAATATGAAATCCATTTATTCCAAATTCTCTCAGCCTTATATACCCTAATACCCTTATATAATCAAAGCAACCCTGCACATGCGCTAACTATATACTGCACATGTGGAACCACATGAATAACTTGCGTGTTGTTGCAGCTAGGTAGTGCAGTGGATAGAGCATTAGCCCTGAAGTCAGGAGGACCTGAGTTCAAATCTTATCTCTGACATTTAACACTTCCTGGCTGTGTGACTTTGGGCAAGTCACTTAACCCCAATTGCCTCAGCCACAAAAATAAATAAATAAATAGAAAAAGGGTGTGTGTGTGTGTGTGTGTGTGTGTGTGTGTGTGTGTGTGTAGAGAACTTGTACGTAGATTGACTCTTTGTCACCTGGTATCACTCTGCTTCAATTACAACATAGGTTGTCACCCCCTACTGACTTCTCAAGGAGACTGAGAGCCCTTAGGGGAGATGGAGAGCCAAACCAGACATTGTTAGCAGATTCCCTCTGGACTGAAGGGTCTCATACCTCACCCAGAGCTCCTCCACTATCTGTGGCCCTCTACGGGATATGATTGTTTATTACATTGATCAGAGTTCTTAAATCATTTAAACTTGCTTCTCTTTATAAAGCTATTGTCCTTCTGCTTGCCATCTAGGGGAGGGGGTGGAGGGAAGGAGGGGAAAAATCGGAGCAGAAGCGAGTGCAAGGGATAATGAATGTTGTAAAAAAATTACCCTGGCATGGGTTCTGTCAATATAAAGTTATTATTAAATAAAATAAAATAAAATATAAAAAAAAAATAACGCTATTGTCCTTGTTTTAATTGCTAGTCTTATATGACTCCCTTCTATCTTTATCAGTTCATATTACTCAAGATTCAAAGACTTGGCAAGACAGTAGAGTAACAATAAGAAGTAAAGTTAAGCTCTCCCTCACAACTATTCCACAATAGTTGCTAGAAAATAATAAGCATCAATATTGATCAGGAAATTTAAGAAAAAATTCATAGTGAGTCATTTTTCTAGCCCAGTCAACATCAGGGGATAACAAATAAATCTGATTGTAGAATCTAGTATAGTCAGGAGTGAATCTGCTGAGGCTTCCAACCTAGTGACTAAACTAGAGCCAGAAAATGGCTGTGCACCAGGGCAAGAAAAGGTCCCAGTCTTTAAGCAGAGGAGCTGGATTATGTGGAGAGAGAAAGTATAGGTGCCAAGAGGCATTGCTGAGTCACAGATTTGGAGAGTGGGGAGAAAAACTGAAGGTAGAATATAACCATAAGCTTCTACAAAAGCTTTCCCTGATTTTCAATACTAATGATACTTAAGCCTTCAATATTTGAATTCTACTGCCTTCCTTCCTTGACTATATCCATCATAGGACATTTATGATAATTTACTACTTTAAGACAAAATAGATAAATCTAATATGCAGTTCAGAAATTAAAAACATAAACTGAACTTTGGAAGAATTAGTTATGATAGATTTCTAGAGATTTTTAAATAAATATAGAAAAGTTACACAAATTTCTAGCTATGTCATGTTTATTTTTTAAAGACCATATATTCAGGTATTAATTAAAAAAAAACAAAGGCAGAAAAATAGAAATACTTTTGAATGATTAAATTGAATGAATGATTAAAATAAATTGGAAAATAATCATAAAAATTGGGAGTATGGTAAAAAAAAGTTAAAGAAAGAATCGACTATTTTATTAAAGATAATGAATGACAACAATAAGACATCATTGGAATATGTTCTTTTAAAAAATTAAAATTTCAAATTACTTTCATGAATAAAAAGAATACATTTAATTTAAAAACTAGAAAATCAACTATTTAACCCACATATACACTAAACACCAAGTTAGAAATTTTGAAAATTGAAGCGATGAACAAAAAGAAAAATTACCATTGGATTAATAAATGAAACCAGGAAATGTTTTTTTTTTTTTTAAAGATAGATTGTTTTTAAAGAGACAGACAAAATTGCATGCATCAAAAATGAAAAATGTAATTTCTTGTCAAATGAAGAAATGAAATACAAATTGGAAACTTTTACCCAACTGTATACTAACAAATGTGTTTGGTTTTTTGTTGATGGGTAATCAGTCCTTGATATGATCCTTTGTCTTAACTCTCATTCCCCTCTATCATATCCCCAATTAAGTCTGAAATAAGTTTTATATCTTGCTTCAGCAAACCATATTGGTTTTCTAGCCCAGCCAGCATCAGGAGATAACTAAATAAATCTTCTGACTTTAGAGTCTAGTATAGACTCTTATAGTCTATACTCTATAGTATAGACTTTATTTGCCATTTTCTGTTGCATTTGGATTAAATTCACCTGATACCCTTTCCTCAAAATTCTTTTTCTGAGTTTGAATCCTTTTTTTCTTATAAGTCTTATTAGAATTAGCATGTTCTTTCTTCTTCCTCCTTTTTATATTAGTGTATTCCTTCTTTGCCTTCCCTCTCTTTTTATAATCAAAACTCTCAGAACACAACCAACCTATAGCGTCTATTGTTATTGTTGTTGTTCATCTCCCTCCTTTAAAGACATTAAAATTCTGAAAGTACTCTCTTTCTTCTTGACGTCAAGATGTCCTTAAAATTCCAGGTAAAATTCTAACTTCTGTATTAGAGTCCTTCCTACTTCCTCTCTAAGAATAGTGCCTGCCCTTTGGGATGAACTCTAATTAACTGTGTTTGAACTATGTATGCACCTTGTTTATACATATCTGATTCCATATAATTTACCCCATTAGATTTTGAGCTTTTTAAAAACAGGCTTTCTTATTTTTTTTGCTATTATTTTTCTCCCCAGGCTTATCACAGTGCCTTATCACATAGTATACGCTTAATAATATTGTTTACTTATTTTTTTCTCTTGATTACAATATTATTAGTACATCATCATAGTACATACATCATTAGTACAAAATCCCAGTCCAATCACTTAAATAAATTTACCTAGTTTCTCTTAACTCTTGTGTTTGCATTTAAAAGTTCCTACTCAGTTCCCTTTATAAAATTGTTCTATTACATTGTCTATTTTCATCTTGTAGGGTTTTATTTAGTTTTATTTGGTTTCAGAGAATTAGTTTTTTTTTTTTTGCTTGTAATTCTCTCTTTTGCCTATTAGAATACCATATTTCTGTATGTTGCCTTTCAGAATATTGTAATATATTTTTTTAAAAAGTGATCTTTCTATTGTTGCTTTATTAAAGTTTGAGTAACTTTCATTTATAATTTTTTGAAATATAGTGTCCAAGACGGGATGAGTAGAAGATGGAAAAGGGAATATACATTTTTAGACACTTGTGGATTAATTTTGATTATATTACAAGTCTCTACCCACCCACCTCCTCTGTGTTTTTAATTGGGAGGTTAATGGAAAGAGGAGTAATGAATAATTATTAAATTGTTAATTATCAATGATGATGATAATGATATCTTATATTGTAATATTTTAAATCCATGCAAGGGAAATTCAACTATTTGACTAATAATATAATATGCAGAACTTTTGAAATGAAAGTAGAATTATATATTTAAAGTAAGTGACATGGAGTAGAATTTATAGTTTTGGTTATAATCCTATTATTTGTTGCATGTTTTGATTTATGTATAGTAATTATCTTTAGGTATTTAAACTTAGTAATAAACATATATATATGCATATATATATATATATATATATATATATATATATATATAAAATTCAAAAAATAGTGTCCAGTTTATTCTTTTCTATTTTTAAGGAACTTCACTGATTGTTAAATCATATCCTTTTATCTTTTTCCCCCTGTAAATATGAGATAGATACATTTTTATTCTATAATTTGATTGTTACAATATTTATTTTTATTTTTAAAATTTTTAAAATTTTGAGTTCCAAACTTTTTCACTCTCCCATTCTTTCCCTCATCTATCAAGAAGGCAAAATGATATGAATTATACATGTGAATTATCATATAGCCATATTGCCAAAAAAATAAAATAAAGTGAGAAATTATGTTTTACTTTGCACTCCATATTCTCTCTGGAGGTAGAAAGTATTTTTCCTCGTGAGTTCTTTGGAATTGTCTTGAATCATTTTATTGAGAGTAACCAAGTCTTTCACAGTTGATCATGGGTATAATTTGCAACTGTATTTTTTTTTTCTTGTCTTCTAACCAATTTTTTCTCCCTCTAATTCCTTCCCACAGATTTTTTTCAAATTTAGTTATTAATATCTTATTTTATTTTCCTTACATATTTATGAAATTCTTGTGAAAAAATATATATTTTCCTTTTAAGCTTTGTTTTTATTGTTATGGAATCACTGTCATTTTATGGGAAGATCTCTACATGTAAATTTTAAAACAAGGATGAGTTTCTTCTTTGGTTTAATCATTATTACAGATGCCTCTTACCCATCCACCCAAATTGAAATTTGGGGCTTAAGTCAGGTGCTATTCTTTGTTGTACTTTTCAAACACTTGAGTCATTGCATTTGCCTCCAACTCTAGGGTCACTCTCCTGGGATCTTTAACGTTCAGAGGACCAAGTCTTTAGGTGTTTCCTTTGAATTCTCAGCAGAGAATATTGGGGATCCCAGAGCTCCTGGCTATCTTGGCTGTCTTGCTGTGAGTACCGCTGTAGTACATTGGTCAGTATTTTAGTGGCTTCTACTCAATACTAATTCATTGACCCCACCCTGGAGCTTTCAGATCCCCATGGGACTGTCTCAAGTGAGACCTTCACTCGGCTGTCTTTAAATACGAGCACTTCTGAATAAATTTGTGTTTCCACTTGCTGTAAGACTGCTAGCTTATTTGCCTGTGCTGGTGCTAGCACTGACTTTTGTTTATGGCTTTCTTTCCAATTGCTTGACTTCTAGTTGATTTTTTTTTTTTGGAAATTTTTAGGGCAGAAGATGTCATTTAATACAGTTTCCCCTTTTATTTCTTCAGTATTTTTCATGTTTCAATTGTATTTATTTATTTTTCTGGAATGGGTAATTGAGAACTGGGCAGTTTGCTTCCAGTCAAACAGACTGTCTTGTCCAGAAGGCTGTCTTTACTGTTTTGAAGCTCATGGGGTCACAGCCTATTTCAGACTATTACCAATATTCCTTCGCCTTAGGCAGTAATAAAAAAAAAAGGAGAGAGACCTAAGAGACAGAAATAGTAAGGGCTGGTGCTCATGGGGATTCATGTTAACAGTGTAGACATTAGTTTGCTGATGTTTTCCCCATTCAAAAACTATGTCAGTTATTGATAACTCACTTGAAATAGATAAATAAGAAAGAAAATAAGGTTAAATCATTGGAATGTTTTATATGCAAGCTCATTTCTGGTTTAGGAGACAATCAAAAAACTTTTCCTTACCATGAGGTGAGTAGACTGGAAAGAATATTTGCGCAGGTTCCTGTGGCACCTGTAGTAGTATATAGTAGAGATTGCATTAAGCCAACCATGTTAATGCATGCTTGAAAGGACTAGACTCATATTGGCCAGTGTTCCATTAGAATTTTCTTGTTAGGGATTTTTTTTTGCTAATTTCTTTTTCTTATAGTACTCCTTATAGAATATGTACTATATATATATATATATATAGTTTATCAGAGACCCTTGTAATTTCTGTATTTGTCTAAATATCTTTTCTCTGGAGATCAAATGGATTACTATATTTTTACCACTCAATTATCTTTATTGTACCAAAATATCATGTAGCTAATGAAAACATTTAAACTACATTTGATGCACAATCTAATCGTCATGTTCTATATTACATTTGTCAGCCTATTTTTGCATAATGAGGATGAAAATACCTCAGGGAACACACATGCTAATACCATTTGAGAAAAATGGTTGATTATTTGTCTTGTTAATGAATCCCAACCCTGACCCACAAGATCATATTTCTGATTCATCTACAGAGGGGTCTCCTGGAGGCATGAAAGTGAATATTTTTTTAAAAGATAATGACAGAGGTGGAGGCATATTGTAGCATTTTAAGTTGTGTCTGTGAATATCACTTAATAGGGAGTGAATTGGACACTCAAATCTATTTTATATTAAGTTAGTATGTTCAAATGTTAATAATCATATCATTATAATTTGTATTTATATGCAACTTGGTCTAGTGACCTAGATGTTGACATTTTTATAACCCCATTAATTACCAATTATAGATAGCTGTAGTCTTTTAATCCATCTCTTAAATATTCAGTCGTAAAATCCCATGTAATAATATTGAGATATTTTAACTGTTGGTTTCAACAGGGATGCTATACAATGGGAATAGTAACTTCACAATTTATGTGAGTTAAAGACAATACTCACCAATGAAATGAATAGAGATAATTAACTCATTTTTTCTTTGTTTTGTTTTGTTTTGTTTTGGGACTAAGCAAGACAATAGTGATAGTTTATTTGTATCTACCATATTCTTCCCTGAGCACCCCCCCCACTTCTCCCAAGTAATTATTTCTTTGATGTGGGTGAATGCCAGTTTGGGAACTTTCTGCATATATGCCAGTTGGCATCCTCTCTTTAATTCATATTGTTGGAAAGTTTCCTAGGGACACTGAAAGGTCTGATTGAAGTCTTCTTCACTTTAAGTTCAGCTTTTTACCCACTATCATGTTTCATCTCACCTTTTGCTCTGTCAAATTGAATTTTTAGGCTATAATTAGTGCATCTAAATAGAAATGATGTTACTAAATATTACACAGCTTTTGGAAACAATATGACTGATTGCTTTCCTCTGACTCCATTCACAATCCCTTTGACTAGATAGAGAAAAGCTTCTTCTGTGTTATATATTATATCTTACATAACTCCCTGATGGAATATAAGCACCATGAAAGTAGGGACTAACTCATTTTTGTATTTTTATTCCCAGAAACCAAAATAGTTTCTGTAATGTAGCTTCTGTAATGTAATCTATCTATCTATCTATCTATCATCTATCTATCTATCTATCATCTATCTATCTATCTATCTATCATCTATCTATCTATTATGCTCATAGATATAAATATATAGCTATATATACAAGATGCAACAACAAGGAGTAGCAGCAGCACAGCTAGCTAATAGTAAGCAACAAATATATTGATAGAGTTTGGCTAGCAAAGTTATTGCCTGTAAATATGTCCCAGTTTTCATCCTGAAGCAGATCTTTGGGAACTGAGTTTTGAATATTTATAATCTAATTTGTAAGCACACTTTTATGCAACTCATCATTCCAGGATTGTGGTTGAATGCTTGTGAATTGGCAAAAAGGGAAGATTTGTAGTATATCTCTGGAGTAGTATTGAGGCCCCTAATTCAAGAGGCTACTCTATAATGAAAGTTACTTTCTAAACAAAAAGCTGACAAAGCCCAGAGTATGGCAGATATCCAGTAAGCTAGTAACTCTGTTTAGGAACATCCACAAGGACTTGAGCAAAGAAATCAGACAAATGAAGAAAGCACAAATGCTATGTAGTTTAAGTTCACATAAATACTTCAAAATACATTTTCCAAGAATAGCTCATTCAATTGGATCATATTGTGACACTTCCCATTAACCTCACTTTATATGTTACATAATAACGGGGTAACAAATTTCAGATATAAGGAAGAGCTACATGGATTGTGTCTGAATAGTAAAGTACAGAGATTTTTAGGTTATATAAATAAAAGTTTAACCCTATAGGTGCCATTATGCAGTGACCAAGGTAACTAAAACAATGGCAAAGAAGCTCCATAATCACCCCCTGACAGTTCTCAGAAACCCAAGAAAAGCAAATACTCCAGGGTCCTCATTAATACTGGAAAAAAAATTCAGTGAATACAGTTTTGCTTTGGGTGCCTAGAATGTACGAAGAGAAAATGGCATCACAAAACATGAATCATTCGTCTTGGTTGGCTGTTGAATAAATGTATATGGAGAAACAGTCATTATAGAATAAAATGGGGCATCTGTGAATGAGAATTATGGTAATCAGGGTATTAAAAGCTGAGAAGAATTTAGTAACCCACCTGTTAAATGATAAAATAAATTATTTCTTTTTTCTCAATAGGATTTTATGTTTCCAAATACATGTAAAGATAGTTTTCAACATTTATTTTTGTAAGATTTGGTAAGATTCCAAAATTTTCTCTCTTTTTCTCCCGTTTACCTCTTCCCTTCCCAAGAAAGCAACCAGCCTGATATAGGTTATATATGTAGAATCATTTCGAACATAGTTCCATGTTTGTCATATTATACAGGAAAAATAAAACCTAAGAGGGAGTGTGGGGAGAGAAACATAAGAAAGAAAAAGAAAAAAAAACAAAAAACAAAGAAAGAAACAAAAAGGTGAAAATCCTATGCTTTGATCAACAATCTCTATATGCAGAGGACATTTTCCATTCTAAGTCTATTGGAATGAGCTTGAATTACTACATTACTGAGAAAAACTATGTCTGTCATAGTTGATCATCATGTAATCTTGTTGTTAGCATGTACTATGTTCCCCTGGTTCTTCTCACTTCACGTAGCATCAGTTCATGTAAGTCTTTTGAGGCTTTTCTGAAATCAGCCTATTCATCTATTATAAAATAATTGTATTCCCAAGCCATTCTGCAATTCATAAATGATCAAAGAATATGAACAGACAACTTTCAGATGAAGAAATTAAAACCATTTCTAGTCATAGGAAAAAATGCTCTAAATAACTATTGATCAGAGAAATGCAAATAAAAACAACTCTGAGGTACCACTACATGCCTCTTAGATTGACTAAGATGACTAGAAAAAATAATGATGAATGTTGAAGGGAATGTGGGAAAACTGGGACATTAATACCTTATTGGTGGAGCTGTGAACTGATCCAACCATTCTGGAGAACAATATAGAACTCTACTTAAAAGTTTATCAAACTGTACATACTCTTTGATCCAGCAGTGTCTCTACTGAGTCTGAATGCTAAAGAGAACAAAAAAAGAACAAAGGACCCATATGTCAATAATGTTTGTAGCAGCCTGTTTTGTAGTGTCAAGGAACTGGAAACTGAGTGGATATACATCAGTTGGAGAGTGGCTGAATGTGTTATGGTTTAAGAATGTTGGGAATATTATTCTCTTTAACAAAGATCAGCAGGAGGATTTCAGAAAGGCCTGGAGAGACTTACATGAACTGATGCTAAATGAAGTGAGAAGAACCAGGAGGACATTGTGCATGGTAACAAGATTATGTGATGATCAACTATGATGGACTGGGCTGTTTTCAACAGTGAGGTGATCCAGACCAATTTCAATAGACTTGTAATGGAGATAACCTTCTGAACACAGAAAGAGGCTTATGGGGACTGAGTGTGGATCATAGCACAGTATTTTCACCTTTTTCATTGTTGTTTGCTTGCTGTTTGCTTACTTTTTTCATTTTTTTTTTGATCTGATTTTTCTTAAGCAGCATAATAATTGTGGAAATATGTAGGTATAGAAGAATTGTACATGTTTAACATATATTGTATTACTTGCTGTCCAAGGGAGGGGTGGCAGAAGGGAGGGAGAAAAAATTTGAAAAATAAGGTTTTGCAAGAATTAGTGTTGAAAACTGTTTATTTTGAAAATAAAAAGCTAAAAAAATCATATTCCATTACATTAACATACCATAGTGCTATAAATCAAAAGTATCTCCAAGCCATTCTCCAATTGATAAATGTTCAAAGAATATAAAAAGACAATTTTCAGATGAAGAAATTAAAGGCATTTCTAGTCATGGAAAAATGTTCTTGATTACTCTTGATTAGAGACCTGCAAATTAAGAGAACTCTGAAGTATCACTTCATACCTCTCAGATTGGCTAAGATGACAGGGAAAGATAATGATAAATGTTGGAAGGGATGTAGAAAAACTGGAATGCTGATGCATTATTGGTGTAATTGTGAAATGATCAACCATTCTTGAGAACAATTTGGAACTATATCCAAAGTACTATAAAACTGTGCATGTCCTTTGATCCAGCAGTATCACTAATGGGTCTATATCCCAAATTGATAATAAAAGAGGGAAAAGGAGCCACATATTATAAAATTTGAGATGTGGGTCTCTGCCTAGTATCTGCCATACATTTTTTCCAATTTCCCCAGCAATTTCTGTCAAATAAAAAGTTATTTCCCAGAAGCTGGAGTCTTTGGGTTTGTTATACAGTAGATGACTATAGACACTGACCATAATATCTTGTGTATCTAGCTTATTCCACCTATTACAGTACTCCATTTCCTGGCCAGTTTTGATGATTTTGATGATCACTACTTTATAATATCATTTTATGTCTGCTATGTCTAGGCCAAATAAATTATTTCTTTATTAAATTATAGATAGCTTTATTACTATAATTATTTAAAATAATTATACTTTTCAATTATTAGAACCATCAAAAACATTTTCTAATTAAAATATTTATACTTAGGACACACACACATATATTTATATCCATTGGGCAATATTCTCAGATAAACAATATCTGGGGAAAATATTTCTCAAGCATTCTTTATTTCAACCATAGACTCACTCAGACAGTAACATATTTCTGAATAGTCTTCTATACTTATTATATAATAGCTAATTATAGTATTTATTTGAGATGAGAGTCTGCAAAAAAATCAGATATTTTTGATAGCATTCTATTTATAATTCCACTTTTAAAACATTAATAAACTTGATGAGCTTAATATTTATCATCATCTGATAAATAACAGCTTTTTCTATCTCCAACTCTTCATGACTATAAACCAAATGCAACATTCAAGAAATGGGGTTTGTTTAAAATTAAAGGGAAGAAACCATTTTAATTGTTTTTCTCCTCCCCTGGATGTGTGCATGTCATACTCAAGGATACTCAGATTGAAGTGATACATCATTTTTCCTACTGATAATTCCAGACTATTGTAGATGCTCAGGGTACTGTTAACCTTTTTAGTGGCTTTAATGTCTTAATTTCTTATCTATCTCATGTTCTGTTGTTGTCTTTTAAAATTTAACATTTATTCTGACACTTGAATGACAACTTGACAAACAGAACACCTTCAATGACCTATTCCACACTTTTTCAGGCATATATTTCACTTTTATGTGTCTTAGAATTTTTCTCCTAAGTTCCTTAACTTTGAAACGTTAAACTCTCTGACCCTTAGCTTCTTAATCATAAAATTAGGAGGTTATACAAGATAGTTATTTCTTTTTAGGAACAAATTTCTCTGATTCTATGAAATCTCTCTCTATCTCTTTTATTCACACTCTTCAGTTTTATCAGAATTTTTGATTCCTTGATTCAATCCTTCACTACCATTGTATATTCACTTGCTTTCTATTCAATATTGACCTCATTGTTTGCCAATTTAATGCTTCATAGATGTTTCCTTAAAATGTTGTTTTTACTTTACCATTCACTCTTCATGACCTAAAAATTACCTTCCCATTTCTCAAATTCTACTAAAGGGCTTTGAAATATATTAAAGAAAAAAAGCTAATTTAATTGACAATCCAGTAATCAGTCAGTCAATAAATATTTATTGAATGCCAATTATATGCCAGGCACTGTGTGAACTGCTGAAGATGCAAAAAGAGAAAAAATACAGTCCCTACATTCAATGACAATAAGGATTACAATTTAATGGTTATCAGCACTACAAATTGGTGATACAAAAGTGAATTTTTGCCTCTCAATATTCCTTCGACTTTATCTTCATTAATACAATTTCATATTTTTCTTCTTTTCTCTTATATTTTATCAGTGACTCCTGCCTGTACTTGTTGAAAAAAAAATAGATACTTCATTGAGAGTATTGGAACATCTGAAATGAATTCTATTTCTTTTTCTTTTCCTTGAATCTTCTTAACTTTGTCATTTTATTTATTTTCTTTCCATTCAGTAACAGAAGAAATATCACTACTCACTTTTTATTCCTAAATCTATTTCTATTCCTATTCTCATATGCTTTTATCAGCTCCAGGAATTTGTTTTAGCTTTCATGTTTTTCACTCACAATCTTCACTCTATCTTGTGAAATTTATTATTTTTGTTATTATTATAGTCACCCAGATTCGCAATATTGGAATAATTCATTAATTTGCAAAATTTTACTATTTCTACCACAGCAATATCACACAAATTCACCCTTTATCTCTACTCACAAAGCTACTAACCTATTTATGTCTTCATTACCTTTTGCCTCACCTACTTTAATAGTTCTCTAAATGGTTTTCCTGTTCCAAGTTTTCCCCTTCCTAAGGTTTGAAAATAATATCCTAAAGTTTATTCTGATTATCTCATAATCAAGGAATTCAGTTGTTCTCAATTACTTCTGGGGTCAAATTCCAACTCCTTTGTAATTTCATATAATTCATAAACTGGGTTCCATATGATTATTAGATATTTCTTCCCTTTCAATCACAAGGCTATTCATAAATAGGTTATTCATAATAACCTTTTGCTCTTGTTGTTTCTTACATATAATATTTTATTATGTCAATTTTCCTTTTGAAAGGTTTTTCCCTATGACTAGAATGTATTCTTTTATCACCATAATGTATCATGTTAATTCTTAAAGTAGAACACACATTTCCCTAAAAGTATGTGGATAAATTTCTGGTGGCCTGTGAATTTAAGTGGTAAAAATTCCATTTTTATTTCAGTATAATAGGCATTCTTAATATTTTATTTAATATATTTAAAAATATTTTGAGATGTGACTCATAGACTTCAGTAGATTTCTAAAGTCTTTTATGATACACATACAAAAAAGTTAAGAATTTCTGTTTTGTGAATTTAACTCCAGATTCATTATTTCTATTCCTTATTCTTATTGATCTCCCATCTATAACTACTTTCAGGATATCTCATCTGGATGTTAAACCAATATTGTAGAATTCACATGCAAAATTATATTAATTATCATTCCCTCTAAACTTGCTCTCCTTCTTTTGACTATTATTTGCAGCTCCAAATATTTACCCAGTCTTTTGACTTCACAATCCTGACAAAATACTTGACTCTTTCTTTTTCCTCACCACTCACATTTAACCAATTAATAAGACTTGTGGACAGTGTCATTTCAGTCACTCTCACAGAGGTATAATTCATATCACTTTATTACTGCTCCTCACTGCTGTCTACTTAGATGATTGGAATGAGCTTCTTTACTTTCTTCCTCCATTCTTTTTTATGCCTCTACTAAAATAATATCTATTTTGCTCAAAGCTATTACATCCCTTGATCAGGTATGCAAGGCAATCTGCAGACTAACACTACCCAATCTTTCCAGATTTCTGTCCTAGTGCTTCTCTCCTTGCAATCTATGTTCTTTCAACCTGAATAAGTCTCTATTTTTTTTAGCATGTACTTATTTTTATACTTCTTTATCTTTGTTTATTGGAAAAAAATTTACAACTCTGATGCACTTATAAGAATTATTATAACTATATTGGTATTTTTTTCCCTTGCAGAATGGAAGCTCTGTGAATGCAAGAAAAATGTTTTCTCTCAACTCTTTGTTTCCTCCAGCACCTACAACAGTGCTACATGTACATTAGATATCAAATACATTTGCTGTTTTCTATTCATTAATTTGCTTATTCATTCAATGAATACTTATTAGACAATTATGTGCAATGGACTGTGCTAAGCTTTATAGGGCTTTGGGAATATTATGGAGTGTACATGAATATAAATATGATACTCTCTCTGCCTTATACCTAGAATGCCTTTCTTCTCCTTTTCTCTTTTCACTTATTGAATATCCCTATCCTTTAAAGTTCAACACAGAAGCTACCTCATCCATGAAGCCATTAATGATACTTCATTCATTCATTTCAGCATATATAATAATTTCCTTCTGAGAATATTAAATCAAAGCATTTTAATTACAAAATTCTAATATATTTATCATCTATCATTAGTAATAATAGCAATTTATATTGGTAAGCTATCATTCTAGTATGCTTCAAGCCCATTTTTTAGAACTTGAAAAAAAGTATACTTTTTAAATGTCATATCTACCTATGGACTTCATATAGTGTTCTTTGAACTTTTGATTTTTAACAAATTTGCTATTTAATATTCAATAACATATTTATTCATTATTGTTAGAGATCTACTATGAGCAATGAACTGTATCAAGTTCTTGGAGGCTTTAAGGAATCAAAGGAGTGAATGAAAGAGCTGGAAAATATGTTTAGAGAAGTAGCCCTTTACCAACTTTGAAACTGTCCTGCTTCTCTATCTCCAAGGAAATGACTTTGGATATCAACAAAATTGGATTTAGGACCTTTTCTTTTACTGATCATAGTTATAGACCTGAAAGAAACATCAGAAATAATATAATCCAATGCTTTTATCTTATAGATAAGGAAATTGAATCTTAGATAAACTATGAACAAATCCCATAGTCATTTGATTGAGCAAGATAATTCCTGTAGTGAACTTCCCCAACCCCAAGCTAATTACTGAAATGTGAATTTATTTCAAACAAACAGCTATTTAAATGCTTGCTATTTTTAGAACATTGTACTAGGTTTTAAGGGAGTTACAAGAAAAATATTACATGGTTTCCATCCTCTGATAGCTCCTGCAGAACATCAACAAGTATGCAAAAAGCATTTAATAAATGCTTCGCATCAAAACTAAACCTCCTCTGTTCTCTGAAGGGTAATAAAATTTCTCATTTTCAGGATTAGTAAAGTTTTTAAGTAGGTAGATTTTTTTTAGTACTTTTTTAAAAGCCCAGAACAATAACTTTTGTATATTGATCCATGCTTGGATCTAAGTTAATGGGAGAAGATCACTCATTTTTCAATAAAATTCATTTTACAGACAGCTTTGCAGGAACACAGCTCTTTCATTATGTGAGATTTATCCATATTCATCTTTCCATAACACCTTGAATGAGTGATGTCTTTGTGATAAGTGCCACCATGGGCAGTTAACTAGAGCCTTGCAGAGCTCCTAGCTGCTGTAAACCATTCTCACTTTGAAGCAAAGTCATCATAATTGAGTAAAAATGACCACATTTGGCACAAATTTTCTACTCTGGAGATATTATACTGTTACTACTATATCCATAGACCCCAGCTATTATCTGACCACGACAATGAGGGAAGGACATTGCTCTGTTTAAGTTGTAAATCATATATGAAAAGCTTATCATTGTTCAAACCTAATTTTCTTAGGTTTAATATGATAATATTGGCATCAGTGTCATGTTAATATTACATGAAAGAAGTTAAAATTTTAGCTTGAGGCTATTAGGCAAAAAAGAGTCAATTTTCACATTTGAGTGTACAGTACCTTATTTTAAATGAGAACAGAAACTTAGATTTGAAATGAAATGACATTGACATGCACACACTCCTATCAACTTGGGGTTATATCTGCACTCCCATACTCTTTTACAATTTGCAAAGGGGCTGTTATTGCAAATGTTATTTTTTCCAATAAAGAGACAGCTCATTAGATCTCATTACTAGTCAGCAGCTGTCGCATAATATAGATTTCCAACTTGGAGCAATACATCTTTTCACAAATGCTCTCACTGAAAATGTGGAAAAGATCTATTTCATTGTTAACCCCCAATGACATTATACATGGTTGCACTTACACCTTTGGCTCTTCTGTGGAACATTTCATACTTTAGTAACTTTAAGTTGAATTATTTGAGATTCCACCTTTAAGTGCTGCATCTGTTTCTTCGGTGGTTGAAGGGATGTGAAAAACCTAATCATTTCTATTCCCACTAGCATCCTGGTAGAGAGGGAAAGTGTATCAACAGATATTTGTTGAGACATTAATCTGTACACAGTGTAGCTAGGTAATTATTGGGATCAATTGTTGGGATTAGTACAAATAATGGCACAGCAATGTTCCCTATGCTCTGGAAAAATCCTAATTTAAGCAATAGGAAAAATTAAGCAGTATAAAAAGCAAAGTACAATTCATTATACCTATAAGAGAAGTGTCACAAGGCCATGTCAAATGAGTAACACATTTGCTATAGGATTGCAGAGATGGGGGAAATTAGTGTGTGTGGAGTGCTCTAAAAAGACATAAGCAAAAGACATATGCCTCTGACTATCTGGTGGTAAAAGAAATTATTTTTGAATCATAGTCCTATCTAATTTTTAAGTTGTTTTATTTCTCCTCTTTCATTAAGTAGGGATAGTTTAAAAGAGAATAATAAGAGGATTTGAGTAAGAGGGTTGAGTTAGAGGGTAAAATCAAATTTTAGTAATTAGAGCAAGGTGGGCTGGGTTTTCCAGTTAGAAAGAAGATGGAAATATAAGCTAAGTGCTGGATGGGAAATCAAAGATGATCCAGTTTTACTCCTTTGCTTTACAGATATTTTAGAACTATGGAAAGGAGAATGAAAGATGAATTTTATTGGAACAGTGTGATTGGGCCCTGAATGGCAAAAGAAATGTCTAGAAATATATTCCATTTAAGTAAAGAGATGATGGATTTTGTGAGATCTTACATTTCTTATCAAACAATTAAAATTTATTCTGTAGACAGTGAAAAATCTGCCTTTTTCTTTCCCCTTTTCCATGCTACCCTAAGTCACTCAGGTAATGTGTTGTTACACATTGTGAAACATCACTTGTGTAGACCTTTAGTACTTAACAAGTAGATCATTGCTCATAGTTCTGCCTGTCTCAGCTTTCTCCTCCCTCCAATCTACTCTCCATTCAGCCACTAAAATGATATTTCTAAATCTCACCCCACTCAATTAGTTCTAGTTGCTCCCTATTGCCTCCAGGATAAAATACAAAATATTGTGTTTTGCAATAAAAGTTCTTTCCAATTTAGCTCATTTCTTTGTAATTTTCCTATATCTTATTCCCTGACACATACTCTTCAATCCAGTGATAGTGGCTTCCTGGCTGTTCTATAAACAAGATGATACATCTTTCAGTTCTGGATATTTTCTTTTTCTGACACCTATACCTGAAATGACCTTCTCATAATACCTACTGAACTCTCTCAATTCCTTTGGGTCCAAATTAAAATCCCATTTTTTATTAAAAGACTTCCCCAAACATATTTTTTCCCAAACATAATTTAATTTTCCTCTGTTAATTATTTCCTATCTATCCTGTATATAATTTATATCTAACTTCTCTGCCCACTCTTCTCCAAGAAAGCTTTTATCTGCCAAGATGGAAAACTTTCAATTGCCCTTGAAGAGTTCCAGAGAAGGATTGACAAAGCCTGGTACTCTCTAGTGTCTCACTAATTTTTCATGCAGGGTAGGACATATATTTCCACTAGTTCAGAAAGAATCTCATAACAAAGAATTTTGAAATAGTAGTTACATATATAGATCTAGAACACAGGAGTTTAATAAATATTGATTGATTATGCTAAACTCCTTTGAATGATTAAAGATCTTTCCCAAGAAGTTCTGCTATTTTATAGGAATTTATTTGATCAGCAAAATATATTTTGCAAATAGGAAAATCTGGATGACTTCCCCATTAACAACAATTTCATCTTTATCTTGAACTTTCCAGAGCATCCGTCCCTCACAGAGGTGAATAACGTTGGTGATAATACAGGTCTCTGCTTTATGTCTCACCTACATCTTACCTTTAGAAGTTTTTGAAGAGCAATAGTTTTGCTATTTCATTTCTCTTTTGATTCTTAAATGATTTTGATGTATAAGTAGAAAGAATCTTGCTATTAAAGGGACTGTAAGGTGACTTTTGTTCAACTAAATGAAAAATATTTTCATAAAAAATAGCTACCATGAGAAGCATGTTCTCTATCTCTTCCAGTTTAGATATTTGATCAATTGTTGAATATTGCTTTCAAAAACCTGCTTGTTTTCTATCAATCTTTTTATTAGATATATCATAAATTTGTATCTAAGTATTTTACACAAAAATTATTATATACAGTAAAATAGGCCTACAGGCCTAGTACTAAACACAGTATCTAGAACTTTAATAAGAAATTTAATAAATGTTTATTGATTGATTATGCTAAACTCTTTTGAATGATTAAAGATCTTTTCTAGGCAAATAATTACTGACCTTTCTATTGTTTTGTTTTGTTTTTTTTTTTTTTTGGTTATTTAAAGTTTGAAGATTTTCCCTACTTCTTTGGTGTCTTCTCCTTCAGATACCTTATAAATTAGACCCTTAAAGTCCTCAGAATTGTATTGCTTACAACATGAATCTTGTCATTATAAACAAAAGCATAATTTGTTTAATTTTCTCAACATTGTTCCTTTTATTGTCATTCATACCTCCTCTATAATACATTTGGCATTGTAATGTAGTGACCAGCAGTCTTTCCTGCCACTATAATAGTTTGTTTTTAACGATCAAGTTATTTCTTCACCCTCTTTCTTGACTTTTAATTCTCTTAAAATTGAACTCTGCAGAGTTGGCATCTCTACCCTCAAGTTGTGTGTGTGTGTGTGTGTGTGTGTGTGTGTGAGAGAGAGAGAGAGAGAGAGACAGAGAGACAGAGAGAGAGAGAGAGAGACAGAGAGAGAGAGACAGAGAGAGACAGAGAGACAGAGAGAGAGAGAGCCAGAGAGACACACACACATACACACACACACACACACACACAGAGACAGAGAGAGAGACACACACACACACACAGACAGAGACAGAGAGAGACAGATAGAGAAACAGAGAGACACAGAGAGAGAGACAGAGAGAGAGAAACAGAGAGAGACAGGCAGACACACAGACACACACACAGAGACAGAGAGTGAGAGACAGACAGAAAGACAGAGAGACAGAGAGAGACAGAGAGAGACAGAGACAGACAGACACACAGAGACAGAGAGAGAGTGAGAGACAGACAGAAAGACAGACAGAGAGACAGACAGACAGACACAGAGACAGAGAGACAGAGAGCGACAGAGAGAGAGAGAGAAACAGAGGGAGAGGAGAGAGAGACAGAGAGAGAGAGACAAAGAGAGAGAAAAAGACAGAGACAGAGAGACACAGAGAGAGACACACACACACACACAGACAGAGACAGAGAGAGACAGATAGAGAAACAGAGAGACACAGAGAGAGAGACAGAGAGAGAGAAACAGACAGAGAGAGAGACAGAGAGAGACAGGCAGACACACAGACACACACAGAGAGACAGAGAGTGAGAGACAGACAGAAAGACAGAGAGACAGAGAGAGAAACAGACAGAGACAGAGACAGACAGACACACAGAGACAGAGAGAGAGTGAGAGACAGACAGAAAGACAGACAGAGAGACAGACAGACAGACACAGAGACAGAGAGACAGAGAGCGACAGAGAGAGAGAGAGAAACAGAGGGAGAGGAGAGAGAGACAGAGAGAGAGACAGAGAGAGAGAGAGACAAAGAGAGAGAAAAAGACAGAGACAGAGAGACACACAGAGAGAGAGAAACAGAGAGACAGAAACAGAGAGAGACAGAGAGACAGAGAGACAGAGAGAGAGAGACAGAGACAGACAGAGAGAGACAGAGACAGAAAGACAGAGACAGTGACAGAGACAGAGACACACAAAGAGAGAGAGAGGTGGAGGTGGCATGGGGAGAGAAGGGGAAGGTTCTGAAAATTTTATGACTTTCCAAGGTGATGTGATCAGGGGAAAGCTGTTATCACTATTATACTGGTCTGTTCCTATACGGGTGCAAGCACTATTTATCTTAGCTCTGGAACTATAAACAAATACCTGCCCTCCTGTACCTCAAATACCAGTGTTCCTCTCTGTTCTAGACCTGAATCCAAGGCCCCTGTTCCTTTATGATGAATGACAAGTGCTCCTCTCTCCCTTGGAATTGTTACCTAGAACTGTGACCAAGAATTGCAACGCAGAACTATGCATAGACAATAGGGTCATTAATCGCTGCATTCATTCCCAGCAAAAGATCTGTTGCAATATTTTTCTGACTAGTTTTCTGATGCTCTTTCTATTTCTCAGCTCAAAATCCCCAATGCTGCTATTGACCCTATAACGGCCACCTCCAAGACTTATTTTCGGTGTTGCTGCTGCATATACTTTAAATTGTCTCTCACCCTTGTGTCTAAGATCTCTACTGCCAATCTCTTAAATTGGCTTAGGTTGGTAGAGTATCTCATCCTAAACTTTAGTTGGCTTTGTACTCCATTATTTAGTTTGAGGCATTATTTTAGAGTTATTTGGAGGAGAATGTTACAAGAAGTTGGCAGGATTCTTGTATCTTCTTTGCCATCCTGGCTCTGTCCTAACATTTTTATTTATAATATGTTATGAAATAACTTATTTACTAACTTAAATATGCCTACGGTAGTCATCTTCCTCTTTTGAGGAAGTAAATGAGATAATTCCTTCTTATGGCATTTTTATACTCTTTTGGTCGTCTAGTTATGTCCTTAATTTGATGTTGATTAAACTTCTGAGTAAAATTATGATAGCATTAATAACATTACTGTTTCCTGTTTTCCATTTATCATCACCAATTACTTGTTTAATTAATTTGAGGACAAGTTGTTTTAATTGTATACTATATCATTTTATTAATAATATTTCTTCTTGATCTTTTCAAAATAATTCAGAACTTAAATCTGTCAAGTTCAGCTAACTGTATATAGACTGCTGGCTCAGAGATAATTCTCAAATCAATAACTAATTTTTTCCTGTCTCTTAAAATATAATCTCTTTCATTCTTTCTGGTGTTATTTGGCATTTGCCATGTAGCACCTACCAATTATTTTCCTGAAGAAGGTGTTGATGATATAAAAGCTTTAAGCTTCTGTGTAATCTATATGTCTCTGACTCATTTTATTCCTTCTTAAACCATGCTGTCTCATGTATTTCTCCCCATTTTTGCTTTTATCCCAATTTTGGATTGAAGTTATCACATAGCAGTGTGTATGTTGATTTATTTTAGTGCATCTTATGAAATTCTCTATTGAATTTTGTTTATACTTTATCTTTCATAACTTTTATTGGTGTATAACAAAAATTTTTAATCATTATATTCTTTTTGAAAATATTTCATTATATCTGTAGTTATGTGCTTCTTTTTGTCTTCGGAAGTCTTTATGCAAAAACACTACACCAACTAGTATTTTGTCTCTCCAAGCAGTTTCTGCAAACTATCCTTCCATTTCTCTACAAGTTCATTTTTTCTTTTGGTTTTAGCTTTTGTAATTTCCTAGGGTTACCGAAAAGTTAAATGACTTGCTTATTATTAAAGAGCTAGTTAGAGGAAAGAATTAAATCCTGCCTTTAAGCCTAGGTCTTTCTCTTATATCCCTTTGCTTCCTCTCATCACTTATATGGGTACATATATTAGCATGTGTATTACGTATGCATAAAGAGAGAATATTATCACCAAGAGATATGAGAAACTCAGTTGCCCCTTAATTCAACCTACATATGATCCAGCTTGTATATATTATTGTCTTATTCTATATTATTATTTTGTTTAGATTATTGATGACAGATAACTGATAGATGAAACATACATACTTAGGTACATACATTGGAAACAAGGTGGCACAATGTATAGAGCATTGAACTTAGAATTGGGAAGATTTATCTTCCTGAGTAAAAATCTGGCCTCTTGCATTTACTAGCTATGTGCTTCTGGTCAAGTCACATAACCTTGTTTGCCTCAGTTTCTCATCCATAAAAATGAGTTAGAGAAGAAAATGGCAAAACACTTAAATAATTTTGCCCAAAAAAAGACCCAAATGGGCCACAAAAAGTTAGATATGACTAAAATTACTGAACAACAATACTTTATACATATCTTTCAGTATTCAGGATATTTATTGAAAAAATACAGTCATGAAAGCATTCACTCTTTCACAATTTTTTTAAATGCCAGACAGAGAAATATCAAAATTTCTTTTGACTCTTTTGAGCCAATGGCTGATAAGATCTTTGAAATTAGATCATTACTGGCAAAAAGAAGTAGAAATTAAGCAATACTGACACTTACATTTGATCATTCAGATCATGTAAAGTCCTCAGAGAGACATAGACATGCTATTATGTAAAAAAATGGCCTAATGTAGCTTCTACATGGATTGAATGGATTGGATCACAAACAGACCAATCATTTTACCTATGTTATGATCAATCAAAGAACTGCATTGAAATTAATTATTTGAAGGTTTGCATCATACATTGAATTTAGAGTAAAATGAGATGAGTAGTATTGTCCAGTGATTCTCTGTTAAAGTATACAAAAGCAACAAATAGTATTTCCCATATTAATAATAAAGAAGCCTTCCATTGTCCTGGGACATCTGTCCATAATGTTGACAAAGCCCCTAAGATTTGTTAGGTGTTATGCTTACTACCTAATTCTGATTATTCACTTGTGGGCTAATAATACCTAAAGTAATCTAGATTAAATCACAAACATTTATGAAGTTTTTGACAAGAAATTAATAATCTTATAGAATGACATCTTTGCTTTATTTTGTTTTTCACTTTATGTTGTTTTTATTTTTTACAGCCTTACCAAGTAAAGGAATGGACTTCCAATGAAGAAACTAATCTGAGAGAAAAAGTAAAATGAATTAGGAAAACAAAGTCTAAGAGTGAAATTTTATTTCTGGATACAACTTATATAGGTGATAGTTTTGTTTTGATTTAGGAAGAAGTACACCTAACAAACCTAAGTTAAAAATAGGTATGTGTGTACATTTTTCCTCTTTGCAATAAAATGCAAACATTTTATTTTCATATCCTTATTCAATTTATTTCACTACTTAGCAATTTTTAGAATTTTCACATTTCTTTGCAATATCTGTAGGGTCGGTCATTCAATGTATGGAATGCAAATGCTTTCAGTAATATAAAAATATTGTTATAGTGGATTTGTGATCTCATGATGGTATGTCTTCCTAAAACAACATGGCAGATAGTTCAACTCTGCCCTCGTATTTTCTGTGTTTCTTGTCCATATCTCCTAATAAGTTTGCTTGTTAGGACTCTCTTCAATTTCTTTTACCTTATATGAATAACAATGAGTCATAACAGCTGTTACTACATCACTACAAAACTGTCCCATGTGATCCATTTCTACTAATAAATATCATTTTACCTACTTCATTTCCAAGTAATACAAAATTCAAAAACTCCTAAATTTAAAAAAAATTAGAAAGAATAAAACCAAATAAGGACATTCATTTTTATTTTGAATGTTTGCTTTCGGTTTTCCCTATTGTTTTAAAAATTGGTGACTTAAACTTGGTTCATTTACTTGAATTGCATTTATATTCACAAGTAAAAATATTCAATTCTTGGACTTCCGGTTAAGATGGCGGAGAGGAGGCTCACAGTTGCATAAGCTCCGCGCTTTCTCTCACTATCCACTTCATTACAAGCCTCTGAATCAATGCTTGACTGAAAAAAACCCACAAATAGTTACCAAGAGAAGCCATCCTTGAGATCCGCCAAGAAAGGTCTGTCTTTACTGGAGGGCTGGGGCGGTTTTAGATCGGGCGCAGGCGGCGGGCAGCAGCAGTGAGGGCACAGGAGCAGACTGGAGAGGGGGTGGAGAGTGATCGTAGCCGTCTCTGCGGGGAGAGCTTCGCTACAGGTTTGGATACTTTCCTCCGGCAGCAAGTCAACAGCCCAGCAGAGAAGCTAAAAACACCGGGGCTGAAGAATACAACCCCAAACAGCTGGAGTCTCTCGGGACCTGGCCGCTCCCCCTCCCCCCGCCCCCCTCAGTGACTCAGCACGCTCTGGGATCTCAGAGCGCAGGCGCAGCACAGTCCTGCTAGTGCCTCACTGCTGCCCCTGCAGTCTGTAGAGGAAGCTCGATAACACACCCAGCCCCCCCACCCAAAGAAAGACTCCAGTTTTTTCTGTCTTTCTTTGGTAGTTTGTCTCTGATTAATAGACAGAATGAGCAAGAAGCTGAAGAGGACTTTAACCCTTGACAGCTTCTACACAGATAGAGAGCAGACTCTAAATCCTGAGGAGACTAAAAACAGGCAGTCCCCAGGTGATTCCCCAAAGGAGGAGATTGTCTGTTCCTCAGCACAGATGAACCTCATAGAAGTGATTAAAAAGGCTCTCACAAGGGAGCTAGAAGAAAAATGGGGAAAGCAGAGTGAGGCTTGGGAAAAGGAGAGGGAGGCTTGGCAAAAGAGCCTGGAGAAAGTTAAAGAGAGAGTGGATAAAGAAGTAAAATCCTTGAAAAATAGGATTAGTGAACTGGAAACAGAAAACAGCTCTCTAAAAAACAAAATTGGCGAAATGGAAAAAAATTCCACAGAACAAAAGAACTCAATGGGACAATTAGAAAAAGATTTTTAAAAAGTGAGTGAAAAAAATACTTCACTGAAAATCAGAATTGAACAAGTGGAATTGAATGACTCGAGGAGACAAGAAGAATCAGTCAAGCAAATCCAAAAAAATCAAACAATGGAGAAAAATGTGAAATACCTTCTGGGGAAGACAACAGACCTGGAAAACAGATCCAGGAGAGACAATCTGAGAATCATTGGACTCCCAGAAAAACATGATGAAAAAAAGAGCCTGGACACTGTCTTCCAGGAAATTATCAAAGAGAACTGCCCAGAAGTCATAGGAACAGAGGAAAAAATAAACATTGAAAGGATTCATCGATCACCCACTGAAAGGGATCCTAAAATCAAAACACCAAGGAATATAGTGGCCAAATGCCAGAACCCTCAGATGAAAGAAAAAATATTGCAAGCGGCTAGAAAAACCCAATTCAAGTATCAAGGAGCCACAATAAGGATCACCCAGGATCTGGCAGCATCCACATTAAAAGATCGAAGGGCCTGGAATATGATATTCCGAAAGGCTAAGGAACTTGGTATGCAACCAAAAATAACTTACCCAGCGAGAATGAGCATCTTTTTCCAGGGAAGAAGATGGACATTCAACGAAGTAAGCGAATTTCATCTATTTCTGATGAAAAAACCAGAACTTAACAAAAAGTTTGATCTACAAATATAGAACTCAAGAGAAATCTAAAAAGGTAAAGATTAATCTTGGGAACTATATTTTGACTATATAGATGTATAAAGAATACATGTATACCTTGTTCTAGAAATTGATGTGGAAAAGACATTGTACCAGAAAAAGGGTAAAGTGGGGGTAGTACATCTCATGAAGAGGCATAGGAAACCTATTATATCTGAGAGAAAGAATGGAGGGGGATGAATATAGTGGGTATCTTACTGCCTTCAGAATTGGCTTTAAGTGAAAAATCTTAAGACATATTCAATCTATGGTGAAACTTCTCCCATCTCATTGAAAAGTGAGAAGGGAAAAGTGGAAAGGGAAGGAATAAGCTAAGCGGAAGGGAATACGGGAACTGGGAGGGAAAGGGGTAAGATAGGGGGAGGAACTCTAAGGCGGGGGGAGGGACACTAAAAAGGGAGGGCTGTGAGAAGCAAGGGGGCTCACAAGCTTAATACTTGGAAGGGGGGAAAGGGGAAAGAAGGGAGGAAAGCATAAACCGGGGTTAACAAGATGGCAAGTAATACAGAATTGGTCATTCTAACCATAAACGTGAATGGGGTAAACTCCCCCATAAAGAGGAAGCGGTTAGCAGAATGGATTAAAAGCCAGAATCCTACAATATGTTGTTTACAGGAAACACACCTGAAGCGGGGAGATACATGCAGGTTAAAGGTAAAAGGTTGGAGCAAAATCTACTATGCTTCAGGTGAAGTCAAAAAAGCAGGGGTAGCCATCCTGATCTCAGATCAAGCTAAAGCAAAAATTGACCTAATTAAAAGAGATAAGGAAGGACACTATATCTTGCTAAAGGGTAGCATGGATAATGAAGCACTATCTATATTAAACATATATGCACCAAGTGGGGTAGCATCTAAATTCTTAAAAGAGAAACTAAGAGAGCTGCAAGAAGAAATAGACAGTAAAACTATAATAGTGGGAGATCTTAACCTTGCACTCTCAGAATTAGATAAATCAAACCATAAAATAAATAAGAAAGAAGTCAAAGAGGTAAATAGAATACTAGAAAAGTTAGATATGATAGATCTCTGGAGAAAATGTAATGGAGACAGAAAGGAATACACTTTCTTTTCAGCAGTTCATGGAACCTATACAAAAATTGACCATATATTAGGACATAAAAACCTCAAACTCAAATGTAGTAAGGCAGAAATAGTAAATGCATCCTTTTCAGACCACGATGCAATGAAAATTACATTCAACAAAAAACCAGGGGGAAGTAGACCAAAAAATAATTGGAAACTAAATAATCTCATACTAAAGAATGATTGGGTGAAACAGCAAATCATAGACATAATTAATAACTTCACCCAAGAAAACGATAATAATGAGACATCATACCAAAATGTATGGGATGCAGCCAAAGCGGTAATAAGGGGAAATTTTATGACTTTCCAAGGTGATGTGATCAGGGGAAAGCTGTTATCACTATTATACTGGTCTGTTCCTATACGGGTGCAAGCACTATTTATCTTAGCTCTGGAACTATAAACAAATACCTGCCCTCCTGTACCTCAAATACCAGTGTTCCTCTCTGTTCCAGACCTGAATCCAAGGCCCCTGTTCCTTTATGATGAATGACAAGTGCTCCTCTCTCCCTTGGAATTGTTACCTAGAACTGTGACCAAGAATTGCAACGCAGAACTATGCATAGACAATAGGGTCATTAATCGCTGCATTCATTCCCAGCAAAAGATCTGTTGCAATATTTTTCTGACTAGTTTTCTGATGCTCTTTCTATTTCTCAGCTCAAAATCCCCAATGCTGCTATTGACCCTATAACGGCCACCTCCAAGACTTATTTTCGGTGTTGCTGCTGCATATACTTTAAATTGTCTCTCACCCTTGTGTCTAAGATCTCTACTGCCAATCTCTTAAATTGGCTTAGGTTGGTAGAGTATCTCATCCTAAACTTTAGTTGGCTTTGTACTCCATTATTTAGTTTGAGGCATTATTTTAGAGTTATTTGGAGGAGAATGTTACAAGAAGTTGGCAGGATTCTTGTATCTTCTTTGCCATCCTGGCTCTGTCCTAACATTTTTATTTATAATATGTTATGAAATAACTTATTTACTAACTTAAATATGCCTACGGTAGTCATCTTCCTCTTTTGAGGAAGTAAATGAGATAATTCCTTCTTATGGCATTTTTATACTCTTTTGGTCGTCTAGTTATGTCCTTAATTTGATGTTGATTAAACTTCTGAGTAAAATTATGATAGCATTAATAACATTACTGTTTCCTGTTTTCCATTTATCATCACCAATTACTTGTTTAATTAATTTGAGGACAAGTTGTTTTAATTGTATACTATATCATTTTATTAATAATATTTCTTCTTGATCTTTTCAAAATAATTCAGAACTTAAATCTGTCAAGTTCAGCTAACTGTATATAGACTGCTGGCTCAGAGATAATTCTCAAATCAATAACTAATTTTTTCCTGTCTCTTAAAATATAATCTCTTTCATTCTTTCTGGTGTTATTTGGCATTTGCCATGTAGCACCTACCAATTATTTTCCTGAAGAAGGTGTTGATGATATAAAAGCTTTAAGCTTCTGTGTAATCTATATGTCTCTGACTCATTTTATTCCTTCTTAAACCATGCTGTCTCATGTATTTCTCCCCATTTTTGCTTTTATCCCAATTTTGGATTGAAGTTATCACATAGCAGTGTGTATGTTGATTTATTTTAGTGCATCTTATGAAATTCTCTATTGAATTTTGTTTATACTTTATCTTTCATAACTTTTATTGGTGTATAACAAAAATTTTTAATCATTATATTCTTTTTGAAAATATTTCATTATATCTGTAGTTATGTGCTTCTTTTTGTCTTCGGAAGTCTTTATGCAAAAACACTACACCAACTAATATTTTGTCTCTCCAAGCAGTTTCTGCAAACTATCCTTCCATTTCTCTACAAGTTCATTTTTTCTTTTGGTTTTAGCTTTTGTAATTTCCTAGGGTTACCGAAAAGTTAAATGACTTGCTTATTATTAAAGAGCTAGTTAGAGGAAAGAATTAAATTCTGCCTTTAAGCCTAGGTCTTTCTCTTATATCCCTTTGCTTCCTCTCATCACTTATATGGGTACATATATTAGCATGTGTATTACGTATGCATAAAGAGAGAATATTATCACCAAGAGATATGAGAAACTCAGTTGCCCCTTAATTCAACCTACATATGATCCAGCTTGTATATATTATTGTCTTATTCTATATTATTATTTTGTTTAGATTATTGATGACAGATAACTGATAGATGAAACATACATACTTAGGTACATACATTGGAAACAAGGTGGCACAATGTATAGAGCCTTGAACTTAGAATCGGGAAGATTTATCTTCCTGAGTAAAAATCTGGCCTCTTGCATTTACTAGCTATGTGCTTCTGGTCAAGTCACATAACCTTGTTTGCCTCAGTTTCTCATCCATAAAAATGAGTTAGAGAAGAAAATGGCAAAACACTTAAATAATTTTGCCCAAAAAAAGACCCAAATGGGCCACAAAAAGTTAGATATGACTAAAATTACTGAACAACAATACTTTATACATATCTTTCAGTATTCAGGATATTTATTGAAAAAATACAGTCATGAAAGCATTCACTCTTTCACAATTTTTTTAAATGCCAGACAGAGAAATATCAAAATTTCTTTTGACTCTTTTGAGCCAATGGCTGATAAGATCTTTGAAATTAGATCATTACTGGCAAAAAGAAGTAGAAATTAAGCAATACTGACACTTACATTTGATCATTCAGATCATGTAAAGTCCTCAGAGAGACATAGACATGCTATTATGTAAAAAAATGGCCTAATGTAGCTTCTACATGGATTGAATGGATTGGATCACAAACAGACCAATCATTTTACCTATGTTATGATCAATCAAAGAACTGCATTGAAATTAATTGTTTGAAGGTTTGCATCATACATTGAATTTAGAGTAAAATGAGATGAGTAGTATTGTCCAGTGATTCTCTGTTAAAGTATACAAAAGCAACAAATAGTATTTCTCATATTAATAATAAAGAAGCCTTCCATTGTCCTGGGACATCTGTCCATAATGTTGACAAAGCCCCTAAGATTTGTTAGGTGTTATGCTTACTACCTAATTCTGATTATTCACTTGTGGGCTAATAATACCTAAAGTAATCTAGATTAAATCACAAACATTTATGAAGTTTTTGACAAGAAATTAATAATCTTATAGAATGACATCTTTGCTTTATTTTGTTTTTCACTTTATGTTGTTTTAATTTTTTACAGCCTTACCAAGTAAAGGAATGGACTTCCAATGAAGAAACTAATCTGAGAGAAAAAGTAAAATGAATTAGGAAAACAAAGTCTAAGAGTGAAATTTTATTTCTGGATACAACTTATATAGGTGATAGTTTTGTTTTGATTTAGGAAGAAGTACACCTAACAAACCTAAGTTAAAAATAGGTATGTGTGTACATTTTTCCTCTTTGCAATAAAATGCAAACATTTTATTTTCATATCCTTATTCAATTTATTTCACTACTCAGCAATTTTTAGAATTTTCACATTTCTTTGCAATATCTGTAGGGTCGGTCATTCAATGTATGGAATGCAAATGCTTTCAGTAATATAAAAATATTGTTATAGTGGATTTGTGATCTCATGATGGTATGTCTTCCTAAAACAACATGGCAGATAGTTCAACTCTGCCCTCGTATTTTCTGTGTTTCTTGTCCATATCTCCTAATAAGTTTGCTTGTTAGGACTCTCTTCAATTTCTTTTACCTTATATGAATAACAATGAGTCATAACAGCTGTTACTACATCACTACAAAACTGTCCCATGTGATCCATTTCTACTAATAAATATCATTTTACCTACTTCATTTCCAAGTAATACAAAATTCAAAAACTCCTAAATTTAAAAAAAATTAGAAAGAATAAAACCAAATAAGGACATTCATTTTTATTTTGAATGTTTGCTTTCGGTTTTCCCTATTGTTTTAAAAATTGGTGACTTAAACTTGGTTCATTTACTTGAATTGCATTTATATTCACAAGTAAAAATATTCAATTCTTTCTTGGTCAGTAAGATTTCCAAATTAAAATCTGACCTCATATTCTTGATTGATAGCATATACATAAATGGTAATAGTGACTGAATTGGATGGGAATTGTAATTGATTGGTTATATTTTCTTTTGGTTGAAATTTGACATTTCTGAGGTATTTGTTTTGTCTTATTGACTCATCTTTATTATTATAATTAACTCATCCTCACTGGAATTATCAATTACAGTTTGTACACTTAATAAATTTGCTTCAACCAAAACAAGTTATTTCTATTCATTAGTCTCACCCAGTGAATAACACGTATGTTATTCTCCAAGTAAACATATTCACCTGTTGAAAACCCTATAAACACTAGTCCTTTCCCATTCATAGTCTGATTTAAAATTTATTTAATTTTTGTTTGTTTGTTTTTGCCAGTTTAGCTTAACTGAGACAATTGTACCTATGTCATTAATCCCTGTCATTTTAAGATGTTTTATGTACAGACACAGATTTTACCTATTGAAACAGCTCATTTTGGCCTAGCATTGTTAATTCCTATTGTTTTTCATGGAATACTACCAAACTAACAGGGGTCCTCAAACTTTTTAAATAGGGGGCTAGTTCACTGTCCCTCAGACTGCTGGAGGACCAGACTATAGTAAAAACAAAATCTTTGTTCTGTGGGCCTTTAAATAAAGAAACTTCATAGTCCTGGGTTAGTAGGATAAATGTCCTCAGCTGCTGCATCTGGCTCCCGGGTCGTAGTTTGAGGACCCCTGAGCTAGAAACTTCAGGCCTACATATATTCTATGCCTTATCAGTGTATATTGACATTTATTATACTGAATTCTTCTCAATCAAAATTAGGAATCAATGAGCAAAAAAAAAGGAATTTTTTAAAAGATAAAGTCAATGTCACAGTATCTTAATTATATGAACGTATCATGTGATTTGAAGATTTGTCTGCAAAAATTGTATGTTAGACTGAATAATTTTTGGTGAGAACTTAAAAAAAAAAAAAAAAACAAAGCAAACAACACTCCCCAATAATTCAGATAGCTCCTTTGTGCAGAGTCCCTTGTAACTCTTCTTGTAACCTTGTAAACTTCTTTTCTGATATTAGAGTCTGGTCTTATGCCAGCCACCTACTAGTTCAGAATTCATGTCAAAATGGACTGAGATATTCTTAGATAGCTGAACAATTAACAAGTTTACTGAACTCTACCATTGCAAGAATATACAAATAGATGTCTTCCTCTTATTTGCAGTATAGAAGGGTTTAGGAATTTGAATGGTTTTCAGTCATCCACTAAATCTAAAAGGCATTGACCACAAGTGCATAGGGCCATTTGTGTTATTAGTGAACCAGGAAGTCATGTCAAAACTGCCAGAAGGTACCAGGAAGATGTAGCAAGACAAGTTTAATTTGAAAATTGCCCAAGTACTTGAGTAATCAAAACCTACCTTTTTAAGCTTTTAGGGGAAATTTAGACTATCTCATTTTGTAAGGACAAGGTGTAATCCTAGTCAATATGATGTTATTACTCCTGACCTATGACTCTAATAAAACCTTGACATCTTTCTTAGTAAACCTTGAAGAGTAGAATCTGAGTTGGACTATGGGAGTTCGAAGGATTTTCATAATTGGCAGAAATGTGGATGGATTCTATTTCAAACTTGATTGACAAGAACAGGAAAAAAACACAGGGACAAGAGACTACATGAGAATAAAAAGGATAGTGATGGAGTGAAGACTAATTGAGCTATATCATACAATATTTAAAGGGAAATTAAAGAGTGAAGTGTAACAGAAGGAGAGTCAAGAAATAGGCAATGAGTGGCCTGGACTACCTCATTAACGAATATACAATAGGGAATTAGAAGTTACAAAGGTTTTTGAAGAGGAATGACATGGCCAGAATCATTCAACAGAAAGCTACAATGTGAAGGACGAACTGGAGGCAATGATATGAGCTAGGAGGATATTGTCATATATTATATATTTCATATGTAATATAAAGACTGTGATCTGATAGAAGAGACCAAAAAGGAACAGTCATACAAATAAATAGGAAATAGAACTGAGGAGAATGTCATGGAATCTTAGGGGAAAAAGAGTATCCAGGAGAAAAAGGTGATCAATAGTGTATTATATAATATATTCCATAGACAGTATTTTTTCATCATCTCAGCATACAAGGGTCTGAGCTGGGGCACTGTAGTATAATTGGGGAAAATGGAAGCTATGTGATATATATGGACCTTAAAGGAACTGTACTAAGCACATTGCAGATATTCTCATTTGATCCTCACAACAGCCTTGAGAGAAAGATTCTGTTATTATGCCCATTTTACAGATAAGGAAACTGAGATAAACAAGGATTACCCAGCTAGTAAGAGTCTGAGGCCAAAAGAAAAGATGTCCATCTTTATTACATATTGTCTAATCACTTCTTTTTGTTCTAAACAAAATTTTTAGAAGGCCATCTATAACTTATGTCTGTATTATTATTATTATTATTTTTTGCTTCTCACTCTCTTTTTCATTCTCTGTTGTCTAGACACTGGCATTCAAATAAAATCACTTTATCTAAAATTACTAAAGATACTTTAATTGACGAATGTAATGGCCTTTTTTTTCATTCTTCAAATTTCTTTATCTCTCTATTATCTTTGACACTATTGATTACCCTTTTCTCCTGGATACCACCCTTTCCTTAAATTTTCCCTGTTCCACTTGCTAACTCTATGATTATTCTATTCAGTCTCTTATCAGATCACAATCCAGATCATGCCCACTACATGTGATTGTCTGTTATACTGTCTTGGTGAAAGAAATCATTTATATTCTATAACTGCATTTTGTATTGTTAATATTAATTATTAACCCTTATGTGTTTTTTCTAATTTTACTTCTCTCATGATTAAAATTGATCTTTCAATTCTTTCAAAATTTTTTTTTTTGAGGACAGACCTTTTCTATTAATAGTTGGTCTGGTTCAATTGCTTTTTACCAAATTAATCTTCTTAAATGATTTTTTTTTTTAGTTCTCTTGGATGCTTATCAAGGACTGAAGTATTAGAATTCAAATGTGTTGGTTTCTCTGTAAATGATAATGATAATCATTATAGAAACACTAATAAATCTTCCTCCCCATACCTTCCTCTGTATTTATTACCTCTTTTCTAGTTTTATCAGTAAAACGTTGGTGATGATTTGGCTTAGCCAATCTCATGCTAAATGAGTTGCCTATAAGTTATTCCCCCCTTTTTACTGTCTTGACCTGTTTTGTCAGATGTTACTGTTCATAATCTTTCAAAATTCTATGTAAAATTTTGTGATTGAATTTGGTCTCCAAATACTTGCTACTCTTAGCAGTCTTCTCTCTCTCTCTCTCTCTCTCTCTCTCTCTCTCTCTCTCTCTCTCTCTCTCTTTTGGTAAGAAGACCAAATGTTTTACTTAATGAATATTTGGGCATTTAATTTTAGATTATTTGTATTATTTGTACTTCATGTTCATAAAGTAGAGTTGCATAGCAGGGACAGTCATAAATGGAAATACCCTCTTGGGAATAAATCTTTTAGGAACTTAATTAGGGCCAGAAAAATAACCTTTCAATATTGTTATGAAGATAAAATGAGATAATAGCTATACACTATTTTGTAAACCTTAAATTCTAATATAAATACCACTGTACACTAATATGCAAATATATGTATGTATGTGTATACATGCATTTGTGTGTGGATATAGTTCTATATACAAATTTTATATATATTATATATATACATATATATGTAGCAGATTCATATATGTGTGTGTATGTAGGTATGTGACAATATTCAAAAAGAAAGTGACATATAGATCCATATCAGTAGCATGAATACCCACATTTATGAAATCACAAATCCTAGGTCACATATATTATTGTTCTGGCAAATTATGGTTTAGTCAGGAAGTAAGTGTTCTTCTAAAAAGAAAAGAAATATTCTGGGTTTTTGTTACTGTAAAGCAATAAGAATTAACATGATAATATTGTCATCAAAATTACAAAGACTAAATGTTAAAGTTTAGAAACAGTAAACATCAACATTAGATTATCAGGAAAATTGGCAAATTCATTCCCATCTCCGAAACAAAACTAGTCTAGGATGACATTAAACTATTTTTTTGTTTGCTTTTTTTCTCTCCATGTCATGGGCCTCCCAGAGCCATCCAACTTGTATACTAATTATTTTTTCTTGGCTACATGCTGTTTTAATTACATTCATTATTTCTGTCATTCTGTAAAATCTTATGCAGGAAAGTATTGGTGGCCTGGTGCATAACCATTGCTTTTCCCCTGCTGTGCTAATGGCTTAAGTCCAAGCTGAGGTGCAAATGAACTGAGTCTAGAAGGCTAAATTTGGTCCCTAGTTAATTTGCTTCATGAAACTGTCACCTACTTTTTGTCATACACTGGCATTCTCACAAATCTCTCTTTATAAAAGAACTCAAAATGTAGGCTTCAATTTGCTAACTTTCATCTCTGTGGTCATGACAGCAAGGACAAAGCTGAAGAAGAAAGCAACAAACATTTCCAGATATAAAGGAACTGAAAGATAAACTATCTGTAGTTTCATTATTCTCTTAGGAAGGATATGTAGAGTGTTCAAGGAGTTCTAGTATTCTGTGGTGATGAAGTTTGCTGAGCCTTTTTCAAGTTTGCTCATCTACCTTAGGTGCTTATCTGCCAACTAACTCAAACCTGTGACTCCAAGAAGCTATATTGTGCACAGTGCCAGCCCTTGGTAAATTGCCTTGGCACATGGGCTTTAGCTTAAGTTGTGGGTAACCAATGAACCTCCAACCCATTGGTGAGTTGGGGAGTAGCGTCTATCCCAAGCATATATAAAGGCTTCCCTGGCAGAATGGGCAGAGGAGAACAGTTGGTTCTAACTGCCATGAAGACAGATAAAGTAAGTTCTGTGGAACACTAAGTCCAGACATCAAAGATTTCGAGGTCATTCACTGAATCCTGGGCCAGTGCCAGCTGGGTTAATATTTTTCTTGCCACTGGGCTTTGATGACTCAAGAAGAAAGAATGAATATGATGCCTTTGTTTGACTGTGTTTCACTTAAATCTCATTCACAATAGTCAAGACATCCCCCTATGATATCCTTAATTAAAAAAAAAAAGACAAGGACTATTTTAGGAAGTTATACATGATTAGACTAAAGTAATTTATATAAATATTAATGAGAAATAGTGTAGAAAAAGTTTTTTGAATGTATCAGTTGTAGAGGCCTTATTGTCTATATCGCAAAGAAATCACAAAGGAGAGAAAAGAACCCATATGTGCAAAAAATGTTTGCAGCAACTCTTTTTTGTGGTGGCAAAAAATTGGAAAACAAGTAGATGCCCATAAATTGGATAATGGCTAAATAAGTTATGATATAGGAAAGTAATGGACTATTATTATTCTATAAAAATGATGAAAAAGCCAATTTTAGAAAGGTCTCAAAAGATTTAAATGAATTGATGCTGAGTGAAACAAACAGAACTAGGAATACATTGTTTACAGTAACAGCAAGATAGTGCAATTATCAATTTTGAAAGACTGTGTTCTTCTCAGTGACTCAATGATCCAAGGCAATACCAATAAGCTTTGGAAGGAAAACACCATCAACATCGAGAGAAAGAACTATGGAGATGGAATGTAAATCAACACGTGGTATGTTCATTTTTTTTCTGTTTTATTTTTCTCTCGTGGTCTTCCCATTTTGTTTTGATTTTTCTCTCCCAACATCGTTCATAAGAAAATGTTAAAAAAAGAATATGCATATATAACAAAAATAGTGTTTTTATGTGTAACGGGGAAAAATAAAAATAAATTTTAAAAAGAGTGATATATTTTGAAGTATATTAATCTTTCATACATAAGACAGTGACTTGAACTATCATATAGATAGACAACTCTGAGCTACATTAATTAAACTTATTGTATCATAACTGGATGATAGTTTAAAATAAATTATTACTGGGAAGTAGCTTTCTAATCTTGTGTCCAAATGAGGAACACAAAGAAATAGATGCCTCAAAAAAGAAATATTTTGCTGATTGTGCTTATTAATATATATATGAGACTAAACCCATGTTTGGATTTGTTTGTTTCTTTGCTTTGGCTTATCCCTTCCTCATTTTCTATGTACAGCAGAACCATCAAACAGCACTAATCTTAGCTCATCCATTCTATGGCTTTCTTCCCCTACTCTATTTATGCTTTAGTCAGCCCACAATAATAATTCTTTATCCATTTATTAATATACTCCATTATATTGTATTCTGATATTTGCTTTTCATTAATCTTCATAATTCATATAACTTGCCTCCAAAGGAAAAAAAAACTGCAAAATCCTTAAAATTGTCTCCAAATCACATTATGCCAAATTCAGAGTCTTTTAATAAGCATTTCTAGATGAAATTGTCAAATTATAGTCTTGAGTAATTCTCAGAAGGAAAAAAAATCTTTAAAAATTCAATCAATTGATTTTATGTTGTTTTCATCATATAATCAACATCATATAACAGTAGTAGTCAGGAAGTGAAGGCAAAAATCCTAAATTAGTATCTTAATTTTTATGTAACTTAATGAAGTCATTTCACCTATGTTGACCTCTTCTAACATCTCTAATGTATATTACATATAATATACAAATGTATATTATACACACATACAGTATACATATATGTATTTTGTTCTGTAAAGTAAGTTAGAGATTATCACATATCTTCCTCCTCACATAAATAAATAAACTGAGAATCAGAGAACTCAACTGATTTAATCAAGATCCCGCAGTTAATAGAGAACAAGTACAATATTTGAGCCCAGATCCTCTGACTTTAAAACCAGAGCTCTTTCAAAATAACATTAACAACAATAAAAATAAGTTCTTCAAGAAAAAAGGCATTCATTAATAATGTGATTATCCAGAAGTATTTTTGGTAAATGAATGCTACCAAGCATTTGGTAATTTCCTAATAATTATTAAAAATATAGAATGAAATATTGAATGATCATTTTTTAACTATATCATAAAGATGATTCTTTTAATGATATGTTTTAGAGTAGATGAACACTAAATCTCCTTTCAACTATAAATTCTATAATTTTATCATGATGAAATAGTAGTTCTGTTATCTCTTAACTGAACACCTCTTTCAGGGTAACAATCTCAAAGGGATATGATAGGACCAAATTGAAATTAAAATTGGATCAAAAAAGTAAGGTAATAAGCATTTATATGATGGCTACTATGTGCCAAGCATAGTGCTAAGCATTCTACAAATGTAATCTCCTTTGAACCTCAAAACAAAATATTTGCATGATAAATGCTGCTCTTATCATTATTTTATAGTTGCTGAAACTCAGTTGAGAAACTTAGAAAATGCAGAGTTCATACATCTAGTGGGTGTCTGAGGCCAAATTTGAACTCAGGTCTTTACTGACTTTGTTCTCAGCCCTCTATCCAGCCACCTAACTGCCTGAGAATACAGGAACATTATTAAGTAATAAAATCAGAAAATTTAAAATATCCAAAACCACATTTATATTCCTCACCTCTAATATGTAACACAATGAACATACATGACTTCACAGGCTTAGGTTTCGGAGGACAGCTATTGTGATTTCTCTATGATTCACCCAGGAAAGTGATTCAGTATGAATCTCTCATGATACATAAAAGATTATAAAAAGGAAACCTTCCCAGCCATACAAAGGAAAAAGACTTTTGATGTAGCATTTGTGTTTGGGGAGAGACAAGGAAGGAGAGGAAGACATCATGACATCACAGAGCTAATAACAATGAAATGTTTTTTCTATAGCCAAAGTAAAGAAGATTAGAAATTCAGCTAACTTTAGTTTTCTGCCCTGAAAAGTTTACCCTCGCCAGGAACGAAGTTAAAGTGTCATGTTCCCAAACTGGGAGAAACTGACAATTTCCAATGTAGGGATATATTCTGGGGGGGAAAATGTGTGTGTTGTATTAGAAACAATAAGAGTAAAATATCAAGAAGGTAAGTCAGAGACAGCTTACTGAAAATAGAGCTGAAAAGCAAAATAATCCAAGTGAGAAAGGCTAGATACAGCCCAGCTCCCAAACATAATCTCCAGTAAAACTCATAAAAAAATATTAAAAGTCATTAAATTAATTATATTATTATATTTTGAAGGAAGGTAAAATTGTAGTTTACAAAGAAAAGGGAGAATTATGTAACTTCCATAGAAATCATGGAAAAAGAAGAAACTCCAAAATAGTTTTGAAGATTTAAAAAAATCTTTTAAAGAAGATATTAGTTGGAAAAAAAGAGATATCAAAGTAGAAATTGAAAATTTTAAGAGAAAAACTGAGTAAATAATTTAGGGGAGAAAGAACTATTACACTTTTTTTTTCATTTGACAGTTCAGTGACTGACAATTTGGGGACCATAGAGCAACATAAATAATCTTTGATTTAAATGAGATTTACAATCTTTTATCAGATACTAGGACATTCTTAATTAGCTCTACAACCTAGGACAAGCTATTTAATCTATGTGGGTCTCGGTCTTCTCATCTATTAAATGAAAAAGATACATGAATTCCTAAAGAGCTCTACATCTATGTTCATATTATGAATCTAAATTAATATAATAGCTAGCAAAGAAAATGAAAGATCTAGAGCTCAAAATAGAAAGGATGATAATTTGAAAGCTAAAAAAGACAACACATGACTTCTATACAAAGCAAAATGACTGATTTTGAAAAGAAGATGCAAAGGTAATTGAAGACATTACTTTTTCAAAAAAATTCAATAAGAATAATATCATAACATACTGCAATGAAGGTAAGAGTAATACAAGAAAACCTGATTATAACTTTTGAATATAGATAACAAGGTAATTGATCTAGACTACAGAAAAGAAATACTGAATTTTAAATTCTAAGGGAAGTGTTACATTTAAAAGGAAAACAAAATTACAGAAGTCTAGGATAAGTCCTTTCTGCATTGAAGACATATCAGTTTAAATTGTTCAGTATGAATTTAAAGCTAAAGCAAATGAAAGAATAGGATCAGTGGTAGGCTAGTCAACTGAAGCTTAATATTAAATTTTCGGTGTGGTCCTAATCTATAAAACTTATAGATTAGGGCTTGATTTATAGTTTTGTTAATGTCTATACTAAAAGAAGGAATGAGAAAATGTGTAATAATGCAAATTAAATTTATAAATGTATTGCCTTTTTTTTTCCTTTTAAGAGCTAGTTATTAGCACTGGCACAATATGAAATAGGTTATCGCAAAAGACAAATGAGCTCAAAATGCAGCCTAAAATAATATTCCAAAAAACTAAACCTCATTGTCTACTTATCAAATAATGATGGTGGCACTTTAACAAATGAGAAGCTTTTGAGCCATTCCTCAAACAAAAAACAAAAAACAAGGATGAACAGAGCTTTTGATTTGCAAACACTTCAAAGCAGACAGAAGCATTTAAATGTGATTATTAAAAGATAATAATAAAACAAACTCATGCTTACAGGCTGTAATGTAAAAAAAGAAATTGAATTGATAACTTTTTTTCTTTCTTTCAAAATCAATCAAGGATCACAAAGAATCTAAGGGGCTTAAGATTTAAGGGTGCTTAGAAGTAAGAAGTAAATTAAAATTCAATGTGGAGCAAGAAAAGATGGTAGAATAAAACCAGGGACTTGCCCAAGCTCTCTCCCAAACCCTTCTAAATTCCTTTAAATAATGACTCTCAACAAATTTTAGAGTAACAAAACTCACAAAAAAATGAAGGAACAATTTCTAAACTAAAGACGACTTAGAAGGTTAGCAAGAAAGGTCTTTTGCAGCAGAGTGGGGTCAAGTTTTGTTCTAACACAGGCTGTTCCAGTACAGCCTCAGCCCCAGCAAATAATGAGTGGGTCTTGAAAGCATCTCAGTCATCAATAGCACTGGAAGTTTCCAGAGCTCTCAACCCAGAGATACCAAAGATGCCTTGGGAAGTCACAGAAAAGGTTTGTTTTACTAAAGGGAGAGGGCCTTGGGAAACCAACCAAGCAGGACTGGCCATGGGAGCCACTGACTTAGCAGCAGCAACAACAGCAGTAACAGGTCCTCATGGCAGTAGCAGTGGTTGTGGTGACTCCAGTGACTGTAGCTTCTGGAGGTCTTAGCCCACAGACATTAAGGAGGTGAAACAGCTGGTCAGAAGGACCTCAGCTAGCACTGAGGAAGGACTCTGTTGCTTCAGCATGCTAGAACTTACAGTCACAGTGAAGTGCCTCAATATAAAAACAGCTGACCTGAAAAATAAATCCAGGAGAGAAAATTTTTAAATTATTTGTAAACATCATTCAAGAAATCATGAAGGAAAATTGTACTGATATTCTAGAACTAAAAGGTTAATTAGAAATTAAAATTAGCAACTTCTACATTAAAGGATTAAGGGTATGGAATATAATATTCTGGAGAACAATGGAAATAGTTTTACAACCAAGAATCACCCACCCAACCATAGAGAATATAATTCTTCAGGGGAAAAAGGTGGAAACTCAATGAGATAGAAGCTTTTCAAGCATTTGTGATGAAAAGACCAGAGCTGAATAGAATTTTTTTTTAGATTTTCAAATAGAGGACTCAAGAGAACATAAGGAGGTAATTAAGAAAGGGAAACAATAAAGGAGTTAATAAGGTTTGTCTGTTTCCATTCCTATATGGAATGATGATACTTGTAACTCATAAGAATTTTCTCAATTTTGGGGCAGTTTGGAGGAGTATATACAGATAAAGGGCATATGTTGAATATAAAAAGATAATATGTAAAAAATTAAATTAATTGGCAAGAGAAGAATATACTTTGAGAAAAGGAAAAGGAGAGGTAGAATGGCATAAATATCTTCCATAAGAGTGAAGAAAAAACTTTTATAATGAAGAGGAATAGAGGAAAAGGAGGGAAGTGAATAAACCTGATTCTCATAAGAATTGGCTCAAAGAGGAGATAACATATACATTCAATATAAATATAGAAAATTATCATGAAGGAAACTAGGTGGAGAAAGGCATACAAGAAGGGAGAGGGTGGTAGAAGAGATGGAATATTGGAGAGGCACTGTTCAAATGCAAAACACTTTTGAAGAGGAACATGGTAAAAGAAGAGAAATAACAGAATAAATGCAAGGAAATATAATTAGCAATAGTAATCGTGCAAATAATTTTGAAGCAGGGTTCCCTGTTGAAGGCCTCATTCCTCAAATGTATAGAAAACTGAGCCAAATTTATTTTTTTAAAAAGAGACATTTCCCAATTGATATATGATTAAAAGATATGAATTATGCCCAAAGAGCCATAAAATCAGTTGCATATTTTTGACTTAACACTATTACTACGCATGATTTCCAAAAGAGATTTTAAAAAAGAGAGAAAAATGGCCTATATATCCCCAAATATTTACATTAACTGTTTTCTTAGGAGAAAGAATTGGAAATTGAGGAAATGCCCATCAACTGAGGAATGGCTGAATAAATTGTGGTGATTATGATGAACTATTATTATTCTATAAAAATGATGATCGGCATGCTTTCAAAAAAAATAACCTAGAAAGTCCTCTATGCACTACAACAAAGTAAAATGTACTGTGCACAAAGTAATAGCAAAGTTGTGGAATGATCAGCTGTGAATGAGTTTACTCTTTATAGCAATACAGTGATCTAAAACTACTCCGACAGTCTTATAATGAAAAATGCTAAGCAAACAGAGAAATAACTGATTGTGTCTGAATATGGATTGGAACATACATTTTTTTTCTTAAAACTTTATTGTGTGTGTGTGTGTGTATGTGTGTGTGTGTGTGTGTGTGTGTGTGTGTGTGTGTTTTCTGGGAGGGTGCAGGAAGACAAGGAGGAGATCTGTATTTTCTTTTGCAACATGACTTTTATAGAAATGTTTTGCATAACTTCACATGTGATCTAAAATTATATTATAAAGCAGCAGTCACCAAAACCATTTGGTATTGGCTAAGAAATAGACTAGTGGATCAGTGGAAAAGGTTAGGTTCACAAGACAGAATAGTCAACTATAGCAATCTAGTGTTTGACAAACCCAAAGCCCCTAACTTCTGGGATAAGAATTCATTATTTGATAAAAACTGCTGGGATAATTGGAAATTAGTATGGCAGAAATTAGGCATGGACCCACACTTAACACCATATACCAAGATAAGATCAAAATGGGTCTATGACCTAGGCATAAAGAACGAGATTATAAATAAATTAGAGGAACATAGAATAGTTTATCTCTCAGACTTGTGGAGGAGAAAGAAATTTGTGACCAAAGATGAACTAGAGACCATTACTGATCACAAAATAGAAAATTTTGATTACATCAAATTAAAAAGCCTTTGTACAAACAAAACTAATGCAAACAAGATTAGAAGGGAAGCAACAAACTGGGAAAACATCTTCACAGTTAAAGGTTCTGATAAAGGCCTCATTTCCAAAGTATATAGAGAACTGACTCAAATTTATAAGAAATCAAGCCATTCTCCAATTGATAAATGGTCAAAGGATATGAACAGACAATTTTCAGAGGATGAAATTGAAACTATTACCACTCATATGAAAGAGTGTTCCAAATCATTATTGATCAGAGAAATGCAAATTAAGACAACTCTGAGATACCACTACACACTTGTCAGATTGGCTAAGATGACAGGAAAAAATAATGATGAATGTTGGAGGGGATGCGGGAAAACTGGGACACTAATGCATTGTTGGTGGAGTTGTGAACGAATCCAACCATTCTGGAGAGCAATCTGGAATTATGCCCAAAAAAATTATCAAATTGTGCATATCCTTTGATCCAGCAGTGTTTCTATTGGGCTTATATCCCAAAGAAATACTAAAGAAGGGAAAGGGACCTGTATGTGCCAAAATGTTTGTAGCAGCCCTGTTTGTAGTGGCTAGAAACTGGAAAATGAACGGATGCCCATCAATTGGAGAATGGCTGGGTAAATTGTGGTGTATGAATGTTATGGAATATTATTGTTCTGTAAGAAATGACCAGCAGGATGAATACAGAGAGGACTGGCGAGACTTACATGAACTGATGCTAAATGAAATGAGCAGAACTAGGAGATCATTATACACTTCGACAACGATATTGTATGAGGACATATTTTGATGGAAGTGGATTTCTTTGACAAAGAGACCTGAGTTTCAATTGATAAACGATGGACATAAGCATCTACACCCAAAGAAAGAACACTGGGAAACGAATGTGAGCTATCTGCATTTTTGTTTTTCTTCCCGGGTTATTTATACCTTATGAATCCAATTCTCCCTATGCGACAAGAGAACTGTTCGGTTCTGCAAACATATATTGTATCTAGGATATACTGCAACATATCCAACATATAAAGGACTGCTTGCCATCTAGGGGAGGAGGGGGGAGAGAGGGAGGGGAAAAAAATTGGAACAGAAACAAGTGCAAAGGATAATATTGTAAAAAAAAAAAAATTACCCTGGCATGGATTCTGTCAATATAAAGTAATTATTAAATAAAAATTAAAAAAAAAAAGTTGTGGAATGATCAGCTGTGAATGAGTTTACTCTTTATAGCAATACAGTGATCTAAAACTACTCCGACAGTCTTATAATGAAAAATGCTAAGCAAACAGAGAAAGAACTGATTGTGTCTGAATATGGATTGGAACATACATTTTTTTTCTTAAAACTTTATTGTGTGTGTGTGTATATGTGTGTATATGTGTGTGTGTGTGTGTGTGTGTGTGTGTGTGTTTTCTGGGAGGGTGCGGGAAGACAAGGAGGAGATCTGTATTTTCTTTTGCAACATGACTTTCATAGAAATGTTTTGCATAACTTCACATGTGGAATTCTCAATGGGAGGATAGTAGGGAGGGAGGGAGATTATTTGGAACTCAAAGTTTTAAAATCAAATGTAAAAAAAAGTTTTGCACATAACTGGGGAAAATAAAAAAAAAACTAAATAAAATTAAATTAAAAAAAGAAAAAATTCAATGTATTAAGACTCACACTCTCCCACAGATGAATCACTATTTTATAGAGACACAAATAGTCAAAATTTTTGTAGGTCAAAAAGAGGGAAAAGACACAGTAGCTCAAAATACTCTCCCAAGTGGACTGGATGTAGCAAAGAAGAGATCGTATATTCTTTAGTCTCTTAACAAGAGTAATGTAAGAATAGTAATTCAGAGAGAATAAAAAGGAAAAAAAGCCAGTCTTACTTTAAAAAGTGAAATAAAAGGTACTACTAAAGAAAGTTCCTACCGCAATTCTTGAAAGACAACCTTTTCCAAACAAGTATTAGGTTTCCAATGACTGTATTATACCCCATAAGGAGAGATTATGGGAAATCAGAGTTGTCAATCTAGTATCAGAGAAATAAAATTTAATAGACCAAAATCAAATTATTTAAAAATGAAGTATATCATCAACCTGACATATGAGTAAATGTGATCATATATTACATCATATAAAATTATAACATACATATTACATAATATCCCTTATCAATATCTATGCTATGAAAATTGTTCTTATTAACTGAAGAAGAATCTAGCAAGTATTTTTATGTAACATATATGATCTTTTTAGCTAGACTACTAATCATAAAAACAAAGTGAACTATATGACTTTTTGGAGGGGGGAATGAATAGTGATGAAAAAGATTTTAAATAAAATCCTAGCAAAATAACTATTGCATTTGAATATGGACTTTGTAATTCTTATACTAACTGATTAAATATGCTAAAATTTCTCTTTTTCCCACCAAAACCAGGCAATGGAATAGTGTGTTAACTAACCAATCAGAAAAACTTCTGCTACCCGGAGGTTACTTGAGAGACCAATAATCCTTTGCAGAGTAAAGAGTAAACCCAGCTGGACATACAGAAAATTAGTAGCTATGAAGCCAATTAAATTCATAACAGCCTTGAAGCAAACCCTGAGCCATTTGATGGTTTATGGACCTTAAAGTGACCTCCTTATCTTTAGAGACTTACTTGTTAGTTATTGGGCTTTTAGACATATTCTGTTTTCTGGTTTTTGGAGACATCCTCTTCTCTTATTGTTTGTTCTCAAGCTTTGTGCTGCCAGGACTGCTTATTACAAGGAATGTCCTCTAATTTGTGTATCAAAGAATCATAGCACTGGCACATGGAATTCTTCTTTTCCCTTATTTCCTGAATCTTCCTTTCCCCTTGAGAATGGGGGTATCTGCCTCATTTTTCCTAGAGCCTACCCAATTTCCACCTTTTTTACCCAATCCCCTGCCTTTTTGTTTAAAAAGCATAAATACCTCATTCTTTTCAACTTCCCTTTGTACAGATGAGAATACTGTCTCACTATTTCAGCTTGCAAACTTTTCTCAGGCACTATATGAATTTATAATGTTCATAAACTGTGATAAGACTCTGGTTCATTCCAGGTCATCCTTTTAGACTAGGGTTCTATTCCGTTTTTACAATTCATAGAGATTTTTAATTTAACATGCAATATATCAAGCCAAGTCAAATTAACAAGCAGTAAGTGATTATTATGTGTAAAACACTGTGTTAAATTCTGAAGATACAAAGAAGGATGAAAATAGTCCTTATCCCCAAAGAGATTACATTCTCACAGGGGAGATATTATATATAATATATGGTATATGCAGATTAGTTGGAAAGAAATGTTCGAGAGGAAGGTACTAGCAACTTAAAACCAAAAAATATGTCTGAAAAAAATCTAAGTGGTATAGTAGATAGTATAATAGTTCTGGATATAGGAAGATCTGAGTTCATATCCAGCCTCAGACACATGGTAGATATATAATCCTGTGTAAATGATCAGACTTTGTTTTCCCCAACTGTATAATGGGGGCCATAAGGCACTTAGCAATTCAAGATTTTGTTAATATCAAATGAGATAATATTTGTAAAGTACCTAGCACAATGTATGGCATATAGTAAGTGCCTAATAAATGTTTCCCTCCTCTTCCTTCTAGAAGACAAGATTTTAACTGAATATTCAAGAAATGCAGGAAAAATAAATGATATAAATCAGAGATAGAGGATCTAAGACATGGGAGAACACCAGTGAAGATGTTCCAAATTGGCATATGGAGTTTCAAATAAAAACACTGAATGTCCATCTTGCTGGAATCTAGAATGTGTAGAGCATGGTGAATTGAAAGGAAAAATATAGAAGGAAATCTATTCATGAAGAATTTCTATGCAAAATAGGTGAAATTACATTTGGTCCTGGAAGTTAGATTACATTCAATAAAGCATTAGAGTACATTCAATACGAGCATGACGTTAACAGACATTGTTCAGTCATTTTCATTCGCATATGACTCTTTATGACCCTATTTCGGGTTTTCTTGGAATAAATACTGGAGTGGTTTGCCATAAAGATATAGATAGATAGATAGATAGATAGATGGATAGATAGATAGATAGACAGACAGACAAATATATACATAGATAGATAGATGATGGACAAACAAATGTACAGACAGACAGATTGTAAAGTTGAAAATGATAACTTCGGTAATATATTGGATATTTGGGTTAAAATTGTGGGTAATTAGGATGATGGTGTAAATTTCTATGGTATTCTTTCCAAAAAGAGAATGACTTGGAGATAATAATGAGATAATAAAAATAAAATTCACTATAACTAATTTGAACTTATGCTTGGGATATTAAAAAAATTTGGAAAATACTTAACATGATCATATTTTTTAAAAATCCCTTCATAACAAGAGATATATTATACTCATCATTTATAATTAAATGACGATACTACATAAACTTATTTTTGTTTTTGTAAAATTAGTATTTTTATTTGCTTATATAATCATTTCCCTTTTTTATATTTCTAGAGATAAACAAAGTTGCTGACACATAAAAAGCACTTTATAAATGTTTTATACTGAATATTGTCCCAAATATTAGAGGGTCATTTATTCCATTTAATTTTAAGTTCCTTTTTTATTTCTCATTTTATTTAGAAGAAAAACTATCAGAATTTACATGCTTTTCCATTCACATATCTACTTTTTTTGTGTGTTTGGTCAATATCTCAGATTTAGATTATAATAATCAAACAACATTTGTTAACAGTCTAAAAAAACTATATGCTTTTTTATCCCCCCCATGCCATTTTCTGCCATTCTGTCACCATTAATGTAGAATCAGAACTTGTTTATGTAGGAATAAGATCAATTTATTTTGATTCATGGAGCATTCTGTTGAATATTTATTTCTACATGTCTTTTCATTGTACTGGTTCTTTTACCTGAAATTCAGTCTGCTAGTCAAAGCTACGTGCAAAACCTTTTCAATATGATATAACAAAATACTCTTCATGAAATACAATCTTCAAGATTTTTTTTAGTCACACACAATGAGGCATCTAAGAATATTTTTTGTGCATAGTGTACAAAATTTCTCTTTTTTTTTCTGAATTGCTTTTCTTGTCCTAAGAATTAGTGTGACTTAGTAAGTAGAGATCTAACCTCAAAGCTAAGAAAATCTAGATTTAAGTTCTACCTGACATAAACTTTTCTTTTTTTAAATTTTTTATGATAGCTTTTTATTTACAAATTACATGCATGGGTAATTTTACAGCATTGACAATTGCCAAACCTTATGTTCCAATTTTTCTCCTCCTTCCCTCCACCTTCTCCCCCAGATGGCAGGTTGACCAATACATGTTAAATACTGACATAAACTTTTGTTAAAAAAAAAAAAAAGTTTTTATTTCATTTTTCTTAATTATATGCAAAAACATTTAATATTTTAATATATTTTTGGGTTTCTAAAATCTCTCTGTCTCTTTCTACCCTCCCTCCTCCTTTAGAAAGTAAATACTTTGATGTAGATTAGACATGTGCAATTGTGCAAAATATATTACCATAAAAGCTATGTTGTAAATGAGAACACAAATCCAAAAAAAAAAAAAAAGCTTTAATTTATTTTTCTGAAAACTGCCTGTTCATAGCATTTTGACCATTTATTAATTGACTGATAGTCTTAAATAATTGACTCAGTTATCCATATATTTGAGAAATGAGACCTTCGTCAGAGAAATTTACTCTAAATTTTTTCCTTGTTTCATGCTTTCCTTCTAATATCGGCTTTATTGCTTTGCCTTGTACAAAACTTTTATTTTTTATTTTAATGTAATCAAAATTATTCATTTCACATTCTGAAATGCTCTCTATCTCTTATTTAATCATAATTTCTTTCCTATCCATAGATCTGAGAGGTACTTTGTTTATCATATCATCATTTATTTTTAAACTGATTTTGACTTTATCTTGATATATCATGTGAGATGTTGATCTATATCTAGTTTCTGTCAAACTGCTTTCTAGTTTTTCCCACAATTTTTGTCAAATAGTAAATTCTTTTCCCAAAAGGTTGGACTTTGACATTATCATACATGAGAATATTATATTAATTTACTAGTGGGTATTATGATCATAATAAAAATTTTAAGCAAAAGTACAAAATGTTTACTACAATGGAATCATTCATTTTCTTTCTGGATACGATACAAATTTAGAAAGGTACTGTGTTATAAAATAGGGAGCCAGATATGTAAATTTATAAGGAACCTACACACCATCTGGTTCAAAGCCCTCTATTTTTTTGCAACTGGGGGATAAAATTCAGAAAAATTAATTGCCTAACTTCACATAAGTCATAGATGGTGATTATGGGAATACAGTCCCTGTCCTCTGACTCCTAGTTTAGCAATCTGGCACTTTTCCCACTGCTTCAGAATTTATAAGGTCAGTTATGCTTTATTTTTTCTCCACTATCTAAATGTCTTATCATAACTTGCTTAATATAGCATTTTTACTTTCAACATGCTTTATTAATTTTATTATTTTTTCTACCAGTTAGTTCTAATAGATAGGTAGGAGGATTCAGTTTAATACCCATTACAAGCATAAGGGTATAGAGGTACATTGCTTATGTTTCCCATTATATAGTAATTACTTTGTAGGTAAGAACACTTCTTGGTTCAATTAATCAATCAGAATCAAGTGTGAATAGGATCTATAGACCTCTTGAATCAATCAGTGTCTTCCAAAGGCTTTACATGAGAGACAATCACACACTTAAGAAAACTAAAGGTGATCTGAGTGGTTTGGGATGTGGCAGTGTCCCTGAAGCTAGGATTCAATGGAAGAGGGGAAAGGGAAAGAGAGTCTTTGGCCAAGGAAAGAAAAAAAAGTTTAAAAAAAATCTATTTTTCTACTTGATTAAAAAGAGCTGTTTTCTTTTTAAAGATGCTGAATCTAATGATTCTCTTTCCCCATTAACACTTTCAACCTAAAAAAGCTACATTTGGATCATTTTCAAACTCCCTACCTACCTGAGGGTCCAATTTGAACAGGAAAAAAAATGTAGCAAGTATTTGATTTCTTCTTATTACTTTCTTTAGAACAGGGATTGGATCTGTGATGATACTGATATAGGAGTTTCTATACTAATGCAAATTTAAAATGCAATTTTAAAATACAAGTTGATATCATCTCTGAAACTTAAAGTTTTAGAAAATGGAGAAGTTTTACAGCTGATCAGTGTCAGAGATGGGACTCAAACACAGGTCCTCCTTGTTCTGCTCTCTTAATCACTATACTGGGCTATTTCTATTCTATTCTTTCTAGACTAAAAAGTATTTTCTCTGCACTAGTCTTTTTCTGATCCTCTTTCCCTAGCCCACTAAAGTGAAAAGAAAACATTCCCAGAAAACTAACACTGGAATTTTGGATCAATTTGGTAGTATAGCCATAAGAGTATACATTCTCCCTGCTCTTGGGCTATCCTAGGCAAATAAGGACTTCTTAAGGGACCTACTCACACCAAGAAGAGAAATCTGAATTAGAAATTCAGTCCAGATTGATCTACATTTAACACCCTATATGAAGATAAAGTCAAAATGGATTCATAATTTAGGCATCAAGGGTGATACTGTAAGAAAATTGGAAGAACAGGAGATAGTCTATCTCTCAGATTTGTGGAGAAGAAAAGAATGTATGACCAAAGAAGAACCAGAGAGCATTATAAAATGCAAAATGAAAAATTCTCATATTAAATTTTAAAAATTTCTGTGCAACCAAAACCAATGCAGCCAATATTAGACAGGAAACAGAAAACTTGGTAAAATTTTTATATCCAAGGATTCTTATAAAAGGCTCATTTCTAAAATATATAGAGAATTGACTCAAATTTATAAGAATATAAGCTATTCTCCACTTGAAAATGGTCAAAAATATGAACAATTTTCAAAGAAAATAAACCATTTCCTAGTCATATGAAAAACCGCTCTCTACATGATATAATAGTAATCAAGGCCTATGGCAATCTAGCATTTGATAAACCTATAAACCCCAACTTCTGAAACAAAAACTCACTATTTATGATCTCTTTGGCATACAGACCTAGTAGAGACATTGCTGGATCAAAGGGTATGTCCAGTTTGATATTCCTTTCGATATAGTTCCAAATGGCTCTCCAGAATAGTTGGATCAGTTCGTAACTCCACCAACAATTTATTAGTGTGGGTAGTAAGGGAGACTTGAACTACAATAAGCAGTTTACACGCTACAGGACATCCCCTTACTCAGAGCACAGATAGCACAACAGCTACAGCTAGGTTCCCAAACCAATTCCTCATAACCCACTGAAGGCTGACAGTATTCCAGCTTCTCCTTTCATCAGAGAGGAAAGCAGATGATTTCATCTTCCTGACATAACCCTAAAATAGTGGCTAGGAGAAGGCCAACCACAAAGCAAACTAGTCCAGGTTTAAGCAGGTGAGGAGCAGGGCCAGCAACAATTAGGAGAAGTGGGTCCAGGTAACAGAAGAGGTCACAAATAGGCAAGCTAGGACAGGTGTTGGAATCCTTACTAACTGCTAACTAATTAGAGTTGATCTAATCTTACAAGAAGATGTTTTGGCCAGAACCTGAAACTAGGTACTAAGTAGAACTAATCAATACAAGGCTTGTGTTCACACCTTTACTCATTGGAGTTCAATGAGTTCACACCTCCCTTGAAGCTCTTTGGGAGCATAAATAGAGCTTCAATGGGCCAGTCGAGGAGTTAGAGAGAGGAAGACGCTACAAGTCGAGATTTCACCGGAATGACATGAAGACTGGAGCTGGTTGGAGGCTGAAGAAAGCAGAGGCAGAAGCTGAAGGACCAGACCTTTGGATTTAAAGACATTTGGAGAGAGCTCTTGGAACCAAGCAGAGAGATAGGCCTCTAAGCTAACTGGGCTATATTGGAAATAATAAAAGATCTGAACTTTTATCACCTGGCTGCGTTTTGAGAAGAAAAAGATCACAACAGTCAGGTGCCATTCATGGTTCATTTCTAGATAAATAGCTATTAACCAAGGAACTTAGTAAGCTGGCTGAAAAGAGAGTTCTGGATAGCAGGGCCTGTGAGCAGCATTCTCAGACTGGGGAACTTGGCGTAGCAATGCCTCAAGAATAGTTTTTAAAAGGAAGGAGCAATATTTCAGAACTGGAAAGTGAATATGAAAGTATGGAAGCAAAACAAAATGTTGAGCACAAGCAAGGGTATACAATAGTCTTGAAGTTTGAGAGAGGGCTGATGTCACCAGTACATGTATCTACTTAATAGAGGGAAATTTTCAGAAAGAGTTTGATATGTCCCCTCATGATAAAAGACCTTAGAAACTATAAATAATTTGCTTTTTGTTTACTAAAGTGGGTTCAGAGTCTTACATTTTAACTCAACCAAAAAGTGGGCAGGCTTTAACTAACTAGTGATAGATATAAATTGTATAAATGTAAATTTAAGAAGAGAGTCCAACTTCTGCCTAATTATTAGTAATTTTCCATATTGAATACAGAACTTTTCATCTAAAATAAAGTCCCTAAATGTAAGGTTCTCATTGGTTTTCTGGAGGTCTTTGGGGCAACCTTCTTTTGAGCCAAATAATCACCACAAGAATAGCCAGGTGTTAAAGTCCAAAGTCTAAATTGTCTCCTTCACCTGCTGCTCAGCTAGCTTTCTCTTGGCCTTCAGAGGGGACTTGGTTTCGGTGGAGAAAATGGAGAAGGACAGGCCAGCCACCATGAGGCTGATAAAGATGGAAATAATCTCTCTAAGTCCGAGGGCTTGAGCTCCTGCCTCCAGTCCACTTGTCTTCTCTGGCTCTGACCCTTGCTGAGTTTGTCCCAGCTTATATGCTCTCTTATAACTACATTGTCATAGGTGTGAATCTTGTAGAACTATATTAAGTACTAAGTACATGTACTGAACTGGAGAACTATTAATCACCATGCTAAACCTAGATAACCCTTATCTTTATCAATTCCACTGACTTAACACCTTGTAAGAATCCTTGTTTCAGAGTTCTGGCCCATAAACACCTAAAGAGGAAGAGGAAGGAACCAAGGAACTAGTTAGATGGCCCTCAGGAGTCCCCTTATATAGTCTCCAGCCTTAAAACAAGCTAATTATTGTAATACTATTATTTAAAAATAATGGCACTTGGATTTAGATTAAATGAAAGAAAGAATTTTATGGAGGAAAGATCATTGAATTGAGAGTCAGAGGACATTTTATTTAGTCTTGACTCTTAGCACTTTGTTACATAGCTTTGAACAGCTAACAGTGGCATTCTGCACTTTAATCCCCTCACTTATAATATGACATATTGGACGATATTATTTCGAGGATCATTTTTAGTTTTGAATATTATATGATTCTCTGACTTATATGACAATGTTACATTTCTGGAGCACACTTGTAATAACGTAACTTGACTAGAAAGTAGGACAAAATTAAATCATACAGAATTGTGGATTCACTAACACTGAAGTTTTGTTCAGTATACTAAACTCTTTCAATGCACATTTCCTCCTGTGGAAATCAGGAACTTGACGTTGGAAGAATTAATTTGATTGGCTTTTCAAGATTTCATTATCTACTTCATTATTTTTCAGAGAAGGAACTACCTTTTTCTTCTGCATCATATAAAATAAAAGTTGAAAGTAATAAATTAATCCAAAAACATTGATTAAATAATCAGTCATTGTTGTAGCCATTCAAAGCTAGGGATAATAAGCAACCAAATAAACAAATAAATGAATGAACAGTGAAACAAATATCCTTGCTCTCTAACATTTTGCATATAGTTGGATTGGGGGGGAGGGGGCAAGGGGAATATAACATGTACAGATAGATATATGTAAAATAATTCTAGAAAAACATATGTAAAACAAATAAAAGATAATCTTGAGGGAAGATACTAAGTGCTGCAGAGAGCCAGGAAATGATAGAGGTAAGTTTCAAACATGCACTTCACAGATATTAGGGATTTAATTTTTAAATTTTATTCCATGCTGTATAAAGACTAGAAGCATTATGTTTTGCATATATCAAAAGAAATGTAAAGATCTCCACTGTCACTGCACTTAGTACCAAACAACCTAGAGATGAATTTACCTGAAACACTTATTTCACAAGTAGGAGTCCTAATTAGCAAAACTTTTTGAAAGAAAGACAATTGAAATGTATTCTTAGAGAACATCTCTGAGCAAAAATAATGAAATGTGTTATTTTCTTTAGAAAAAAGTATGATGTTCTACTCAGATAACTTTATAATTCTAAAATGAAAAGTCTATATAGGGAAGGGGTCAGAAGTGTATATAAAATCTTATACTACTTGATTTTTGCAGAACAGTAGCAAAGGGAGAGGGAAATACTGGAATTCTTCATTTTCCTTTGTTAACATTTTTTTTCTTTTTCTTCACTTAATATCCCTTTGCTATAATCCTGCCTCCAGGACTGCCTCAAAACTCTGAATAGTCTATATGAAAGTCTATGTTCAAAAGACTTCTAGGTCTCCTTTATGGGGAAAGCATTCATGCTTTGAGACTGAAACTTCCAGCTCCCACATCAGAATCTAACATTGACAGTATCTTCTGTCCCACTCATCATCAAAACTTGATTGAGCTCTTTAGAATCTTTACTTCAGATTCCACTCTGTTCATAAATGTTTCTCCACTTTCAACAGTTCTCTTGGGTCCTTTTGTTTGAAGTAGATAAAGTTATTCAAAGGCACTGTTAAGTTCTTCAATTCTAGGAGTTTTCATTTTCTTCTTTTTCGTTTTCACTCTGGCATTTCTTTATGGTAGACTAGATTTTCTTTTTAGGTGCTGCTCATCCTAACTCATTTTCCCTTTTGAATAATGTGCCTAATTTACTTTGTGAAGTTCTTTCTCAGTCAATAGATTAGTCTCAATGATCTTAAGCATCTTGATTTATTTGAATTCTATGGCATAGCTTCACAAACAAATAGGGAATTTCAATTTCAAACACTTCCTCAGACTTCTATTGGCATTGATCAAGTCTCTTTGTTTCATTCAGTCTACTTCTTCATCTGTAGAATGGGAATAATACCAGCAACTATAAGGCAGGTTTATAAATATCAAGTGAAATAATATTTGGTAAAATAATTGAGAAATCTTAAAGTAGTATGTAAATTCCAGCTACTACTATTATTGTTGTTGTTGTTATTCTTAATTATAATTCACCCCTTGGAAACTATTGCTTTTTTCTCACTTCATCAACAGACCTGCCCAAAGCCACAAATGTCATTTTAGGATCATAGTTAGCTTTAAAACAAACAAACAAACAAATATTGTTGGGTCTCTGACCTAGACATAATATACTGACTACAGTCTCTATTTAGGATCTCTTCTGTTTCAGACCCATTCAGGTAGTCTAAATACTAATTTGAATTCTGAGAGAGTCTGTACTGTAATGTGAGGTGGGGATTAGGCTCCCTTTTTCAGGTGTGTTAAACTTTCACTTTAGAAACTAGACAACTAGAAACACACTCACACCCACACTGCTTTTCTCCATATTTAAACTTAGGTATTAGTTAATATTTATGTATCCCCAAAATGAAGAATAGAGAGGAAACTAAAGAAATTACATCAAATATGTAATTTTCTAAAAACTAAATAAATGTCAAAAGATACAAAATGTTTGAGTTACTTGTTACATACATTGACAAGATTCAAACATAAATAAAATACCTTCTCTTCCTGGAAGGTATTCATAAATGCTAAAACTACTTCATAGAATTTTGAAGGACCACAAAATAGGCAGCTACATTTCACCCCTCTTCTCCACTGTAGAAATGACTTGTGATGCTTTTCATGAAGATGATCATATTCAGGAAGATAAGAAGACATAAGGACATAAATTTTAGAACTAGAAGGAAACATAGAAATTATCAAGTCTAAATGCCTCATTTTACATATGAAGAAACATGAACAGAAAGGTTACAAGACTTGGGGATTATGGGAAGATTCCAGACTCTCGAGATTCACCCTTCAAACAGAAAGAAAATTAACATAAAAGGAAAACAGAACATCAAAAATAAAAGGGGAAAATTGTTGTCCTTCTGAGACAACTTGAGAGGATCTCAGAAAAGACTGGACCTCTAGGGGCTGAGGTTTGGCCTGAGTGAATTGTAAACATCTCCAGGCAGACTTCAATGAATCTTCAAAGAGGCCCTAAAGACAGCTCTTGAGGGAGTCTGACTAGACCTCAGGAATTTTCACATCAGCTTTTCCCTCACTTTTTGTCTGAGGAGCCCTTAAATGAGGAAAGATTAAAGATTTGCCCAACTCCAGAGTTAGTAATTTTCTGGTAGGAGATATCAACCTATCTTTTCATCATTCTAAGGCAGGTGTTTTTGTTTGTTGGTTGGTTGGTTTTGGGGTTTTTTGAAATATCTCTCTCTCCTTGGAACAAATTTACTTTTTCTGTTAAACCCAAGCTCTCCTAAACTTAAGAAATCACCTCCAACCCTAGACAAATCCATTTTAACAATGGTTTTCACTCATGTACACAGGAAAGGAAAAACAGATCAGAAAAGACTTTTAAGGAACTTAGCTTACGATACAAGGTCACCTTGTTGAATCCATCTTTCTTGTAGTAGGAGCTCTGGAACAGAAGGAAAGGACATTGCCCATCCACCTATTTCTTTGTGAGAATGTAATATCAGAACTACTTACCATATAAGAAGACAGAAGTAATAAAGTGAATGAAAAGCAATCTCTCCTTTTTAACTAATGCAGCATTTCTATCCCTTGTTTCTATCATACAGTAAGGAAAGAACCAAGGATTAGCCAGGTTTTACAATATCATTTTACTAATGCCTTTCAGTACTGAGCTATCTTTACAGCAGGAAGCAAAAGTTCATTATCCAATGGTCTCAAGTGTAGGCAGCACACTTGATTGACTGGAATCAGAAAGGACAATTGTGCAAATGCTCTGGTTGTTCAAAGATCATAGCATCATATATTTAGGTAATTTGGAAGACATCAAGCCCATCCCCTTCATTTTTAGATGAAAAAAGTCAGGCAAGGAAAGATGAGCAACTTGCTCATGATCAAAGAACAGTGTTTTAACTATTGTATCAAGATGCCTCCTGAATATCTTAGATCTGTTTTGCCACTAACTTCATTTCATATCTTCTTCAAGCTATAGTCAAAGGAGCTTACATGCTACTGTGAGAATGTAGAAAAATGCACATAGAAGGAAATAAAAGCAATCTGAGGAACAGGGGAAAGAAATAAAGGAAGAGGAGGAAAGGAAGGAGTGGTTAAAAGAACATTAAAAAACTCAGAGGAGCAGGGAAGCCTTTCTGGAGCCAGTTATAATGGGCAGAGCTTAGAAAGAAGATAAAGATTCTAACAGACAGGGGTAGCTAGGTGGTACAATGGATAGAGCACCAGCCCTGAAGTCAGGAGGACCTGAGTTCAAATCCTGCCTCAGACACTTAACACTTCCTAACTGGGTGACGGTGGGCAAGTCACTTGACTCCAATTGCCTCCACAACAACAAAAATTCTAACAGGCAGACTCAGTGAGGGAACACTTTTCATGTATGGAAGGAAGCCCATCCCTGATAGTAAAGAAGAGAGAAAATGGAATATTGAGTTTAGAAAACAGCAATTCTTTGATTAGAACATTGAAAGAAAAAGGAAAAAGTAAAATTTTGTACCTAGAAGAGAAGAAAAGACTCATTATATAAGGGAATAAATGTCAGTTTACTTAGTTTGTAATAATAGAGGCAGTTAAGGAATTACTAGAAATATTGAAATAAGAGTCTGGCATGTTCAGACATATGCCTCAGGAGCAACATAATAAAATATACAAACAAGAACATTCAAAGGAACTTATTGACTATAAAGCATCCACTTTCTATTAGAAACTCTTAACAAGATGATTTCCAAGTTGACGTTAGAACATTGGTCTAAATGTAATTAGATAAAACAATATGACAAATATGAAGAACTATACAAAAATACCAAAAAAATTTTTTCATAAGAACAAGAAAGGGTGGCATGGTATAACTGAGATTTTTCTAAATTTTAGTGGACTAAATATAAGTCAACATCATACTGTAAAAGAGTTATTGATTCCAGAGAAAATGAATTATAGTCTTTCTGTATTTTACCTTGTCAGATCTTATTTGGAGTATTATATTTATTTTTTTATGTTAGAGATTAAGAAAAATATTGGTAAACTGAAGAATATACAAAGAAGATAACTAAAATGCTAAAGAGTCTTGAAATCATATAAAGAAAGCTTGAAGGAAACAAGAATTTCATCCTTGAGAAAAGATTTAAGTGATAGCTTATTTTCAAGTAATTAAAGAGATTTCATAATCTGTTTTATTTGGTTCAAGAGAACAGAATTCTGTTTTGGGAACCACCTGCTAGGAGGCTGCTGGGGATCTAATTCTGACCAGAAAAATAGATCCCTTCATGTGAGAGGGTGAAAATGATACAAGGAGACTGAGAGGCAGTTACATTCTCTAATCTCTCTCCTCTTCCCTCTTGCCTCCAATTTATTTCATTCCTAATTCACAAGCAACATCTGTCAGTAAAAGATGAATTGCAATTCCTTTAAGTGTGTTATGATTTACAGCTGTAGGGGCTTTCAGAGAATTGACCCACCTCTTAATGGTACAGACTCCTTTAACCTTTTACAGGTTTTCTGGGTTTTGTACTTAAGCGTGATCCTTAACAGAATCTAGAATGATCAATCAAAATAGCAAAGAGTTATCATTAGATTCAATGGGAGAAGAGGGCAGTTAACAATTTTCCTAACAATTGGAGCTATTCTAAAGTGGAATAAACTACCTTAACATATACTAGATTCCCTCTCGTTGGAGGACCTCAAGAAGAGTCTGAGTAAAAAACTTAGTAGGTTTGTTTCAAAGAAGATTCTTTTCATATATCCTTTGAATTACATGGATGCTGAAGTATCTTTCAACTGTTAAAAAGTATGTGATTGTACAACATCTCACATTGTTTCAAACATGCTTGATATTGATAATCACAAGTTTGTTGAACCCCTTTGGAGTTGTCCTTAACTTCAATGAGCTTTCCTCTCCTTATATATACCTCATAATCTACTAATGGTTCCACATTCTGTATAATTTTCCCCTACACTTTTTCTTTAGACATTTATTAGATATTTGAACTTTGACAAATAACTGAATTATTTAAGTTCCTCCCTCTTAAATAAAGGCAATAATAGTACTTACCTCATCATATTGTAAGGATAAGATATTAGGAGAGAGAGGCAAGGTGGAGAACAGAGAAGAGAGAATAGAGAAGAGAGGACAGAGAGAGAGAGAGAGAGAGAGAGAGAGAGAGAGAGAGAGAGAGAAAGAGCAAGAGAGAGAGAGAAGAACCCTTATAAAAAGATAAGACCTAATTAAAGAGCTATGTAAATGTTAGAGATGGTGATGATAATGATGATGACGATGATGATGATGATAATGTTGTGTTTTGTTTTTGTATCCCAGTACTTAGCACCATGCCTGGAATATTAGTGTTCAGCAGTAAAAAAAATTGTTAGAATGAAATAAAATTTGCCTGAAGTCAGTGTGTCATTTTAAATCATTTAAAATTATATCCCTCAATATCTAATGACCTATTAAATTGGCTAATGATAGAAGGATAAGTTGAATTAACCAATTGTTGGAGCTCTAGGAGTTGCTGTATATTCACCCAGTAATCACTATTAATGGAGAAAGCCAGAAGGTTGTGATACATGGGAATTTAAAATTCTGAATCTCCAAGGGAAAAGTGCCTTTTACTCTCAGAAATATTATTACCCCAATATAAGGAGAAGAAAATTTCACAAATTACTATTATATCTATAGCTGTAGTAAAATGACTTTCTACACAAAGTTCAAATTTCATGAAATAATCCCATTTTGAAACATTGATTCAAAAATTCAAAAATCTTGAACCTCTGCCCAAGAAAGTCAGCATCATTCCGTTTTAATGAATTCAGAGAAAAATAAGATTGCACATTTCTCAAATTTAGAGGGTAGAAATTCCTCCTCACAGATATTCTTTAAAGTGGTGTTTGAGGACATTAAAAAAATATATTTTTTTGGTGCTGAAATCCTAGTTAATCTTTTTATTTATGAGGTATACAATTGGCCAATTCCTGATGTTAGATACTTACCCAGAACTCCCAAGAGTAAAAAAGAGTTGTCTATTAGAAACTACAGTTAAATTTGGTTCAGCTGCTTTGTAGATTTTAAAGTTTATAAATATTACATTATAAGACAGAGAGAAATTGAAGGAGAATACTAACAATATGAAGAGTTACCAATTTTGAGCTGTTCATTCTTCAAATTGTGTTCTTCTTCTGTTTAAATCAATGGCATTCATTATATTGTCCAATAGCAAGTATATATGAATTTTTAATATTACAGTACTAAGCAAAGGAAATGCATTTATTTCATTTTTTATTTAATAATATTTTATTTTTCCAATTACATGTAAAGACAACTTTCAACACTCATTTTTGTAACATTTTTAGTTCCAAATTTTCTTTATTTCCTCTTTCCCCTCTCCCCGAGACAGCAAAATTTGATAAGGGTGAAATGCATTTACTTTAAAGGAATATAAAATAAATTAACATGTGATTAATTTGATAATGGAAAAAAGGAAAATAAAGTGAGTGATCACTTTACTCCATTTTCTTCTTAGATTGCCTTTTTTTTTCCCTTTTAGATTTTTTTATATTGCATAATCTCCTTTCTTGATCTTCCTTCATTTCATCCCAAATGTGGTTTGAATTCAGTTCCTGGGACCCCAAATTCAATAATGCCTCAACAGGGAGAAAGTTTATTTGGAGGGAATTTATAGTTCAAGAATGGGATTAATGTATATGAAATTGAAAATATAGAATGGGACCAGGTTTTGAAGGACTTCAAACAAAACAAAGTAGTTTACATTATATCCTAGAGCAGTGGTTCTCAAAGTCTGGTCCAGAGCATCCTTGGAATTTCTGAAATCCTTTCAGAGAGTCTACAAATTCATAATTGGTTTTTATTTTTAATGTAATCTGTAACTATAACCCACATAAAAACTCTTTGGACAGATCCTCAATCATTTTTAATAGGATAAAGATACTGAGAACAAAAGTTTGATGACCACTGTCCTAGAGCATGTGTATTTTATTAATTAGAGCAGTGATGTGATCAGATCTTAGTTTTACGAATATTACTTTGGCAATTATATAGAAGATAGTTTGAAGAGGGGAGACTTGAAACAAGAAGACTAATGAAAAGGTCATTGCAATATTCTAAGTGAGAAATTATGAGAATGCTGAAGTAAGCTGGTAATTCTATGAATACACAAAAAGTATGAAGATGTTATGAAAATAGAAATAGCAAGATTCAGAAAGTAAGATGTGTGGAGTGAAGGATAATGAGATATTAAAGGTACAAAAGTCTGAAAAACTAAGAAATAACATCTCCAACACTCAAATTATTATTTCCCTATTTATTATTTCCTTTTCTCACTCCACTCAATGTATAAGTGTCAGTGTCCATTCAGTCACTCATTCCCTACTCCTCAAAATCTGGCTCTGCCCCACCTCCACAAGTGAAGAAATCATGTAATGAAATGTTTGTTAGATTTGGAAACAGGGGATTGGATTCACGTTTTGCCTTAATTATTTGCTTTGTCTGTATAGCAGGGCACATAATACTCTTGGACCTTAGTTCCCTAAAATATAAAATGATAAGATAGACTAGATGATATGTGCCTAATTGTTTCTTGCATGTCAATGTTGTCTTCCCAGCTATATTGAAGATTCCTTAAGAAGTGGAGTTTTAGAATCAATAGATTATTCTAGAGTTAAAAATAAAAGAATTCTTAGAGGTCATCTATCTAGCTTATTCCTTTTACAGAGTCAAACAAGACCCAGAGAATTATAGTGTCTCACCCATAGTCACTAATGTAGTATCATATTATGTACAGATATTGAGATCTAATAGAACTAAAAAAAAAAAAACAGATTTGTGATATTCACCATGAAATGCTCCTTCAGAGCAATTTGAGAGAAATGTATTTAGAGATAGGAAGATATTACTGGATAGAAACCCTGCTGGGCAAGGGGAAGGCAATGAAGAGATCTAGTATAGCACACTTTCTGGGACAAATAGAGAGATAGACAGACAGACAGATAGATGGATGGATGGATGGATGGATGATGGATGGATGCCAACAGACAGATAAAATGGGAGGTGATTGCTGGAAACAATGCTTTTTTGAATTTTGGGAAGGAATACACAAAGGGAGCTTTTCAGCTTTGGTGTCTGAGGGAAGAAAAGTGAATATAATGGCTTCTATTTTGATTAATTATTCTTAATAATAATAAGCTGCTGAAAGAGTGCAAGTGTCTATTATTATCCTGAAGAAAAAACCCATTTGTCACAGTATAGTGATAGCTTTGGTTATTTATTTGCTCATATTCATGACATAAAACATTCTTAAATCTCAGTTACCTAATTTTTAAAATCTGGAAGATAATATGTGTAATGGTGATAGGTGTAATACTAGAGATGATGGTGGGGTTGGTAGAATTAGTGATAGTAGTAGTTATCATGGTAATAAGAGTAATATCTTCTGCATGTAATTTTATTATGAAAAAGGACTTTATAAAATGAATAATTTTATATGAAATTTCATCCTTATCTTTCTCCTACTCCTATTTTTTCCTTTCTTCTATTTTTTCATTTGAAATATAATAGGAGACAGCTTAGAGGGGGACTTCCGGCCAAGATGGCAGAGAGGAAATACACTTCTGTGTAATCTCCGTGTTTTTCTCTCACTATTCATTTCATTTCATGCCTCTGAATTAATGCTCGACTGAAAAAAAAACCATACAATTACTTACCAAGAGAAACCATCCTTGAGACTCGTCAAGAAAGGTCTGTTTTTGCGCGAGGGCGGGGACGGTATTTGGAAGCAGTCTGCGGGCAGCAGCTGCAACCAGAGCACAGATAGCAGCTCAGAACCGGGTAGAGCGGAGAGGGGGTAGGACGCGATCGCAGCCGTCTCTGCGGTGAGAGCTTTGCTATAGGAGCAAGTCAGCAGCCCAGCAGAGAAGCTAAAAACACCGGGGGTGAAGAATACAACCCCAAACAGCTGGAGTCTCTTGGGACCTGGCCACCCCTCCCCTACAGTGTCTCAGCCTGCTCGGATCTCAGAGCGCTCGGATCTCAGTGCGCAGGCGCCATAGCACAGTAGGACCCGTGCCTCACGAATACCCTGCCCCTCCCCCAAAGAAAGCAGCCTCCATTCAAGGGGTTTTTTTCCTTCTGTTTCTTTGATAGTTTGTCTTTGATAAATAGACAGGATGAGCAAGAAACTGAAAAAGAATTTAACCCTGGACAGCTTTTATACAGATAAAGAGCAGACTCCAAACCCTGAGGAGACTAAAAACAAACAGTCCCCAGGTGAATCCCCGAAGGAGGAGACCTTATGTCCCTCAGCACAGATGAATCTCATGGAGGAAATTAAAAAGGCTCTCACAAGGGAGCTAGAAGAAAAATGGGAAAAGGAGAGGGAGGCTCTGCAAAAGGAGAGGGAGGCTTGGCAAAAGAGCCTGGAGAAGTCAGTTAAAGAGAGAGTGGATAAAGAAACCAAATCCTTGAAAAATAGGATTAGTGAACTGGAAACAGAAAACAGCTCTCTAAAAAACAAAATTGGCGAAATGGAAAAAAATTCCACAGAACAAAAGAACTCAATTGGACAATTAGAAAAGATCTTAAAAAAGTGAGTGAAGAAAATACCTCACTGAAAATCAGGGTCGAACAATTGGAATTGAATGACTCGTGCAGACAAGAAGAATCAGTCAAGCAAATCCAAAAAAATCAAACAATGGAAAAGGATGTGAAATACCTTCTGGGGAAGACAACAGACCTGGAAAACAGATCCAGGAGAGACAACCTGAGAATCATCGGACTTCCAGAAAAGTATGATGAAAAAAAGAGCCTGGACACTATCTTCCAGGAAATTATCAAAGAGAACTGCCCAGAAGTCATAGAAACAGAAGGTAAAATAGACATTGAAAGAATTCATCGATCCCCTACTGAAAGGGATCCTAAAATCAAAACACCAAGGAATATAGTGGCCAAATGCCAGAACCCTCAGGCAAAGGAAAAAATACTGCAAGCGGCTAGAAAAACCCAATTCAAGTATCAAGGAGCCACAATAAGGATCACCCAGGATCTGGCAGCATCCACATTAAAGGATCGAAGGGCCTGGAATATGATATTCCGAAAGGCTAAGGAACTTGGTATGCAACCAAAAATAACTTACCCAGCGAGATTGAGCATCTTTTTCCAGGGAAGAAGATGGACATTCAACGAAATAAGCGAATTTCATCTATTTCTGATGAAAAAGCCAGAACTTAACAAAAAATTTGATCTACAAGCACAGAACTCAAGAGAAATCTAAAAAGGTAAAGATTAATCTTGGGAACTATATTTCGGCTGTAAAGATGTATAAAGAATACATGTATACCTTGTTCTAGAAACTAGTTGTGGAAAGGACATTGTACTAGAAAAAAGGGAAAGTGGGGGTACTACATTTCATGAAGAGGCAAAGAAAACCTAGTATATCTGAGAGAAAGAATGGAGAGGAATGAAAATAGTGAGTATTTTACTGCTTTCAGAATTGGCATTAAGAGAAGAATTTTAGACATATTCAATCTATGGTGAAACTTCTCCCACCTCATTGAAAAGTGAGAAGGGAAAAGTGAAAAAGGAAGGAATAAGCTAAGTGGAAGGGAATACGGTAACTGGGAGGGAAAGGGGCAAGTTGGGGGGGGAACTCTAAGGGGGGGGAGGGATACTGAAAAAGGGAGGGCTGTGAGAAGCAAGGGGAGCTCACAAGCTTAATACTGGGAAGGGGGGTAAGGGAGGGGGTAAGGGAGTAAGAAGGGAGAAAAGCATAAACCGGGGTTAACAAGATGGCAAGTAATACAGAATTGGTCATTTAAACCATAAATGTGAACGGGGTAAACTCCTCTATAAAGAGGAAGCGGTTAGCAGAATGGATTAAAAGCCAGAATCCTACAATATGTTGTATACAGGAAACACACCTGAAGCGGGGTGATACATGCAGGTTAAAGGTAAAAGGTTGGAGCAAAATCTACTATGCTTCAGGTGAGGCCAAAAAAGCAGGGGTAGCCATCCTGATCTCAGATCAAGCTAAAGCAAAAATTGATCTAATCAAAAGAGATAAGGAAGGGCACTATATCTTGCTAAAGGGTAGAATGAATAATGAAGAAGTATCTATATTAAATATATATGCACCAAGTAGTGTAGCATCTAAATTCCTAAAAGAGAAATTAAGAGAGCTGCAAGAAGAAATAGACAGTAAAACTATAATAGTGGGAGATCTCAACCTTGCACTCTCAGAATTAGATAAATCAAACCACAAAATAAATAAGAAAGAAGTCAAAGAGATAAATAGAATACTAGAAAAATTAGATATGATAGATCTCTGGAGAAAATGTAATGGGGACAGAAAGGAGTACACCTTCTTTTCAGCAGTTCATGGAACTTATACAAAAATTGATCATATATTAGGACATAAAAACCTCAAACTCAAATGCAGTAAGGCAGAAATAGTTAATGCATCCTTTTCAGACCATGATGCATTGAAAATTACATTCAATAAAAAGCCACAGGAAAGTAGACCAAAAAATAATTGGAAACTAAATAATCTCATACTAAAGAATGATTGGGTGAAACAGCAAATTATAGACATAATTAATAACTTCATCCAAGAAAATGATAATAATGAGACATCATACCAAAATGTATGGGATGCAGCCAAAGCGGTAATAAGGGGAAATCTCATATCTCTAGAGGCCTATTTGTATAAAATAGAGAAAGAGAAGGTCAATGAATTGGGCTTGCAACTAAAAATGCTAGAAAAGGAACAAATTAAAAACCCCAATCAAACACTAAACTTGAAATTCAAAAAATAAAAGGAGAGATCAATAAAATTGAAAGTAAAAAAACTATTGAATTGATTAATAAAACTAAGAGTTGGTTCTATGAAAAAACCAACAAAATAGACAAACCCTTAGTAAATCTGATTAAAAAAAGGAAAGAGGAAAATCAAATTGTTAGTCTTAAAAATGAAAAGGGAGAACTCACCACTAACGAAGAGGAAATTAGAGCAATAATTAGGAGTTACTTTGCCCAACTTTACGCCAATAAATTCGACAACTTAAATGAAATAGAAGAATACCTCCAAAAATATAGCTTACCTAAACTAACAGAGGAAGAAGTAAATATCCTAAACACTCCTATCTCAGAAAAAGAAATAGAACAAACTATCAATCAACTCCCTAAGAAAAAAACCCCAGGACCAGATGGATTTACATCTGAATTCTATCAAACATTTAAAGATCAATTAACTCCAATGCTAAATAAACTATTTGAAGAAGTAGGGATTGAAGGAGTCCTACCAAACTCCTTTTATGACACAGATATGGTACTGATACCTAAACCAGGTAGGCTGAAAACAGAGAAAGAAAATTATAGACCAATCTCCCTAATGAATATTGATGCTAAAATCTTAAATAAAATATTAGCAAAAAGATTACAGAAAATCATCCCCAGGATAATACACTATGACCAAGTAGGATTTATACCAGGAATGCAGGGCTGGTTCAATATTAGGAAAACTATTAACATAATTGACTATATCAACAACCAACCAAACAAAAACCATATGATCATTTCAATAGATGCAGAAAAAGCATTTGATAAAATCCAACAGCCATTCCTAATAAAAACACTTGAGAGCATAGGAATAAAAGGACTTTTCCTTAAAATAGTTAGGAGCATATATTTTAAACCTTCAGTAAGCATCATATGCAATGGGGAAAAACTGGAACCTTTCCCGGTAAGATCTGGAGTGAAGCAAGGTTGCCCACTATCACCATTATTATTCAATATTGTATTAGAAACACTGGCCTCTGCAATAAGAGTCGAGAAAGAGATTAAAGGAATTAGAGTAGGCAATGAGGAAACCAAACTATCACTCTTTGCAGATGATATGATGGTATACCTAGAAAACCCCAGAGATTCTACTAAAAAGCTATTAGAAATAATTCATAATTTTAGCAAAGTAGCAGGATACAAAATAAATCCCCATAAATCCTCAGCATTCTTATACACCACCAACAAAATCCAAGAGCAAGAGATACAAAGAGAAATTCCATTCAAAATAACTGTTGATAGCATAAAATATTTGGGAATCTACCTACCAAAGGAAAGTCAGGAATTATATGAGCAAAATTACAAAAAAGTTTTCACACAAATAAAGTCAGACTTAAATAATTGGAAAAATATTAAGTGCTCTTGGATAGGCCGAGCAAATATAATAAAGATGACAATACTCCCTAAACTAATCTATTTATTTAGTGCTATACCAATCAGACTTCCAAGAAAATATTTTAATGATTTAGAAAAAATAACAACAAAATTCATATGGAACAATAAAAAGTCGAGAATCTCAAGGGATTTAATGAAAAAAAAATCAAATAAAGGTGGTCTAGCTGTACCTGATCTAAAATTATATTATAAAGCAGCAGTCACCAAAACCATCTGGTATTGGCTTAGAAATAGATTAGTTGATCAGTGGAAAAGGTTAGGTTCACAAGACAGAATAGTCAACTATAGCAATCTAGTGTTTGACAAACCCAAAGATTCTAAATTTTGGGATAAGATTTCATTATTTGATAAAAACTGCTGGGATAACTGGAAATTAGTATGGCAGAAATTAGGCAAGGACCCACACTTAACACCACATACCAAGATAAGATCAAAATGGGTCCATGACCTAGGCATAAAGAACAAGATTATAAATAAATTAGAGGAACATAGGATAGTTTATCTCTCAGACTTGTGGAGGAGAAAGAAATTTGTGACCAAAGATGAACTAGAGACCATTACCAATCACAAAATAGAAAATTTTGATTATATCAAATTAAAAAGCCTTTGTACAAACAGAACGAATGCAAACAAGATTAGTAGGGAAGTAACAAACTGGGAAAACATCTTTACAATTAAAGGTTCTGATAAAGGCCTCATTTCCAAAATATATAGAGAACTGACTCAAATTTATAAAAAATCAAGCCATTCTCCAATTGATAAATGGTCAAAGGATATGAACAGACAATTTTCAGATGAAGAAATTGAAACTATTACCACTCACATGAAAGAGTGTTCCAAATCACTATTGATCAGAGAAATGCAAATTAAGACAACTCTGAGATATCACTACACTCCTGTCAGATTGGCTAAGATGACAGGAAAAAACAATGATGAATGTTGGAGGGGATGCGGGAAAACGGGGACATTGATGCATTGTTGGTGGAGTTGTGAACGAATCCAGCCATTCTGGAGAGCGATCTGGAATTATGCCCAAAAAGTTATCAAACTGTGCATACCCTTTGATCCAGCAGTGTTTCTATTGGGCTTATACCCCAAAGAGATACTAAAAAAGGGAAGGGGACCTGTATGTGCCAAAATGTTTGTAGCAGCCCTGTTTGTAGTGGCTAGAAACTGGAAAATGAATGGATGCCCATCAATTGGAGAATGGCTGGGTAAATTGTGGTATATGAATGTTATGGAATATTATTGCTCTGTAAGGAATGACCAGCAGGATGAATACAGAGAGGCTTGGAGAGACCTACATGGACTGATGCTAAGTGAGATGAGCAGAACCAGGAGATCATTATACACTTCGACAACGATATTGTATGAGGATGTATTCTGATGGAAGTGGATTTCTCTGACAAAGAGACTTAACTGAGTTTCATTGGAGAAATGATGGACAGAAACAGCTACACCCAAAGAAGGAATACTGGGAAATGAATGTGAACTATTTGCATTTTTGATTTTCTTCCCGAGTTATTTTTACCTTCTGAATCCAATTCTCCCTGTGCAACAAGAGAACTGTTTGGTTCTGCAAATATGTATTGTATCTAGGATATACTGCAACATGTTTAGCATATATAGGACTGCTTGCCATCCTGGGGGGGGGGAGGAGGGAGGGAGGGGAAAAAACGAAACATAAGTGATTGCAAGGGATAATGTCGTGTAGAAATTATCCTGGCATGGATTCTGTCAATGCGAAGTTATTATTAAATAAAATAAAATTTATTATGAAATATAATAGGAGAAATATTGGGGCTCAAATATAATTAAAATTTTTGTTAACGTGGAAATATAGGATCAAGAGAAAATACAGTGAAATATTTTATCTAGGGTTAAATATTGCTTCCATAAAAAGGGAAGATTACCAATAAATCTTCATTAATAAAAGTTCATATAATTGATTTCCTTTTAAAATATCATTTTTCTTATCATTTATTCTCTTTTGCTTCTCTTCTTTCTGTCCTCCTCTGTCTATTTGTGTTGCTCTGTTCCTTTCTGTCTCTGTCTTGCTGTCTTTTGTGTCTCTGTTTCTATTTTCTATCTGTCTCTCACTCACTGTCTCTCTGTTGTTCTCTTTCTTTCTTTTTTTGCCCTCTTTCAATAAATCTTGGCCAAAAAAAGAATCCATAAACATTGTCATTAAAAATACAGTTAAAATGGATTTCATCTTTTCATAAGATTATAAATCTTGTTCCTGTCTAGATCTAAATATTATTAAAGATAACTGAATTTGTATGAAATGGATTATAAATGAACAGTAAATAACGAGAAAGATTCTAAGTGGATATCATGAAACACAACATAGTTAAAAGACTAATGGCTGTTCAAAGCAGTTCATCATAGGCAAAAGGAATGACTTTTATTTTTATAGGCCTTTAACACAAATCACTTTGTGAATCATAAACATAGACAATGAAAAAAAAAACACATGGAAAGTATCCATCTATAATGAGTGACAAAAACCAAAAGACAAGAAAAATGAATTAAATACTTCTTTATGATGCAAGTCTGCTTTGCAAAGCAAAAATTAAATTAAAAAATTTAATAAGACAGAAAAAGAACAAATAGAATAGACAAGTCTATAATTTCTACTAAATAGAAATGTTTTTTTATGTTTAATATGATGTAGATAAGAAAAATATTTTCTACAATAGTGTTTTGAATTAAGGTGATCATTATGTCACCAACAATATACATCTGTAATAATTTATCAGAATATCATTTTATTATTAAACATCAATATTTGGGACATAGCAAAACTTTAATAAATGCTTTTTATTCCTTTGTTTTTCATTATTAAAGAATATAGCAACATTACTAATTTTTTAGAATTTATTTTTAAAAGGTAAAATTGGAATTTTGTGAAGACAGCTAAAGATTTTATGCAAAATAACTTAGTGGACCTTTTTACTTAAGCTTATAAATGGAATAGTCATTAATCTCAAGTAGCTTATATTCCACTGAGAACACATGGCAAATCTAAGTTCAGTATAAGGGGAAAAAAGAGAGAATGCTGAGTGAGGAATCAAGAAAAGTTTCAGTGATGGGAATGATAAGTGAATATCAAGATTCTGAGAAGCAAGCTAAGGATGGAGTATATTTCAGCTACAAAGAGCAGTGGTGTTTGCTAAATTTTCAGGTAAGTAAGTTAAGTTCATACTATCTGTATGTATATATGCATGGCTGCTAGCTAGTTCATCTCTGAGCCAACAAGAGTAAGGAAATATTGATTGGAATAGGATTCAGGAGCAACACATTTGATTGCAATTTTTGCCCTTCCATTTTTTAGGGGCAAGTTTGATTATCACTGTCCAATAGTTTGGAATGTTTTTAAAAATTGTTATCATTCATGAAGACCACAAATTGTTAGGGAATGAATAACTCAAAGGCATGCTTTTTGTCCAGGTTATTTATTTTGCTAATAGGATAACAAGGTCTAGTGATTTATTCTAGATCAAATATCAAGTCTGTGACGGTCCTAGGACTAGGGGATTGGAAAAAAAAAATTGTGAACTACAATATTATTGGGCAAGTTGTAGAGGAATGGAGAAGACATACTCAAGGATATTTTGAAGGCACAAACACAAAATGATGGAGGAACAATAGCATTTTTGTTTGTACCCACCAATGTATATACACAGGGAAGTCACTAACTAACTTCAATTTTTCAAGTTACAAAATATATAGAAATTTAGAGTGCCAAATTAAAAAAAAAATCCCAATAATTAGAGTTAGCCAAAACTAGAACAGTCTGCCTTTAAAATTAGTCAGTGGCCCTCTGAACGGTATATAGTTGTGTTTGAGATTGTTTTTGTTTATTTTTCACATATGGTTGAGTAGACAATTGCTATGGGGTATGCTGAAAAGTGTTCAGCATGAAAAGCTCACCAAAAATGAACAAATAAAATAAATGTTCTCACAATATACTTTTAACTTAAATCTGCATCATTAACATTTTTCTTCATCTTTTTTTTTTAAATCTAGGCTATTAAAAAGCCCAATTAATCATAGGTTTATTTGTGGTGTTTGCTGATTTTTGTGGCATGAATGCTTACATTGAAAATTTTGCAATTGGCTCTTGAGGTCTCCTAGAAGTAGTTCCAGAACATCCCTGCTTCTAACACTCAAATTATATTATTCTTTGGCTTTAAGGCTATGTTTCATTTCTACTTTTTCTTAAGTTCATAATTTGGTTTAAATATATACAAATATTATTAATAATTATATATTTTTAAGACTCATTATTCACCTCCTATGTATTTATATAATGCTGGAGAAACTGAGCAAGACAGAGATTAGAGAACAATTTAATAGTTTATTAAATGGAGAGATTTACTGGAACCAAATGATCCATGTTTGGTCCCAGGGCTGAACGAGACTATCGTCTCAAAGAATCCAGCCCCAAATGTCAGACAGCAAGACTCTTTTATAGGATAACAAGAACAATGACATAATGGGGGAGGTATCTGGATGGGGATAACCTAATTGGGGGGAAGCACCTAGGATGACATAATGGAGGGAGGTACTGGAGAGGTTAATGATATTCTAGTGATATCTAAAATGGATAGACCTTTATCCTGTCAAACATTAAGAAGGAGTGACTATAACCTAAAGATATAAAACCTTTATCTCATCAAACATTAAGAGGGAAAGGTTATAACCTGAGGCAGAATAATTAAATAGGATTATTGGGAAACTGGGTCAGGATATTAAAAGGGAACTGTGACACCACATTTACTCAATGGTCACAACATGTCAAATGCTGTGCTACATTCTAGGGATACACAGATAAATCTATACAGAATACATGCAAAAGCATTTTAGGAAGGGGAATACTATTCTCAAAGAGCATCAATGACAGTAAGAGGATGATAGCTTGACTTTCAAGTTTGTTGGATTTAAAGCAGAGCTGTACAGAATTATCAGCCTCACTTTCCCCTCGATGATCATTGGAGTCCTCTAGCAAGACAGAGAGCAGAATGAATGACAATGGAACCAGGATTCTCCTTCACAGATTCTCATTTCTTCCCACAATTCATTTTATCTGAGGCAATACCCATTCAGTAACTATAGGCTAGGTAAGAATTGAGAAAGAATAATACATTTAAAAAGAGTAAAATGGAGGGAGACCCAGAATGATATAAAAAATGAGATTTAGAGAGACTTGGAAGTATATAAGAAGTTGGGATCAAATAGAGGAATTTCAGGATTTCCAATCATGAAGATAGAACACTTTTGCATGATAATGAGTTTAAATATGATATCCACTATGTATGCCTAAAAGGGCATGAAGAGGTAGTTAATAAGATATAAGATAGAAACAAAGATTATTAAATAAAATAAAATAAATGATATAAATAAAATAAAATAAATAAACAAATAATATATAAACAAATGATAATGATGAGATGATTAGGAAAGCCAGTGTTTTTGAAGGGACCTCAACTTTTATGTTAAAGGACCTAAGTAAAAGGGCAGGTATTAGTATGAAGGAAAGATCTTGAACTAGGCCTGAAAACGATTAGAAAATTACCTAGGTACCAGGGGGTAATTGATATTTCACACAGTGAAATGGGTGAGGGTAAAATATTATTTCAAAAATATTATTGTTTTGTTCTTGCAAGGGATTTTGAAAGGTGTAGACCATGGAGAAGAATGACATTTAGAAATAACAAAAATTATCAGTTTTAGAACTCCATGATTATTGTTTTCCCCTGCTTTGAATTCATTTAAAGGCAAAGGCCAGCAGCAAATTGGCAAGTGTTGTTTCTTATAAATAACACTTTCTTTCAATATTTACAGTGAATATTGTACCCAAATTTCTACAGCAACACAGGCCAGGCCCTGTCTTTAGGGTGACATTTGATGAATTAACTGTGTTTCATGATTCACCACAGGCAGTTAAAAAAAATGTGTTCTAGGCTTATAATCTCCAGAGGATCCCCCTCTTCTCCATGCCCTGAGACAAATCCTGGTTTTTATTCTCTAGCTATGACTTTCTGGAATATAATTTACCCAAGTGAGCTCAAAAATCTCAAGTTCAGATCACTTTTGGAATAGGTGTAAATGAAGTACATGTTTCTGAGAACATCTGATGGACAAATTGAACTGTAGAAACAAGATTTTAGAAAGATAATTCAACAGATCTTGTTGAATCAGAAAGGCTTGAGTCTGAGAACTGCTGAGCTTTTGTTGTTACTTTTATTATTCAGTCATTTCTCAGAAGTGTCCAACTTTTTGTGATTCTGCTTGAGGTTTTCTTGGTTTTATTGGAGCATTTTGCCATTTCATTCTCTCTCTTACTTTATAGATGAGGAAACTAAGGCAAAACAAGTTAAGTGACTTGCCCAGGGTTATACAGATACTAAGAATCTGACTTCAGATTTAAATTCAGGAACATAAGTCTTCCTGACTTCAGATATAGCACTCTGTCCATTGTGCCACCTGACTGTCTATTTAAACTTACTATCATTTATTCTTTTCTGGATTGGAGAACTTCCTAGTTAGTTTCTTTAGTCCTACCTACTGTATTCTTATCTTAAACTGATTGTAGTAAAAAAAGAAGAAAAAACTTCTTGTATTTTAATTTGCTCCCAATTACTTATTATTTTAAAATCAAATCATAGATTTTCTCAATTCTCTCCCCTACTTAACATTTGTTCTATATATGACACTTTCCTCCTTCACATTAATCTTTAATATGGCATAAGAATTTAGCTGTTTCTGTTATACTGGTCAAACAAATACTTTCAAGGAAAGCTCATGGTGTTAATGGACATATGCTGTGTTTTAGTTCACAAAGTTGTGGCCTAACAGTTCATATCATTAAGTCTCTTGAATCTCAGTTGCCTGAGGTTTGTTGGCAATAACAAAAAAGAAAAGCTTGAAACACCACTCAAACTTTCTTAGTTCAAAGTTCTCATAACTGTCCTATTTCCTTATACTCTGACACTTCATTAAGTTTTTGTTTTCATTTATTCTAACATTTAATTTTTAGTTTGCTCTGATGACTCACTTTTGCCTGATTTGGTTTTTGAGGATATTCTTATTCCACAGCAAATAAATTAAATAACTACCATAGCTTTTCATACTTTGGGATATTGGGAATAATTTATGTATACACACTGCATTTATTAGACATTCAGATTTAACTCCAAATTTGTTAAAGTTATAACAATAGAGTAATATGTCATTTTTGTTATGACATTTTCCTTTCAGGGTTCTATTGGACAACATTTGATCTTTTTCGTCAAGTGAAATAGAATCTTTACCATTAACTATCTATAAACATATACAGACATTTATATAGAGAGAAATAAACTGATTGTATAGTCAGAGAGCCAGTACTTTAAGGAAGACCTGCTGCATTCATTTTCAAGGCCTATGTCTGATAGATACTGGCTTAATGATTCTGGAAAAGTCATTTAATGTTATAGTGCTATAGAACTCCCATCACATTCAGGGCTATTTCCAATTATCCTGAACTATGTCTGACCAGTGGATCCAGATGGCTCTGGAGGAGAAAGTGAGGCAGGTGACATTGCACAGACCTCTCTTTCTTTAATTCAATTCACTTACATATAATTTCATTGTCTCCCTAATGTCATAGTTCTCTCTGAGACAAAGGACAAACAACAATAATGCTATAAACAACTGACTAAAACAACAAATTTCAGAGCAATTGCTTATCTTTATTGCATGAAGGAGTTTCCTCACAGAGTGCTTTTGACCTAAGTAAATTCATAAGTCTAGATCTTACTCCAAGCCCAAATTAATTTGTATATATATATATGTATGTATGTGTATACCCACATATTAATACGTGTATTTGTGTGTATGTAGCATATATCTATGTGCATAAATACATATTTGTGTATATATACATAGACACTCATATATTGACATAAATGCAAAAGAATATTAATAATTTCCTTTTACATAGTATTCATAAGTTTTAAAACTGCTTTCTTTAAAATAGTAATATAAACCAATGTCTCATCGAACATAAATGAATGCAATGCACACACATGTATGAAAAGTAAATCTTATTAAGTGCTTTCTATGTGTTAGATCCTGGCCATAAAAGGATTCAAATGAAGCAGTTCATGACTTCAAAGAGTTTGCATTCTCCTGAGGGGATATAGTATGTCAGCATAATAACCGAAAAAAATAAAAAGAAACATATCCCTGAAAATTAGATCAGATAAACTAGGGTTGAGCTGCAAGGTTGGTATATAATGGGAGGAAAAAAGTGAATTCAGTCTTGTAAATAACAAGGTCAGGTTTGACAGGGCAAGAATCAAGCTTTATCATTTGGAAATAACTTCTAAGGCTGTTTTAATAATATAAGTTATATTATTGCAGGTTAAAGAGGAAGCAGCATGGGGCAGCTAGGTGGCGCAGTGGATAGAGCACCAGCCCTGAAGTCAGGAGGACCTGAGTTCAAATCTGGTCTCAGACACTGTCTAGCTGTGTGACCCTGGGCAAGTCACTTAACCCCAATTGCCTCAGCAAAAAAAAAAAAAAAAAAAAGAGGAAGCAGCAAAAGGGAAATTAGCCATACACTTATGTATACATGCACGTATGCAGATACCATTTGCCTGTGCTCACACACATACACACACACACGCAGAGATTTCTATCTAGCTACTTGTCTATCTATCTGAAAGGTGACTCAGTGGCTAGAGTATTGGATCTGAAAACAGAAAGACTCATTTTCCTAAATTCAAATCTGACCTCAGATTACTAGCTCTGTGACCCTACACAAATCATTAAATCCTGTTTATCTCAATTCTTCATTTATTAGTTGGAAAAGGAAATGATAAACCACTCTCTTATCTTTGCTAAGAAAACCAAAATGGTAAACAAAAAGTTGAAGATAAGTGAAAAATGATTGAACAACAAATAAACATACACACACATACTCACATATATCTATTTTCATCGCACTTTTCTTTTATTTGTTTCTTATTCTCAACCTTCTTATTGCTACCTCTTAGAATTTCTGGTTTTCATTAAAACTTAGTTTGAATATTACCTTCCACAAGAGGCCTTTTCTATTCTTGCCACCACTCCCTTTTTTCCAGCTGTTAGTCCCTTTTCTCTCCATTTACTCTGCATGCATTTTGTAAATAACTGATTTTTTTTTTCTTTCCCACTTCAATGTAAGCTTCTTCAGGACAAATACCCTACATTTGTCTTTTTTTTTTGTAACTCTAGGATTTAACAATAGAGTTGGAAAGCTTGACATTTTAGTTTTACAGGAGATTTCAGTTTCTGATATCTTATTCTTCAGAATTTTCCTAAGAGAATTCAAATGGAAGAGATTCCATTTCCTGGCACGATGCTGGTATACTGTCCAGGTTTTACGGGCATACAACAATGAGATCCTCCCAACAACTCTGTAGATCTTCAATTTGGTAGTCAGTCTAATATCTCTCCTCTCCTACACTTTCCTTCAAAGCATCCTCAACTCTAAGTTAGCTTTGGCTAGGTGTGTGTCAATTTCATTATCAATGTGAATATCCCTGAAAATTATACTGCACCTGGAAAGTATATCATGCACCAACACTCCCTCCAGTTTGGTTTTGGCAAGCAGCCTTTTCAGATGGAAGAATTAACCATCCGTGCTCGGATTCCATGTTTGTCATTATTGAAGGCATTTGACAACATGGCCAAAAACATCATGCACACAGTTTTTTTCACTCCATTGGTGGCTGGGAAAACTTCAGAGCACAACTCTATTGGACTAATCCCATTACTTGAATGTCAAATATATACTTGTTAAAAAGATTAATTTTGAAGGCAAGCATTCACAAGGTGGTCACAAAAAAAAATATACAAGTTCACTCTCAAGGTATCTCAAGAATTTTAGAATTGATTGTATGACATGGGAGACACTGACACAGGACTGTGTCATTGGTGTAGTTATCAGAAAAGTTGTTATGCTTTATGAGGAAAGCACAATTGAATTAGTTCAGAAGAAATGTGAGATGCACCAAGTTAGAGAAGCCACTCCAAATGTTCTCAGGGATTATTTGTGTCCTACCTGTGGCAGAGTATCCTGAGCTGATAGTGGTTTGATCAGCCTCAATCAGACACACTGTAACTTGACTCTAACATAGTGATGTTATTTTGGCTTTCTTCAAGAAGGAAGGACTTAACTAGTGCCTAGAAGATAGTAAATACTTAACAAATATTTGTTTATTGATTGAGTAATGACATTATTTTAGTACTTTTCCCCTCTCTTCCTCCCCTATTTTTGTCTGTATCTTGAATTACAAAGAAACTTTAACCTACTCCATTTTGACCTGGCCCACTTTTTTTCTACCAAACAATCCTGTTCCCTGGGAATCTCTATATTGGTGCCTTATTTAGTGAAAGCACTAGTTTGTTTTTAGACCTTATGCAACTCAGAAGTGCTAAAGTCAAATGATTTACCAGACATCATCTCATCCAATAATGGATCCTTGATGTGTGGACTACCATGCCTTGACAAATCTTATTTTTTTTTAGATGTCTTAGGGAAAGATGTTTAATTTAGCCTGATTTCTAAATCTTTAAAATTATGTTTTAAGAAGAAGGTGATTAAAACTGGCATCCAGATAAAGAAATAACATGCTTGAATTGCTTGAGGATTTAGAAAAATAACTTCCTTCCTATTCACAATTTTGTAAGAAATAAGAAAGGATGAATGAAAGTCAGGAGAGGACACAGATGATAATCCATGCTAAACAAGCATGCCTTTTATGTTTGATAAATCCTATACAAACTGTTTTCTGGCACTGAAGACATCAGTCTCTCTTTATCTTTCCTGGATACTATATAAAGTCAGAAAATGTTCATCAGCTTCCTGCATAGAAGCACTAAATAAATAACAGAGAACTGAAATCTAGATGGAACTAACAAAACAAAACAAAGTCCTACTTTTAATGTTTTTTTTTATTTCTTTAGATTTCTTTTTAACAAGATATTTAGTGACCCTTCTTTTTTCAAAATCAATTTGATGATATAATTTACTTATTTCTGAGATCATTTCCATGGGGAAAAAAAGCATGAAACCCATCTCAACTAGAAAATAAAATCTAGAACAATTTAGTAGGTTACCAAAGTAAATAAGATTATTTGGATTGTCTCTGGCATGTTCGTTCTACATTCCTTGAATAGTAACATTAAGAAAACATACTTTCTGCCCCACCCCCATATTGCTTAGAAGCTCTTATTTTTTCTTCTTTGCATATTCACATATGTACACACATAGATATAATATAAAGTATATACATGTACATATACATACATCTAAAACAATTTTAATATGGCTGACGTAATATAGATTTCTCTCTTGCTTGAATCTTTAAGTTTCACTTTGTCTCAAATCAATAATTACTACCCCTACTTTTTTTTTCCCCCTTGTAAATTCTATTACTGATCATTGTAACTGTCAAGTTACAGTGTGTCTGACTGTGGCTGATCAAAGCACTATCAGCTCAGGATGCTCTGCCACAGGTAGGACACAATACTGATCATTGTATTTGTATACAAATTTTCTGATCCCTGCTAATTCTTGTACTTTAGTTCTTTGTCTTAATTTGTTTTGCTATTATTTCCCTGCATCCTCCCCCCATAGATTCCTCCCTTATTCCTCCCACTACATGCAGCTAATTACTATTCTTATTTTCTTCTACATGCTTTTACTTTTCAGAATCACATCAAACTCAGCTCTACCACAATCTTTCTTTTGGATTATATAATTATTAATGTCAATCTTAGACATATGGTTTACATTTTCACATGAAACATAAAAAAAGAATTTGTCCTTATTGAGTCCCTTAAAAATTAATGTTTTATATTTGTTCTTATTTACTAAATTATCTATGGGTTCAGATTTATTTGAGATAAAATCCTGAAAATCTGACAATTTATTGAATATCCATTTTTTTCATTTGATATTATACTTAATTTTGCTGAATGTAATAGTTTTATCTGCAACCCTAGTTCTTTTGATTCTTGATATATAGTATTTTAGGAACTGTGATCTTCTATTGCAACTGTTGATAAATCTTGGGCAATTCTAGTTGCAATGCCAGCATATTTGAATTGTTTTTGTTTTTTGTTGTTATTGTTGATTGTTGATTTAAAATTTTTCTCTTTGATCTGGAAGGGTTTCAAAATTTATCAATGATGTTCCTATGTGTTTTCCTTGTAAGATCTTCTTGAGATGGTGATTAATGGATTTTTTCTATTTCTACTTTCCCCTCTTGTTTTATCACTTTGGGACTTTTTAAAAAAAAATTTTTTTTTAGTGTGTCAAGGTTCTGGTTTTGGTCATTGCTTTCGGGTAATCCATTTATTCTTATGTTTTCTCTTAACTTATTCTTCAGATCTATTGTTTATTTTAAAATGTTTCACATTACTTTTTTTTAATTTTTTTTATTTTGTTTTGTTATATCTTGGACTAATAATTTAACTGTCTCTATCTTGCCCGATTCTAATTTTCAGAGATATTTTCTTCAAGACTCTTGATCTTCTCTTCTTTTTGTTTGACTTTCTTTTCATAATCTTATTTTTCTTGAGTTGTTCTTTTTTAAGTTTTTCCTCAGCCTCTCTCATTTGATTTCTGAAGTCTTTTTTTTTTTTTTTTTTTTGTTCTTCTCTAAATTCTTTCTAGTTAGGTATTCATTTAACTTTACTCTTTGAGTTAGCAGAGCTTTTTTTCTTTACTTCAACATTCTCCTCTGAATACATACCTGAGTTTTTCCTATTCCCATATTAAGGCTAGAGATGGTCTCTGACTTCACTTCAGTTTTCCCCTTTGACCTGTAACTCAAACTGAGAACTTCACCCTCAAAGTTCTTGTAGCCAGAAGAGTTTCTACCCCACTGCTTCTATACTCACCATATATGCTGGTTCCTTCTTTCCCAGGGTGGCATTTCTGTATCACAGCACAGCTGGGACTGGCATTTCTTATCAGCAGAGTATTAAGCCTCTTTTCTGGGGTCTTTCTTCAAGTCTTCTCTGGTTATCCCAGGTGGACCTCTGTTCTGTTCCAAGTCTTATTTGTTTTTCACCTGTCTACATTTGCCATGAGGCACAATTTTCTTTTGTTTGTGGGGGAGAAATTGGAGCGCTTGGAATTTTCTGATCTATCCCACCATCTTCCCAGAATCTTCCCCATAAATCTTCAATATAAAATGAATCCTATTTCTAAGATTTCTTCTAATTGTAAATACTATGACCATATAAACATACCCCCTTCTGTAATTTTGGGATGCTTGTACACAAATTGTTTGAACAGAAAAAAAAAAAAATATATATATATATATATATATATATATATATATATATATAATGCCCAATTTCCCTTTTCCTAATTTGAGGTAAAAATAAAACTAGTTATATAAAACCCATTCTGGAATGTGCTTTTCACATATTATTTCTTAGTGTCTAAACATAAAATTAAATAATGTGAAAGAATAGTCATACTATCCCCATTCCACTGTATTCTGTAGCAATTCCAATTCTGTTTCCCACTAAGATCTATAACTCTACTGGCTTCTGACCTTCAAGACAAGCTAAGCAAAAGCAACTTGGGAATCTAGTCATCCTCAGAGCCATGAGAGACCTCAGAGGCTATTTAGTTCAACTTTATTGGCACCTCCCTCCACCACCCCTGAGAAATGGTGACCCAAACTCTGCTTGAAAATATCTAGTTGGTGGGGGAGAGGGAGAAAGGAGGAGAGACCTACAACTGCCTGAGACAGATTCTCATTTTGCATTGTTGAACTATTTTCCAGTCAGTATATAGTCTCTGGCACATCCTTGTTTCTCCATAAATATTAACTATGAGAAGGGTTATATTTCTTCCTTAATAGCACAAGAGAGGCATCTTAATTATTTTTTCAGCCTTGCTTATCTGGCATTGCTTATTTCCCTGGTAGTGTGAAATCTACAAGCTATACTATTGTTCTTCCACAACATTCCCATAAAACAAACAGCAATTACTGAAATTAGACTACAGTGTATTTCAAGTGTAAAAGGAAAAAAAGTCACCAAATTTGAGTATTTCCAGATTTTCCCCCTCCAGTTAGTTATTTAAATATGAACTCATTGTTCTCTGACTATATTTCAAAATATTTGCTTTAACTATGAACAACAAAATGACAAGCTTAGCCAAGGGTGTCTAGAAAAGAGTTTTCTTCTCCCAAAGAAAAATCTATAATTTCTACTTGAGTGTCTGTCCAGAGATCTCAGCACAGACTATGAGAAAGAAAGATTCATCCATATAAACTTGCTCCTGACACCTTAGCCATCAATCCTGGTTGGTGTGGGACTTCAAAAAATACTGATTGACGAGGTGACTTGGTAGTGGTGATCTACACTGGTTGATAATACTTCGCTGTGCTCTGTTTCATATATACAAGAAACTTTGTCTCCCCAGGAAAGATTCTAAGAAAAGAGCAATCTATATCTAAGAAGGAAGCAAAACAAAATAAAAAAACAAAAACATTGTTCTTGAATTAAAACACTGTGAACATTTGTCTACCTTCCCTCTAAGACTAGCCTGCTTTTGTTGTTCTTTAAACTTTTTTGCTTGCCTCTGTGGAAAGAGCCAAATCAGATGCTAATGTATAAAATCATTTTATTAGTGGTTTCCAATTAAATCTAGGGTGAAAAACAAACTCTTCAGTATGGCATTCAAGGTCTTTCATGGTCTAGCTTGAACGCATCTTCCAGGGCTTTTTAATGTGTGTGTGTGTGTGTGTGTGTGTGTGTGTGTGTGTAATGTTTCTTCACAGAGGCAAAACTGCTTAGTATTCCTCACATATGCAATTCCAGAAACATTCTCCCCCATTATCTAGAGTGCATGTCCTCATCATTTCCATCTATTTAAACCCCTAGTTTCCCTCATAGCTTTCCTCAAGTGCCACCTGAAACATGAAGATTTTGTTGGCCCTGTCCTCAGATTTTAGTGCCTTACTGCCTCCCAATTATCTTATGTTTATGTTTTTATTGCATAATAAATACATTATGTATTTATTGAATAACAAATATATTATGTATTTGTTGAATAACATATATATGTATATATATTCTCTCCAATAGAATATAAGTTCCTTCATAAGAATATTTCTTTTTTTTTTTGTTCTTGTAACTCTGGTGACTATCATATTGCTTGTTACATAACAGACATTTAATAAATTATTGAACGTGTAAAACTAGTTGTTCTTTTCAAAAGGAAAAGTTTGGAAGGATAGAAAGTTTTAGAAGATAACAGAAATTACTAATGTTTGGAATTCCATTAAATAATGTAATTCAGAAGTGTGTCTTGTTTGCATGTGGCTTGAATCTAGATATGGTACATAAAAGTGACAATACTTTTCATTTATTCTGAGGATGTTTATCACAAATTTGGCTTAGCTGATATGTTACTTCTCTCTAAAACCCTTCCCTTCTGGAAGAAGTGGTGGTTGATCAGTTCAATAGATTGGTTTGGGTAATGAATTATTCTGTTTCTCTTTTTCCATATTTCAAACTACAGAGGAGATACAGGGGATCCTTTATGTGTCTTAGGAGACCAGATACAATACTGAGAAAACTGGTTCAAATTTATGATGACAGAAAAATGTATTGTGAAAATGAAAAAAGAAATAAATCCTCCCATTTCATAAACAAAAAGTCATCCTGATTGCCAAACCTCTGATTTTAGCCAACAGAATCTTAATATTCAGATGCTAAGCATTTTTCTCTCATAACAAGCTATTTTATCTTAGATATATGCTGAGAATAGACCATTTCATAAATTTCAAAGCAGGAAGGAACTTAATTTCCATCCTTATTATACAAATGCATCTTTTAATAATATACACTTATTATGACATTTAACTGTCCTTTCATTTCTTTATTTAGAACTTATAAATTCAGGTAGTTTTGAGATCTCAGGGTTTAGTATATCACTTAATAAAAGATCCATCGTTGCATAAAATGCATGCAATAGAGGAAAAACACCGTCATTTGGCATTTTTAATTATTTACCCATTGTAAAATATAGGCTGATTTCAAATAAAATAAATGAGCTCCAAAATAGATACTTAATGGGCTATCTAAAACAGCTAGGATTTTAGAGACACCTAAATAAAAAAATCTTTAATCTTCTATGTTATTCAAATGCATATTGTTTTCTATTATTTGATGTATTTCCCTATTTCACAATCTCAGTCCTCATCAGTCCACATTTAAATCTGTAATTTCTTGAGATCTTGCTATCAATGGGTTGATGATCTTCCTGCCATGCCCAAAGGCATCTGGAAAGCAAATCCTGACAGGAAGCCAAGGTGATGGACTACCCATCCATATGTTAATGTGTTACATTCAAATTACACATGGCTGGCTACAAAATTAAAAAGCCCTCTAAGGATATCAGTGGAGATATAGATACAGCATCAAAGCTTGATGTTTCCATTGCTCACAGATTAGAAAATGTTTTACTCATATATTTTTTACCCAATTGTATTTACTGGGAGTACAGATTGGAAAAACAAAACAAAACAAAAAACAAAACATTAATTCTATCTAGCCCCATTTATGTCTAGAACAATTTTAATATCCTAATTCAAAAGTAAACTTTGGTAGGAAGAATGTACATATTATTTTTTCTCAATTGTATTTTACTTTTTCCAAATACATGTAAAGATAGTTTTCAACATTCACTTTTTTCTTTATTTTTATTAGAGCTTTTATTTTCAAAACATATGCATGAATAATTTTTCAACATTGACCCTTGCAAGACCTTATGTTCCAAATTTTTCCCTCCCTTTCCCCTACTTCCTCCCCTAGATGGCAAGTAATCAAATATATGTTAAACATGTTAAAAATATAATTAAATCCAATATATGTATATTTAAACAATTATCATGCTGCACAAGAAAAATCCAGATCAAAAAAGAAAACAAAATGAGAAAGAAAACAAAATGCAAGCAAACAAACAACAACAAAAAAAGAGTGAAAATGCTAAGTTGTGATGATCCCCACTCAGGTTCCATAGTACTCTCTCTAAATGTAGATGGCTCTCTTCATCACAAGATCATTGGAACTGGCCTCAGTCATTTCATTGTTGAAAAGAGCCACATCCATCAGAATTGATCTTCATACAGTTGTTGCCATATAGAATGATCTCCTGGTTTTGCTCACTTCACTTAGCATCAGTTCATCTAAGTCTCTCCAGGCCTCTCTGAAATCATCCTGTTGGTCATTTCTTATAGAACAATAATATTCCATAACATCTAGTACATAGTCTTGTGTTGGAAATGAATTTGGCCCTAGGAAGTCTGCCTCAGATGAGAAGCTCACTTTTCTTATATTCATTGGTATTGGCTTGTCAGGGACAATTTTAGTTATTTAGTTATGGCTCACATTTGAGGCTCTCAAAAGGAGATTCTTAATGTTCAATATGATTAAGATATGAGATAAACAATTTATTCCTGCATAAAATGAAATGTTAACCCTAATCACAATGCACAAAATTAACAATGATGAAATTTGATTAGGAGTCTAATATTTAAGGCTTTTTAGAACATAAGACAATTTTGGAATACTTCCTATCAAACATTTTGTTTTCACTTCAGTTTTACCCAATCTAATTAAATAACTACTTAAGTCAATTTTGTTTTCAGTTTTCATCCTCTTCCCTACAAAGGTTTTCCTTGTATTCTACTCTGATTGTTGCTTCAATTAAAACCAATTATTGTGGTAACATTGAGATCACCACACTAGTGAACTGTTGAACTTTGCAAATTCACAAATTGCTTACTCATAAAGGAAAAACAAAAGAGGGAGGGATTCTGAAAACCTAGGTGTAAGCTCACCTAACTGTTCTGTGAATGGAATCAGCACTACACTGCACTAAACAAATACCCTATCCTTTCCCACTCCTCAGTGGAGTCACATATTGCCACCCAGAGATATGTGGTTAAAAGGATCTGAATTAGATGTTATTTAATAGGTATAACACATCCTTTTCCTGGTTCTGTATGGAGCAGAAAAAGGAATGTCACTAATCAGTGTTTGATGAAATCATTCTAAAATATCAAGTCCTCTACCATCATGGACTTAGTTCTGAAAAGGACTTAGCAAAGATTTTCATCATAAGCATAACTTTTATAGGGAAATATAATGTTAGGGTTTCTGAGGGGAAGAAGGGAAATAAATTGGGAACAAGCATGTATGTTGAGATGTTGAGACTACTGGAAGATACTAAAAAAGGAAAGTCTAGGTTCCCATCATAGTTATCTTGAAGACAACTACAATCTCTATCCAAAGATAAACATGGGAGAACATAAGATTACCATCTTTCCTATCTTCTATTAGTCCATGAGCACATGATGGTCATCTTTACTTTTTTATGCATTTTTTTTTCTTTTCCTTTTCTTAGATAATTGTGTATCCCATGGAAGATATTTCCAGTATTATTTTTAAACTTGCAATTTTAAGATAATCAAAAGCACTAATATTAATAAGAGGAGTGGCCTATTGCAGCAAGACATGGTAATATTAGCAGAAAGAACAATTTTTGAATCAGAGAATGTGTCTACTGAAAAGGAAATAACTCAAACTTAATAGTTTATTTGAACATGACTAAATGTTAAATATAATCATGTACTGCTTCTTTATTTTTTGAAGATTAAATATTAGCATTATACACATTTATAACTATAGTTAACAGTTAAGCTATTGAATCCCTATAATCCTATTAATTCCAAGAATATATAGTGATCATTTTTATTTACATTATTTTTAATGTCTAAAAACAAATTACCTGTTTTGTTTTTGCATTGTTCAATATATTGAATACACTTTTTTTAAGTCCCACACTAAATACTTGTGGACCATGGTCTAATTTATTATATGCAGTATCATTCCCAGAATGCTAAGTTAACATTTGTTAAGGATCATAACTCAATGAGTTTGAGAGCAATCTTCTTTCATTAGAAGCAAGGTTTTCAAAATTGAACCTGAAACACAATTCATGACTGAATATAGATAGGAGAGGGAAAGGTAAATACTCCATCCTCATGTAAGCCCTATCTCAAAGCCAAAGATAGGGCTCGCAACCAGTTTTTGAGATGCTCACTCTAGTCAATTAAAAACATTTAATCCCTTTTAAGGAGTCATACTAATATTCAGGTCTCATTTTATTTTGCATTCTTTCTTTTGAACTGTGTGCACTTGTCCTATAAGGAGAGTTTGAAATTCTATAAGGATTACATGATTTTCAAAAAGTTTGAAAGACATAATTTCTGGACAATTAATCGTATTCTGAATAATATCAGCATTTTTATAAAAACATGGTCATTTGGCCATCTCTTTCTTTCTTAGATCATAGACAATCATGGGAGGTGGCTCATAACTTATGTGTTGTTTTTGAAGAGGCATGTTCCCCAGGGTGGCAATCAACTCTGAATATTTAACAATTAATGAAAGAATGAATACTACAATGAAGGGCTGGACCTGAACTTTGATTATACCATTTACTTCTACCTCAGCCCTGTTTTGGGAAATCTATTCAAAAATTTATCCTTACCTAAACTTAACTAGAATACAATGGCTGTCCCACCTAGATGGAATCTGGAAACAGGAGAAGATAAGCTCCATCTTCAGACACTGAGATCTTAAAATGAATGTTAAAAGGGAGAGCAATCTGAATCTCCCTAAATTATTGTTTATTAATAGTCATTTTTTTCAACTGCCTCATGTATTTGTAGAGATAAATTGGAGAAAGTTCAGATATCTTATGGTACAAAGAGAACTTTTTTTTTTTCTTTTTATAATCTCTAAGGGGAAGAATTTGTATATAAGAATGTAAGAATCCTGGAAGAAAAGTTGGTGTTCCCTGTGTGTGATAGAATACCAAATATTTGCACACACACACACACACACACACACACACACTCAAAAAAGCATTTTTAAATGTCTACTATGTTTGAGGAAGAGTGCTGAGAACTGCAGATGCAAAGATATAAGGACTGACCTTGTGGTTCTATTGGTTTAGGGATCTCTCAAATAAAGACAGTAGGCAGTAGGCAGTACAAGGTTAAATGACTCCCCAAAGTTCATAGGACATTATGTATCAGAAGTTCTAATTAAACCCATATCTTCTTGGAATCAAGACCAGATCTCTATTACATTTATTTTTAGTGAAAGACAATATGGCTTAGTGTATAAGGACTAGTCTCCATGTCAGGAAGTCAGTTCATTTGTTTATTTGTCCAGAATGGATAAAACCATAACCAGTCTTTGTGACAACTTTGTAATAAAAATGTACATTACATAATCTTCCCCCTTATAGCTTTGGTATATAAACATAACTTTGTGAAGGGACAATATGGCATAGTAGTGACAAAGTTCAGCACTTCTATTTTCAAATCCCAGCATTTCTAGGTTCAAATCCCAATTCTTCCTTTTACTTGCTATGTGGTCATGAGCAAGATAGTCAACGTTTACAAAGCCTCAATTTTCTCATCCAAAAAAAAGACAATAATAGTTATAGCCTCCACTTTAAGAAAATATATTAACAGAGAAGGTGTTATAAACATGTCATCTATCATTTTACTTCAATCTTATGCTAAAATCATCTCAGTTTTTAAAAAATTAATAATATTAAGATTATTCTCTTAATTTGTGGATTCTTATTGCTCTAACTATGGTTATTTACTCAAGTTATCAAAATGAATTAAATGAGAAGCTGGCCATAGAGCTTTAATTCCCGATCCTTATCCTTCTCTGCATTCCCACCCCCCCATCACATTTCCTCTCTAGAAAAATCTCATTTCTGTAACCAATGAGGCTGAACGGGTGTTTACTTCTTTTCAAGTGATAAATTAATGGAATGGTAACTGCTCTCCAAATTATTTATAATTTATCAAAATGAATGAATCAATAGAACAAGTTACGATTCACATATCCCTAATCGATAACATAGCCAGTTATCCAGGGAAAAAAGGGAAATACATTTTAAATAGTTTTTTTTTTTTTTTTTAACAACAAGAAAGTCTTCTAAGTTATTCAATTTTATTTGCATAAATCTACTTGTCATCATCTTCTTTCCTGAATTTTGGTGGATAATGAAAAAATATGATTTCATTTAAGGTCTCTATTAGTTAATTTGCCTCAACTTCTCTTGAGCTCATTGATGAACAGCTTTCTTCTGTATCATTGCTGAAACCAGAAACAATCTGCTTGGCTTAATGTGGCCCAAGTATTCTTATGATGAGAATAGTCTTATGATCTAAAGATCAAAAAGCAATTAAAGCATTCCTTTGACACAGAGAAAAACAATGAAGCAGCAATAGTTGCTTAAATAGCCAGCTGCATAGCCAGACAAAAAGAACTGGGACAATGAGCATAGGACTTTGAAAATTATGAATGTGTTTTAAATGGCCCCAGATTATTCCTTTATTAATTACCTCTATCAAATTAACCTTCTTGTCTAAAATGTCTCATTCTTAAAATGATTATTCTATAACTGAGGGATGCCATCCCTTTAATAAACTTCCATCTCCATTTCCAAGTATTATATCTTGTTGGACTGCCACAAACTGGCATAGGGATTTTTTTCCCCACATTCTTGTCTTCACTTTCTCTCTTTGTCTCTGTTTCTGTGTCAGTCTCTGTTTTTCTATCTCTATCTCTCTGTCTTTTTTGTCTATATCTCTGTCTCTCTCATTACACATGCACAAATAAAAAACCTGGAGAAGGATTTCATATGAAACAATATTAAATGTCAGGTTGCCTAATTTCAAAAGATTGCAGAGAAGAAATAAATCAGAATAAACAAAAGTAATGAGGACAACTTATGATAGGGTTGAGCTGGAACTTAAAAGATAGGAAATATAGTGGTATGGACAATTGAGTTTATTCTAAACAGAGTTGTATAGAATGAGAGTATTGATCTCAAATCCAAACATTCTAAAAATAATGTCACATAGAAGTGTATTATGGGCCAGAACTCTGTACTTGAGGATTCTGACAAGATACTAACTCAGTGGAATTGATGATACAATGGTTATCTCATATGGGAAAATGGTTATCTAATTTACCATGGTGCTTAAAGTTCTCTAGTTCAGTATATGAACTTAGTAATTAATATAGTTCTACAAGATTCACACCTATGATGATGTAATTAAAATGGAGCATATAAAGCTGGAATAAACTCAGCCAGGGTCAGAGCCAAAGAAGACAGAGGGCTGGAGGCAGGAGCTCAAGCTCTCAGAGGCAAGGAGAGACATTCATTGCATCTTCATCAGCCTCTCATAGTGGCTGGACTGTCCTCCTGCTCCCACCACTGAGACCAAGGCCCATCTGAAGGGCCTCAAGAAAACTAGTCAGGCCCCAGGCAAGGAGACAATAAAGACCTTTGGACTTTAACACCTGGTTATTCTTGTGGTGATTACTCTCCTGAAAGAAAGGCTGCCCCAAAGACCTCCAGAAAACCAACCAGGAACACTACAGAGGTGGAACCAAGAGTGTAAAGGTAAGAATTTGACGAACCATTCCTCAACATTTCTCCAAATTTTTTAATGTAATATCTATAAACAAATTTTATGTCATCAGAACACCGCAAAAAAACAGTAGAACATTTTGCAACTGAAGATAACTTAGAAGGTCAAAAGAAAAGCTCTGTAATACCAGGTGGGAGTTAATCAGTCCCAAAGCAGGGTACCAGCCTGGTTCCCAAAATCAGAGAGCTACACCACAGAATCAGCTTCAATGCTGGAGGCTTTTTGGACCTCTCAACCCAGGGTCGTTAGGAAGTACATGAAAGGTCACTAGAAAGAGTTTGTGCACAAGGGTGGGAGTCCAGCATATGGTCTCAGTATAGGCTGTGACAGTGCAGCTCTGGCCCCACCCTCACCCCCTACCCCATCAGTAAAGTGGGATTCTGTTGTTTTAGCACACTTGAACTTACAGCTACAGTGAGATAGGGAGCTTCCTAAAAGTTTCAGGTCAAAAAAAGGGCTTATGGTCAGGTCCCTAAAAGGATCTTTGAAAATAGTGGCACAAATCCTCTAAACTTGGGACCTTCCACCATGGAAACAGGACCCTTCTTTAACAAAGCATTAAAAGCTTGAGTAATAGGCTAGGAAAATGAGCAGACAACAGGAAAAAAAATATGATCATTGAAAGTTATTATAGTGAAAGGGAAAATCAAAACATACATTCAGAAGATGATAACAAAATCAAAGTTCCTATATCCAAAGCCACCAAAAAAATAAGAATTGGTCTCAGGCCATGGAAGAGCTCAAAAGGGATTTTAAAAATCAAGAAGAGAGAGAAAAAATTAGGAAAATAATTGGTTGTGGTGCAAAAAGAAAGGATTGGAGAAGCAAAAGGAGGCAATCAGGAAAGTGACATCATAAGGCTCTTATAAAGGTTTATCTATTTATATTCTTATATGGGAAATGAAACTCATTAGAACTTTCTCATTATTATGACAGGAGGAGTATGTATAGATAGAGGGTACAAGTATGAGTTGAATATGAAAGGATAATATATTTTTTTTTTAATGATGAAATGAAGGAGTGAGGGAGTGATGTACTAGGAGAAAAGGAAATGGGGAAGCAGAATGGTGCAAATTATCTGCCATAAAAAAAGAGGCAAGAAAACATTTTTTCCATTGGAGGGGAATAAGAAGAGGAAAGAGTTAGAAAATTAACCTTACTCTCAACAGAATTGACTAAAAGAGAAAACATACACACTTAAAATGAGTATAGAAATCTATCTTACCCTGAAGAAAAATAGAAGAAAATGGGAAAGGGGGAGGGTGATGAAAGAGAAATCGTATTAGGGGAGGGAGTGGCCAGAAGTGAAACACTTTTTAGGACAGACAGAGTGAAAGGAGAGAGAGAATAAAGTTAGCAGTATTAATTATAAAAAGAATTTTGAAGCAAGTTTCTCCGATAAGACCTCATTTCTCAAACATAGAAGGAACTGAGTCAAATTTAAAAATATATATATATATATATATATAAATATATATATATATATATGTGGTGAGCTTTTTCTTCTCAAAATACAGCCAGGTGATAAAAGTTCAGATCTTTTATTATCTCCAATATAGCCCGGTTAGCTTAGAGGCCTATCTCTCTGCTTGGTTCCAAGAGCTCTCTCCAAATGTCTTTAAATCCAAAGGTCTGGTCCTTCAGCCTCTGCCTCTGCTTTCTTCAGCCTCCAGCCAGCTCCAGTCTTCATGTCATTCCAGTGAAATCTCGACTTGTAGCGTCTTCCTCTGAAGAACTCTCCGACTGGCCCATTGGCCTATTTATGCTCCTTCCAGAGAGAGGGATTATGGGTAGTTCTACTTAGTACCTTGTTTCAGGTTCTGCCCAAAACATCTTCTTGTAAGATTAGATCAACTCTAATTAGTTAGCAGTTAGTAAGGATTCCAACATATATATATATAAAAGAGCAATGCCCCAATTAATAAGTGATTAAACAATATGATCTATGCAAAAAGAGATATAAATTCATGCATATCATCTGAATTACATAAAAGTAAGAAAAAAAAAAAGAGGAAATGCCAAAATAAAAGGAAAGAAAATGATCAAGAAACAGAAAAGAATCTTGACCATAAAACGCTACTGTGGTAACAGAGCAGACCAAAACATAAACTCAGATGAGGACAGAATGTCCACAGAAGAAATCTCAGAGTGAGATAAATTGGTCCCAAGGCAAAAGAGACTTCTTGGAAGTGCTCATAAAAGACTTCAAAAGTCAAATAAGGGAGGTAGAAGAAAAAATGGGAAAAGAAATTAGAGTATGCATGAGAGAGTCAATAGTTGGAAAAGGAAGGAAAAATTTTTCTGAAGAAAACAAATACTAATAAAAAAATGGGGGCATATATGAAATACCTCATTGGCAAAACAGCTGACTTAGAAAATATATCCAGAAGAGACAAATTAAAAATTATTGGCCTAGGTGAAGGTCATGACCAAAAAAGGAGTCTGTATAGAATTCTACAAGAGGTCATTAAGAAAAAAAATTGTTCCAATATTTTAGAAACAGAGTGGAAAATATTCAGTAAAAGAATTCATCATTCACCCCTGGAAAGAGATATGACAAGAACAATCCCAATGAATATTGTTGTGAAAATCCAAAATTGTAATCTCAAGGAAAAATTAGTATAAGCTGCCAGACAAAAATAATTCAAATATTAAGGAACAAATATCAGGATCTGGCAACAATGAGATAAGGAGCTACCCAGTGAGATTCAGCATCATCTTTCAAGGGATGCAATGGAACTTCAATGAAGTAAGAGACTTTCAATTATTTCTATTAAAAAAAATAAGAACTAATCAGAAAATTTGATTTGCAAACACAGGACACAAAAGAAACATAGAAAGGTAAACAGGGGAAAAGTATGTATTTAAAGGTTGAACTGTTTATATCCCTAGATACGAAAACACTATATTTAATTTTTGAGAAATTTATCACTGAAGCAGACAGAATGGGGTATCACATGGACTGAGGTTATAATTGTGAATGATCTTTGATGTGATAATATCAAAGAAAAAGACATTAAGGGGTGAGAATAAGTTTGTACTGGAAAAAGAAGAAAGGGAAGATATAATGAGACAATTAGTTCACATGAGGAGGTACAAAAGATATATTGCAACTGAGGGAAAAAAGGGAGGGGCATGAGCATTGTATGAAGGCTGATTTCATCAGTTTGGCTCTAAGAGAGAATAATTTAATCATTCAGTTGGGTATAGAAATTTATTTAATCCTATAAAGAAATAGAAGGAGAAAGAAGAAAAGAAAAGAGAGGGACAGATAGAAATAAGGACAGAAACACTAGGGAAAAAGGTAAGAGAAAGTGAGGAAGATAGAAAGAAGATAAGCTAGTGGATGGAGTGGGTAAAAAAAGAAAAAAACTTCAAAGAGAAGTGGGGAGGGGAGATAGAAGATGAGGTAGTGGGTTGAATGCATACAACTAAGGACAGGGTAAAAAAAGAGAACAAAGTATATACAGAGCAGAAAATAATACGAAGAGAAATACAGAACTGGTAATCATAACTGTGAATGTGTGTGGGATGAACTTTCCCATAAAATTGAAGCAAATAGAGAGTGGATTTAAAAAACAGAATCCTACATTATGTTGTTTACAAGAAACACATCTGACATAAAGAGATGCATACAGAGTAAAGGTAAAAGTCTGGGATAAAATTTATCATGCTTCAGTTGAAGTAAAAACTATCAGGAGTAAAATTCTGATCTCATTTAAAGCAAAAGTAAAAATAGATCTTTTAAAAAGCAATAAGAAGGGGAAGTACATCTTGAGAAAGGTACAATAAATAATGAAGTAGTAAAGATACTAAAAGTGTATGTACCAAGTGATGGAACAGGCAAATTTATAGAGAAGATTTTAAGCCGATTACAGAAAGAGATAGCAAAACTATTCTAGTGAGGGATCTCAACCTTCCCCTCTCAGAATAAGATAAATCTAGCCACAAAATACACAAGGAAGAAACTAGGAAGGTTAATATGATTCTAGAAAACCTCGATATGATAGACCTCTGAAGAAAATTGAATAGAGATAGAAAAGAATATGCCTTTTTCTCAGTAGTAGATGACACCTACACAAAAATTGACCATGCATTGGGACCTACTCATCTTGTTATGCCACAGTTCTCTTTTATTGTCCTGACTCAGTTTCCCTAATTATCCTGACTCAGTTTCCCTAAATTGTCCTGGATGGGTTTCCCTAATTGTTCTGCCTCAGTTTATAATTGTTCTGCTCAACCATCTCTTCTTCCTAATCATGATGATCCAGATAAGGAGAAGGACCTTCTATTTTAGGCATCATCAGAATGTTGAGTACCTCTCCCCACTCTGTAATCCCAATTATCAAATGTCCCCATGCCTCCCCTCACCCTGTCAGAACCAGATTGTTAGTCCCGTGTTCCCGCTCTCAGCACTGACTCTGCCTCTGCCTCTGACCTACCCCCTGTATCTGAGCCACATGTATATAGGTTATTGAGAACTCTCATTAGTTTTCTGGATTCTTAGAGATGATAGTCTCATTCAGCCCTGGGACCAAACCATGGATCCATTTGGTCCCAGTAAATATCTCTCTTTTAAACAAATTACTAAATACTCTTTAATCTCTATCTTGCCTCAGTTTCTCCAGTATTACAACCTCACAATCAAATGCAAAAAGTCAGAAAGAACAAATGCTTCCTTTTCATACCACAATGCAATAGAACTTATATTCAATAAAGAGCCAGGAGAAGATAGACTAAAAACTAACTAGAAATTAAATAATATAATTCTAAAGTAGAGTAGGTCAAACAACAAATCACAGAAAGAATCCATAATTTCATCCACGAAAATAACAACAATGAGACAACATGCCAAAACCTATGGTATGCAGCCACAGCAGTCAGTTCTTAGGGGAAATTTTATATCTCTAGATAGCTACATAAATAAAATAGAGAGAGGAGATAATTGAATTAGACATGCAACTAAAAAGAGCCAAAAAAAGAAGAAAAAAAAAACCCACTAGATACCAAATTTGAAATTTTGAAACTCAAAGTAGAGGTTAATAAAATAGAAACTAAGAAAACTATTGAACTAATAAATAAAGGAATACTGATTTTATGGGGGAAAAAACTAACAAAATAAACACACCTTTGGTTAATCTGATCAGAAAAAGGGAAGAAAAAAACAAATCACCAGCATCAAAAAATGAAAGGAATGAATTTACCACCAATCAAAAAGAAATTAAAGCAATAATTAGGAGCTTTTTTGCCCAAAACTATAATAGCAAGTCTGATAATCTAAATGAAATGGATGAATATTTATAAATATATAATTTGTCCAGGTAAATAGAAGAGAAAATAAAATGTTTAACTAGTCCCATTTCAGGAAAAAAAAAATTGAACAAGTCATTAATGAACTACCTAAGGAAAACTCTCCAGGCCCAAATGGATTCACAAGTGAAATCTACCAAACATTTAAAGAACAATTAATTCCAGTACTATGTAAACTATTTGAAAAAATAAAGAAGGAGTACTGCCAAATTCTTTCTATGATACAAATATTCCACTGATACTGAATCCAGGAAAAACCCAAAGAGAGAAAATTACAGTCCTATCACACTAATGAATATTGATGCAAAAATTTTACATAAAATATTAGCAAAGAGATTACAACAACTCATCAGCAGGATAATACAATGTGACCAAGTAGGATTTATACCAGGAAAGCAAGACTGGTTCAATATCAGAAAACTATTACCATTATCAATTATACCAATAACAAAACCAACAGAAATCATATGATAATCTCAATAGATACAGAAAAAACTTTGGACAAAATAAAGGACAAAATAAATTCCTATTAAAAACACTAGAGAACACAGGGATAAATTGAGCTTTCCTTAAAATAATAAGAAGAATCTATCTAAAACCTTCAGCAAGCCTTATTTGTAATGAAAAAAAAACTGAATGCATTCCCAGTAAGATCAGGAGTGAAACAAAAATGCTCATTATCACTAGTATTATTCAACATTATGCTAGAAATGTTGGCTTTAGAAATAAGAAAAGAAAAATAAGTTAAAGGAATTAGAATAGGCAATGAGGAAATAAAAGTATCAGCTTTGCAGATGATGATATACTTAGAGAATCCTAGAGAATCATTCAAAACACTACTGAAAAAAATTCACAGCTTTAGCAAAGTGGCAGAATATAAAATAAACCCACATAAATCATTAGCATTTCTATATATTACTGACAAAGCCCATCAGCAAGAGATAGAAACAGAAATTCCATTTTAAATTAGTGTAAACACAGTAAAATACCTGGGGGTCTACTTGCCAAGACAAACCCAAGATCTATATGAACACAATTATAAAACATTTCTCACACAAATAAAGTCAGATTTAAAAAACTGGCAAAATATCAACTGTTCATGTCTAGGTAGAGCTAATATAATAAAAATGACACTTTTGCCCAAATGATCTACATGTTCATTGCCATACCAATAAAAACTGCCAAAACATTATTTTATAGAAGTAGAAAAAAATTACAACAAAATTCATCTGGAAGAAAAAAGAGATCAAGAATATCAAAGGAATTAATGAAAAACAAAAATAAAAAGAATGGTGGCTTAGCAATACCAAATCTAAAATTATATGATGAGGCAACAGTCTTCAAAAGCATTTGACACTAGTTAAGAAATAGAGTGGTGGATCAGTTAAATAAATTAGATACACATGACAAAATAATCATAGCCTATAGAAATCTAGTATTTGATAAATCCCCATGGAATAAGAGCTCACTATTTGACAAAAATTGCTGGGAAAACTGGAAAACAATATGTCAGAAATTTGGCATAAACCTCATCTCACACTCCATACCAAAAATAAGGACAAAAATGAGTATATGATTTGGACATAAAGGATTATACCAAAACAAATTAGGAGAGCAAAGATATAATTTACCTATCAGATCTTTGGAGAAGAGAGGAATTCATGACAAAAGAGGAGATAGCTAGAGAACATTAAGAAAGGCAAAACGAACAACTTTGATTGCATTAACTTAATATTTTTTTGCACAAACAATATCAACAGAAATAAAACTAAAAGGGAAATACAAAGCTGGGGAAAGTCTTAACAGCCAGAATTTCTGATAAAGTTCTCATTTCTAAAATATATAAAGAACTACGTCAAATTTATAAGAATACAACCCATTCCCTAATTGATAAATGGTCAAAAGATAGGAACAGATAATTTTCAGATAATGAAATTAAAGCCATTTATACTTATATGAAAAATGCTCTAAATCACTATTGATTAGAGAAATGGAAAACAACTCTGCGGTACCACCTCAGATTGTTTAAGATGACAAATGTTAAATGTTGGAGGGGGTGTGGGAAAACGTTGTGAAATGATCCAATCATTCTGGACAACAATCGGGAACCATGCCCAAAGGGCTATAAAGCTATGTGTAACCTTTTACCCAACAGTGCCATTACTGGGTCTGTATCCTAAAAAATCATAAAGAAGGAAAAAGGGCCCACATGTGCAAAAAATATTTGTAGCAGTTATTTTTGTGTTATCAAATAACTGGAAAAGGAGTGGATGACTATTATTTGGGGAATGGCTGAACAAGCTGTGGTACATGAAGGTAATGAAATATTGTTGTTCTATAAAAAATGATTAACAAGCTGATTATAAAAAATCCTGGAAAGATTTATATGGACTGATGCTGAATGAAACAGAACAACCAGGAATAAATTTGTACACAATAACAGCATGGATATGCAATGATCAACTATGAAATTCCAATAGACTTTGGAGAGAAAATGTCATTCTGCATCCAGAAAACGATCTAAGGAGGCTGAATGAAAATCAACACAAATTATGTTCACTTCTTTTTTCTGTTTTTTTTTTTATCTTTCTCATGGTTTTTCCCTTTTGTTCTGATTTTCCTCTTCCAACATGATTCATGAAGCAGTGTGTATTAAAAACAAACACTACAATTAAGAAAAAGAAAAAGAAATATTAGTGTTTTATGAGAAATGATGAGCAGGATGCTATCAAAACAAAACCACACCTGGAAAATACTTCATGAACTCAAAGTGAAATGTACTCTTTACAAAGTAATTGTGATGTTATGGGATAGCCAGCTGAAAATGACCTTGCTATTCTCAGCAGTACAATGATCCTTGACTACTATGACAGACTTATGATGAAAACCCTATCCACACCCAGAGAAGGAACTGATTGTGTCTGAATGCAGACTGAAGTACATACACACACAAACACACACTCTTTCTCTCTCTCTTTCTTTCTCTCTTTCTCTTTTCTCTTTCTTCTCCCTTCTTTCTCTTCTCTTCTCTTCTCTTCTCTTCTCTTCTCTTCTCTTCTCTTCTCTTCTCTCTCTCTCTTCTCTCTCTCTCTCTCTCTCTCTCTCTCTCTCTCTCTCTCTCTCTCTCTCTCTCTAAGACTGCAGCATTGCTGACTGGAGCCAATGCCTTTGGGATTTGAAACTGCTAACCACAAAGAGACATCCTATTGTGCAGTAGCTGATCATAGGTCAGAGGTCCTCATCTGATAGAAAAAAAATATGAAAGAATCTCAGTAGGTTCAGTGTATTCCTAAGCCCCTATTTTATGACTCTGAGACCTCCTAGGGTCTTTCATAGCCCTTGAAGTAAGACTTGGAATCAAACCTTGGTTAAATCTACAGGCATGTTGATTGTAGGCTTTATCATAACCATTACATTTCAGAGAGTTATTCCCATGATATAAAGTAAAAGAACATTGAATTATTTTAGAATGTGTCTATTTGCAAGAGTTTGGATAGTTCAATATTTTTATGGCTCAAAGTAGTTCTTGTGAGAAAAAAAAGAAATGTGCTTTCCCCTCTTCCAAGTTACATGGCATTATCTATTTTGCTTTTTTGGTATTTGCTTTATTTATTTAATATTTTCAAAAAAAATAAAGAAAAAAGAAAAAAATATTTTCTCCACTTACATTTAAAACATTTTTTTTTAAATTTGTTTTGAAAATTTTTGAGTTGCAGGTTCTCTCCCTTATTCCCATCCACAATGAAGAATCCACATATGAAGTTAGTAAAACATTTCCACAGAAGTTATGTTATGGAAAGAAAGCATAGGTCTCACACCCTAATGAAAAGAAAATCCTCCAAGAAAAATTGTTGAGAGAGAGAGAGAGAGAGAGAGAGAGAGAGAGAGAGAGAAAGAGGAAAAGGAGAGAAAAGAGAAGAGAAAGGAGAGAAGAAAGAGGAGAGAGGAGAGAGGAGAGAAAAGGAGAGAGAGTGAGAGAGGGAGACATGATTAGTGTAATATATTTAGATTCTTAATAATCTTGGGCATGTTACATATAAATATGTTATTACTTTTTATATTAATCTAACATAATCACATCCTACTGTAGGTTATACATATGCACATTTACATAAAGAAATTATTTAACAGCAAATGATTTTTAAGGATCATTCAATATGTAGTTTTTATATCCATGTAATTTTTGTGTTGAAAAATTATATCTACAAAGGATTGTTTTCCTGTTAAGGGTGACTCAAGTTTGATACTACAAATTGCTATTGAGAAACAAGGAAATCTCTCTATTGAGCATATATTAAGTCAGTAGTAATTTCTCTACCTTTAAACACATTTTAAAAAATGGATTATTATTTTTATTGATGCAGGGAATTCCCAGTGAGTAAACTCCATCCACCAATGCCAAACATTGACTACTTTGGAACTTGTAGTCTGAGAGAGTTTAGATGTATAAGACTTGGAACCATATAATGGGAAGCTTAAAATTTGTTCAATAGGCAATGAGGAAATATTGAAGGATGCTATGAAATAGATAATACACTCAGAGCTGTGTACACTAGGAAGATTAAGATATTGATGTGAAGGAGGTTTGGAAGTAAGAAAAAGACCCAAATACACATTAGGAAGTTATTAGTAGAGATGAGAGATAATTTGTTCCTAGACTAGGATGTAAATCGTATAAAAGGCAAGGAGATTTGTATGGCAGACATTTTGCAAGTAGGATCACTATGATTTGGTAAACTAATCCTAAATGGGAGGAAAGAGAGAATAAGTAGTTTGAGATGTTTAAGAATAGGTTCTTGAGAGTATGGTGAGATCATTAACAGAAAAGATCAGAAAGAATTAGAGATGTGGCCCACTAAAATGAAAATTTAAGTTTTATATTCAATTTCAGGGGACATTGGACTTTCTAGATGTATATATATATATATATATATATATATATATATATATATATATATATATGTGTGTGTGTGTGTGTGTGTGTAGAAACAGACTTCCAGGTTTTGTAAGAGAGGTCAGGATCAGATTAAAAAATATTTTGGAGTTACATGCTTAGAGGTTATAATTGATTCTGGGTGAATAATTGAGAACACTGAAGAGGAAGTGCTAAATTTAAAAAAATAAATAAATAAATAAAGGACATGGCAGAGCCAAGATGGCAGAGTAAAGGTAAGAACTCACCCGATCTCTCCCCCCAAGTACCTTAAATACTTTAAAATAATAACTCTAATCACATTTTAGAGTATTAAAACATCCCAAAAGGAAGACTGGAACATTTTATAGTTGAAAAGAATTTAGAAGGTCAGTGGGAAAGGTCTGTGACACCAGGAGGAGAGTCCAGTGTGCCAACTGGTGTGGGCCATGCTGGTACAGCCATGGACCCAGCCCCAGCCCCAGCCTGAGGCCCCAGCCTAATCCCAGTTCGACCTCTGAATCAGAGACAGTGCTGGTGTCTTCCAGACCTATCCGCTCAGAGACACCAAAGAGAACTTGGAAAATTAGCAGAAAAGATCTGTGGAAGGAGGGTGGGAGCTCAGTTTGTAACCCTAGCACAGTCTGTACCAGCAAAGCCCTGGAACCAGAGTTGGCCCCAGGATCAGCGAGGGGAGACCTCTGAATTAGCAGTAATACTAGAAGCTTCTGCCTCTTTGTGGGGAAACACCAAGGAGGACTCAGTAGGTCAGTAGAGAGGGTCTTTGGAAACGAGGTGGGAGTGCAGTGTGCAGTCCCAGTGCAGTTCCAGTTCAGGTCTTAGCAGTACAGCCTCAGCCCCAATCCTAGGACCCAAGTATCAACAAAGCAGAACTCTGTTGATTCAACACACTAGACCTTAAAGATACAGCAGAGCAAGGACACACCTAAAAAAGCTCCAGGATAGAAAAGTGTGCTTGTAGTCAGGTTCCTAGAAGGATCTCTAAAAACAGCTGCACAAAACCACCTAAGCTTGGGATAATGCACCCTCCACTCCGGAAACAGAACCCTACTTTAACAAACAATTAAAAGCCAAGTAATAGACTAGGAAAATGAACAACAGACAATTTTAAAAGTTTCTGACCATTAAAAGTTATTATTGTGACAAGAAAAATTTAAACACATTCAGAAAATGATAACAAAGTCAAAACTCCTGCATCTAAAGCCTCCAAGAAAAATAACAACTGTATTCAGACCATGGAAGAGCTCAAAGGAGAGTTTGATAATCAAGTTAAGAGAGATATAGGAAAAATTAGGAAAAGAATTGAGAGTGGTGCAAAAGGAAATTCAAAAAACTAACGAGGAGAAGAATACCTTAAAAAGCAAAATTGTCCAATTGGGAAAGAAGGTACAAAAGCTCACTGAAGAAATTAATTCATTAAAAATAGAATTGAGCAAATGAAAGCTAATGAGTTTATGAGAAATCAAGATAAAATGCAACAAAACCAAAAAAAATTTAAAATAGAAAAAATGTGAAATATATCATTTAAAAACAGTTAAATTGGAATATAGATCCAAGAGAGATAATTTTAAAATTATTGATCTACCTGAATGTCATGATCAAAAAAAAGAGACTGAAAATATAACTTTCAAGAAATTATAAAGGAAAATTGTCCTGATATTCTAGAACCAGAGGGCAAAAGAGAAAATGAAAAAAATCCACCAATTACTTTCTGAAACAGATTCAAAAAATCAGAAATTAATATGGCAGAAATTAGGTATTGACTCACACCTAACACCTTATACATGTTTGAAATGAGTTCATAATTTAAACAAAAAGAGTGATACTATAAGCAAATTAGAAGAACAAAGGATAGTTTGCCTCTCATATCTGTGGAAAAGGAAATAATTTGTGGACAAAAAAAGGAATTATGGAATGCAAGTTGGATAATTTTGATTATATTGAGTTAAAAAGTTTTTGTACTAACAAAACCAATGCAGACAGGATTAGAAGGGAAGAAGTAAACTGGGAAAAATTTTTATATCCAAGGATTCAGATAAAGGTCTCATTTCTAATGTATATAGAGAATTGACTCAAATTTATAAGAATACAAGCCATTCTTCAATTAATAGTCAAAGGATACAAACAATTTTCAGATGAAAAAATTAAAATCATTTCTAGTCATATGAAAAAATGCTCTAAATCACTATAGTTCAGAGAAATGAAAATTAAGACATCTCTGAGGGACCATTCACATTGGCTAAGATGACAAGAAAAGATAATAATGACTGTTGGGGGGAATGTGGGAAAACTGGGACACTAATACATTGTTGGTAGGGTTTGAACTGATCCAACCATTCTGAAGAACAATTTGGAACTCTGCCCAAAGGGCTATCAAACTGTATATACCCTTTGATCCAGCAATGTCTCTACTGAGTCTGTATTCCAAAGTGATCATAAAAAGTGAAAAGGATCCTCATGTATAAAAATGTTTGTAGTAGTCCATTTTATAGTGGCAAGGAACTGGGAACTGAGTGAATGTCCACCAATCAGAGGATGGCTGAATAAGTTATGGTATATGAATGTTATGGAATAATATTGTTCTATAAGAAATGATCAACAAGATAATTTCACAAAAACAAACTGAATTCACTAGAACCAAGAGAACATTGTATATAGCAACAAGATAATATACAATGTTCAGTTCTAATGGATATGGCTCTTTTCAGCAAGGTGATTCAGGCCAGTTGCAATGGTCAGGTGATGAAGAAAGCCATCTTCACACAGAGAGATGACATGGGAATTAAGTTTGGATCACAACATAGTATTTGGACTTTTTTTGTTAATATTTTGCTTGTTTTCTCTTTTTTTCCCTTTTTTGATCTGATTTTTCTTATGCAGCATGATAATTGTAGAAATATGTACAGAAGAATTGCACATTTAATATATATTGAATTACTTGCCATCTAGGGGAGAGTTGAAGGGGAAGCAAGGGGAAAAAAATGAATACAGCTTTTGAAAGGGTGGATGTTGAAAATCATCTATACATATGTTTTCAAAATAAAAACTTTCTAAAAGAAAAACACAAAAGAAAGGGGATCCCAAAATGAAAGCTCCCAGGAATATTATAACTAAATTTCTGGAACTCCCAGGTCAAGGATAAAATATTGCAAGTATCTAGAAAGAAACAATTCAAGAATAGTGAAGACACAGTTAGGGTAGTACAAGATTTAGCAGCTTCTACATTAAAGGACTGAAAGGCTTGGAATATGGATATCCCAGAAAGCAATAGAGCTGTGATTACAACCAAGAATTACTACCTGGCTAAACAGTATAATCTTTCAGAGGAAAAGCTGATCATTCAGTGAAATAGAGGATTTTCAGATATTCCTGATGAAAAGACCAAGACTGAATGGAAAATTTGATTTTCAAATACAGGACTCTGGAGAAGCATAAGGAGCTAATAAGGAAAGTGATATAAGGAATTTAATAAGGTTTATCTGTTTACATCCCTACTTGGAAAGATGATATTCATAACTTATTAGAACTTTCACATTATTATGGAACTTAAAAGGAGTATTTATAGACAGAGGGCACAGGTGTGAGTTGAATATGAAAGGATAATATCTCTTTTAAGAATGATGAAATTAAAAGGTAAGAGAGGAATGTACTAGGAGAAAGGGAAAGGGAGAAGTGGAATGATGCAAAATATCTGCCATCAAAAATAGACTTAAGAAAAAGCTTTTATAGTGTAGGGGAAGAAGGGGAGGAGAGAATGAGCAGGTGAATCTTACTCTCATCAGAATTGACTCAAAGAGGAAATAATATACATATTCAATAGGGGTATAGAAATCTATTTATGTCTATATCTATCTATAGAAATCTATCTATTTTCCCTGCAGGAAAGTAGGAGGGAAATGGGATATGGGAAGGAGGGTAGGGTAATAAAAGAGAGGGCATCTTGCGGGAGAGAATGGTTAGTACCAAAGCACATTTGAGGAGGAACAGGATGAAAGGAGAAAATAAAAGGAGGGAGATCGTTAGCAATAATAATTACAAAAAGAATGTTGAAGCAAGTTTCTTTGATAAGGCATCATTTCTCAAACATAGAAGGAACTGAGTCAAATTTGTAAAAAAAAAAATAAGTACCATGCCTCAATTTTTAAATGATCAGAAGATATTCTCTGTGCCCAAAGGGCTATAAATCTATGCATATCCTTTGACCTAACAACACACTACTAGGCATGAATACCAAAAAAGATTTTTAAAAATGAAGAAGAATTTTAATAACTATTCTACAAATAAAGAGGAAACACAGTCATTTTTATTTTGATAATGGTTTGCTTCAGTGGTTTTGGCAAAATGTTTGCCCTCTTGGTGTCTCAGTTCAATGTATACAAGTAAGGCTAAATGTCCTATAAGCATTGGAAAATTATTTAAATCTCTTAAGAAAAAACCCATTGAGTTCATCTTTTACATGTATTTCATGATGGTTGGTATTAATCTTAATACAATTAGTAACTATCAATACTTCAGTTTTTTGTTGGCCAATATTCAGAACATGGATATTCAACATCTGTTTGTTTTATTTTTAAATGACTAGAATTCCATATTGTTTTCATGGTGACATAGAATTTTTATATTATACATACTTATAATATTAAGTGAATATTTTTGATAAAAACCCATTATGAAATATTTTGATGTTATTAATTCCAAAGTTATTTTTATAATGAGAGAGGAATAGTTCATCACTGGATATCTTAGTTCTTATGTTATTTAAAGTTTATGTTTTAGATACTCTTCTCTCTTTTATGAGGATCTGTGCTTTCCATGAATACCTTCCACGAAATACCTTTCTATGAATACTAAATCAAATTTTCTCCCTTTAGTTTCTGAGGACCAAAGTGAGGAGAAAAAAAAGCATTCTAAAATGAGTTTGATGATCAGTTAATTCATCTGTAAGATTAGCTTTTCTGAATTATGTTATGAATACTATATTTCCCACTCTAGTTGCCTTTCTTTCATGCTGTGATGATCCCTTAAAAAAGCCAAAAATATACTGATGTAATTATAGGTTCTTGGTCATATCTATAGGAGATGGATACAGTTTCTCATGCTTCCAAGGATATAATCCTCACAGTTAAAATTATCCAACTGGTTATTTTAATTTACTTTTTATCAGTTGAGAATTATTTTTCTTTTGTTATTCCTAACTAAGAAAAAAGCATTCTGTGTCTTAAAAGGAACTACAGTATGTATCCTGAAGGAGTGGTAGTATGGCATGTAGGTACTTATACTTGAAAATTAGGCACCTTTATTCAAATGTGTCATCTTAGAATAAGCTGTTGAAAAATAAACTGAAAACATCATTACCATTCAATTTATAGGTTCCAGTAAATTTCTGATGCTCAAATATATATTTGTCCTTAATTTTTCCCTTGAGATTAAATTATATATCAGTTAACCATTGAAATTTTCAAATGGATCTTTTTGTGATATCTTTTGCATATAGATAGGAAGAGGTAGATATGTATATATATGCATATATATACATAGATATTAGATATAGATAATATATAGATAGATAGATCTACATATATACCAACACACACATACTTGTGTACACATATATAGCAGTCATAACAGCAAAAAACAAAAATCTCCTAGTATTTCTATTGCCTTTAATCTCTCACTGTTACATTCAATTTTTTACACAGCTTACAAAATAATTTATTTAAGAATAGATCTGACTGTGTAACTTCTCTCTATGGAACAAGATCCAGTGATCTACTACATCTGGAATAAAATCTAACTTTGGAATAACTATTGACATCCTATATAATCTGACCACAAATCTGCCTTTCTAGCCTCATTGAATATTTTTTCTGCAATATACTATTCAACCAAAACAAACAGGGACTCTTTCTTCTTCAATACTTCACCATCTTCCATTTTTAAGCCTACGCTATGCAGAGAACATGTCTTATACTTGGAATATATTCTCTCCTTATGTCTATGTTATAGAGATACTTGTCATAATCTAAAAATATGGAGATTCTCCTGATCCCCCAATTGTTACTACAAACTTCTTCCCAAATTACTTTGTACTTAAATTTTATGTACTTATGCATATATTTATATTTATGCTGTGTGTGTATGTATATATATATATATATATATATATATAATATGCTTGCTGCCTTTAAGTTCTTTGCAAGAAAAGATTGCTTTGTTCTTTGTATTTTTATCCCCAAAGGTCTAGCACATAGTAGGGACTTAGTAAATACTTGCTAATTGACTAATGTAAGAGATTGAAGGTGTAGCATAATAACTATATTTAAATATATTAAAGGTGGCTAAGTGTTAGAGAGAAAAAAAGTCTGAAGGAAGTACTGTTTTTGTTTTTGTTTTCACAGTTCTTACCACAATATTTAGCATGTAATAGGCACATAATAAATGGTTATTCATAGATTCTGGCATTTTTTGTTGTTTACAGAGGAAAAAATGGAGAGTGCCAAAGATGCAGTCTCATTAGATTGGAAGGTTCTGGTATCAAAATTCCCTTGGCCAGTTCAGGGACACAAATAGTATACTTTAGGTCAAGTTCTTGCTCCTCAATTTACCAACTATTTCATTCTGAACTAATTATATGCCCTTTCTAAGTAATACATTTCTTGATTGACTGAAAGAGGACAAATACGATTTGTACTACCTACCCATATCACAGAGTTCTTAAGAGAACTAAATGACGTATATATAAAGTAGTTGGAAGGAGGGTAATAAGCCGCTGTAAAAATGACAATAATCATCAACATCATTATTGATGTTATTCATCATCATATAGAGCACTTGCTATGTGTAAGAGGCTATGTTAGGCACAGGATACAAATGAGGCAGATTTCAAATTTAGGTTTTCCTTACTCTAAGTTATCCCTTTATTGACTGTGTCCCTTAAGCAAAAAGTGGATGATCACTATTTATGTATAATATTAGTGAATTTTTTTTCTTAGATGTGGTTTGGCTTAGATGAATCTTCTATAATCTCTAAAATTTCATAATATATTTTTGTAAATATCTTGGATAGATACATAATTTCATTTTGGAGTTGATATTACTCATCTAATTCCAACTTTTACATTGACTACAGGAAATCTATAGACAAATATTACTATTACATATTATTTACATATGTGTCTCTCTAATATATAATGCATGTTTATCTGTGTGCACGTGTATATATGAGTACACACATGCACACTTTGTGTGTGTGTGTGTGTGTGTGTGTGTGCCAATGCTTTGACTTAGGACTTCCTGGCTTTGAGATATTTCTCTATTTAGTATTGCAGACTCTTTCCTTTATAATTTGAGCTCCTTTTTGATGTCCAGGAATGATGTAGGCTGAATCTTATCTCATTGGGAAATTTGAGCAAAGCATTGATTCTGCTCAGTGACAGAAAGGAAGGGTGAAAAACTACCTTAAAAAGAAGAAAGAAGGAAAGAAGGGAGAAGGGTGAATGATAAAAGGAAAAAGTTTTGTGTCTAAAGGAAAGGCAAGTAGAAACACAATTGGAACTACCTCTGAGACAAATCTGGACAGGGATTTATGGATCCTTTCATCCCCCATGTGTAAAGGCTGACAACTGCCTTGGGACTCTACATACCTGTGAAATGGAGAAAAGACTGAGGAGACAAAACTGAGAAAGCAACTGGATATGCAAAAGAGAAGATAAAAAATCAGTAAAAAGCACTTGAGGGAGGATTCTGGGAAGAGGGAAGAATAGATCAGAAAATTCTAAGCTCTGCAGATTTCCTCCCAAATAGAACAAAATTGTGTCTCAGGTCCAACATAGACTTGTGTAAGATCAAGAGGACTTGGAACAGAACAGGGGTCCACCTGGGACTACCCCAGAAGACCTAGAAAAATACCCTAGGATTTGTGATTAATCAGTGTGAAGTGTAAATACCTCCAGGCTACTTCCATAGACATGGCAGGCAGAGAGCCCTAAGACTATCTGGGTTGGGAGGTAACCTCAGACACAAGCATAGAAACTTTTCCCTCTCAGATAGTGAGAGGAGTTTGGAGTTGGAGTCTAGGAAGCCTGAAGGAATCTTTGCTGATTAGATATGCCAGCCCCAGCTGTGCTGCTGAGATGCTGCCCTGGACAAGAGGAAATTTCTTGAGTGCAGAAATTGGGAGATAGGAAAGCTGCTGGCTGCAGGCACTTGCAGAAGGTGGAGCTTTTGGTTAAGAGTTCCATGTCAGAGGAGAGAGTTAAAGTGAAGCTAGAGGCACCATCCCTCCTATCCCAAGATTAGAGGTGGTTACACTAAGTTTTCATTTTAAAAATGTAAAGGTAAAGAAGAAAGAATTTAACTGTAGAATGGGAATAGGGTTCATATTCAAAGAAGGAAAGTGAGATAAAATGAGCCTCTTCTACCCCCAAAAGTAACGTTAAATGGCTATCTCCCCAGAAAAAAATTATAGAAGCACTAAAAAAAAAAAGGAGAGATTGGAGAAAAATTATAAAAGAAATAAACAGGAACCACCATCCAAGAAAAACAAGAAGATTATGGGAGAAAACTGTTAACTAACTGGAAAAGGAGATGCACAGTCTTAATGAAGAAAATAATCTTTGAAAATTATAATTGGGCAAGGAAAACCAGTGAAGCTTTAAGAGACCAAGAAAAAAAAAAAAACAAAATGGAAAGAATGAAAAAGAAAAGAATGTGAAACATCTTATTTAAAAAAATCTGGAGAATAGATCAAGAAGACAAAACAAAAGAGTAATTGGACTATCTGAAGTGTGTGATTAAAAAATAGAACCTTGACACAGTAAGAAATAATCAAAGAAAATTGTTGTGGAGTGAAAGACACAAAGGGAAAATAGAACTAGAAAAAATCTATTTATCACCACCTCAAAGAGATCTTACATGGAAAACACAAAGGAATATTGTTGACAAATTTTGAAACCCCCAGATCAAAGAAAAATATATAAGAGAATAAGAAACAAACAAACAAACAAAAAAATTAAATTATGCTGCAACGGCAATTAGAATTGTACATGATTTTATCAGCAGCTCCAATAGATCATGAGTCCCAGAATAATATATATTGACAATCAAAAGAACTGGGTCTGTGGCCAAGCATATATCCAGAAACAAACAAACAAACAAACAAAACATAATATTGGATGAAAAAAAGGACATTTAACAAACTTCCAGATTTTAAGTACTTTGTCCAAACAAAACCTCAACTAAATAACAATTTCACATATAAGAAACATCAAAGATTAATTTCAAAGGATTCAATAAGGACAAATTCTTTACTGTTTTCATTATGGAAATTGATAATGTCTGTTTAAGATTAGCATCAATACTTGGGTAACTCAAAAGAAAGCCTGGGGCAGAGCTGAATATGATATGATTCTAAAAAGCAAAACTGTATAGAAAAAGGTAAAAATAATAAATATGCTGTATGAATGCAAAGAAAGAACCAACACAGGTGGGTTGGAAGTGGGGGGAAATGAGAGCTGGTGGTTGTGAAAACCTACTCACATTGGGAATGGGTTAAAAAGATATCTATCTATCTATCTACCTGTCTATCTTTATATCTATACCTGGATATCTCTATGTAAATAGATATAGATATATATTATGAAGGGCATATATCTCCAAAATTTATATAAAATAAAGGGGAGGGATAGAATAAGGTAGGTAGGTTTATGGCAGTGGATTGATTAATTGAGAAAAGATAACGAAAGAGGAAAAGAGAAGCATAGGTGGTGGGACACAGAAGAGTGTTTAGATTAAGGAGTGGGATAAAATCTTTAGATTAATGAGAATATAATAAAGAGGGAGGTGGGAGGAGAAGATAAGGGAGGAATTCATGCTAAGGGAAGGTAAAGTAATAGCAAAGCAAGTTAAGGAGTTGAATTAAAGTAGAAGAGTTAGTGGGGATAGGAAATGAGATATACACAATTGCAACAACAAGAATCAGCAGTAGAATTTATTAGGAAAAAAAGTCTAGTAATCATTATCTTGGACAAAGTCAAACTTAAAGATTCAATAAAGAGAGCAATCTATTTTATATTTTAGCCATATTAATAGTTTTAGATGCATGTTTACCTATATGTAAATGTGTATGTATATGTGTGTATATGCATGTGGGTTTATATATGTATGTGTATGTGAATGTATGTGTGTATAGATATATGTATGTGTGTGGGGATGTATGTGAATATATGTTTATAAATGTTTTTGTATAGATAGATTGTGTGTGTGTGTGTGTGTGTGTGTGTGTGTGTGTGTGTGTGTGTGTGTTTGTGTGCCCTTACTTAGCTATAATTTTCTTAGGGAGTTAAAAAGTTAACCCCCTTTAAAGTTAAAAATGCACAGCAGAAAACAAAAGAATAACCTACATAAAAGCAAGGAAAAGATGGATGGTAATGAATATAATATTCTCTGTTATTATATATGCTTCCTTAAAGTGAAAATTTATTGTAACATATTTTGACACCTCACTGATGTTCTGCTGGGCACATGACAATGTTTTGTCAGGTTTTTCTTTTCTGAATTTTTTTTTTGTATTTTGCTTTTTCTTATTTCATGTTTACTTTCAGGTAAGTATGTAAAAATACTCATCAAAATTATCTTTACATGTAATTGAAAAAATAACTTGGAAAGCAAAAAAAAAAAAAATAGCAAACTAATGTAGAGTACATTAGTGGAAACCTAGCTCACAAAATGAAAAACCAACAGACAAGCCCTTAAAAATGAAATAAAGATTGAATAAAAGTTTTAAAAGTCCAAATACTGTGAAAAAGTATATCAAAAAGAAAATTAACCCCAAATCTCCCAATCTAAAATAAAATTCTACAAATTCCACAAATAAAAGCCAGGAAAGGAGAGAAACTCAAAAGTATGATTTGTATGCTTCATAAGAGGAAAGACTTTTAAAAAATGTTTCAAATAAGATTCAGACAGGAAATAAATCTAATAGCAGAAATATGTGTGTACAGCCATATATGGTACAAAATGTATACTAAACAATTGATAATATCTCCAATGTATAGTATTTGAAATATTGGGGGGAAATTTTGGAATTTAAAAATACAGAAGTAGAATAAAATTGTACAGAAGAGAATCAAAAGACAAACTTTTGAAAAGAATATGTAAACAAGTTAAAGGAATTGATCATGAAGATGGGAATTCAGGATTTTATGTTTTGCAAAGAGTATGATCAATAAAAAATTCTGATTACCATACTTAAAGAAGGATACAACAAAACTCCTAGAAGACTACAAAGCAGTTATTGATCAAATTTACTAATTTCTTGAAAACAAGATAACAGTGTTATTGTAGGCACCTTGCAATTCCAAGGTTCAACATGAAAGATACTATCATTTCAAAAATAATAATTTAAAAATTGCAAGTGGTCAGGATATATTTAAATAAAACAGAACATTAATTCAAATATTTTAAGATTGTTCTATTCACAATAAACCCAAAAATATATTCCTCCTCAAAAGGAAAAGATCATATTCCAACTTAAACACACAACAAAACTGAAATTAACCATCAATGAAAATTAGATCGACTTTCAATAAAATTCAAACATTTAAGTAAATTTTATAATGAGAATGAGGCACAAAAATACAAAAGTTAAATAAATACAATATTCAAGAAATGATATATTTCTCCTATATTCAAGTGGATCTGTGATTTCATCAACTTGAGAGTTTCCTCCATTAAGATAGATTACAATCCATTCATGTTCTTGTATACATGTTTTCTCAAAAGCTCTGTCATAGGTGAACACAATGTACTGAAAACCTCTCTTACTGTCTCCTTGAATTGTGATGGTAACAAGAATCACTTTGGCTATCTATTTGTCATTTCTTGATCAAACTATGTAGACAACTCATCTACTTTATCTCTGTTAAAATTGCTTTTTAATTTTTCTTTCTGATCTTCAAAATTCTTTGCTTATTTTATTCTGTAAACTATTTACACTCATCATACACCTCTCCATTGCTTGCTATAAGCTATTCACCTTTACTTCTCCAGAGATCATGTAGTTCTTTGTTTTGTAGTCATATGACAAAACAAGTAAAAATTAGTCTTAAGAGTACTGAGGCTAAATAATGAGGAGGAAGCTTTTTTTCCAAAAAAGAAGGAGCTGCATTATCTGAAGCCATTTCTTGTCCTATAAAGTTAGATGATGTGGATCCATCAATGTTCTTAGGTAAAATAAGCAATATGATATATCTAGGGTCTGATTAAAATTTCTATCAATAATATTATAGGTGCTATAAGAATTAGTATTTTATGGGAAGAGGAGGATAGGGAGTAGAAAAGCATTTTTATAGTCCCTACTATGTGTCAGGTATTTTGCTAAGTACGCCCCCCCAAAAAAAATCTTCAAACTTTAAATCTTCAAACAGCCCTGTGAAGTAAATGTTTTTATTATCTCTATTTTACAGTTGGGGAAAAAAAACAATCTGAGGCAAAGAAGTTAACAAATTGCCTAGGGTCTTAGTTCTTAACAGTCTGAAACCAGATTCGAATTTAGATCTTCCTGATTCCAGGCACTGTCCTTTATTCACTATGATCCAACTTGAAAGAGCTGAATAGAGACTAAAAAGTATTTTTGTTGAGGAATATGGAAGTAATTCTTTTGTTGGAGGTAATTATTTTTTAGAATTACAATAATAAATGATGATGATAACATCTTCACCAGGCATGTAACCAGAACAAGATGAGCAACTTCACAAAACGTCAGACTTAATGACTATTTAATCCTTCTCCACTGTTCCCAGATGGATAAATGATACTTCTAGAAGAAACCTAGCAAACATTAGTAAGGTTTATGAAATCTAGGGCACAACACTACTTTCATCAATCAGGTTGATATAAGAAATTAAATGAGAATTCAAGGGAGTTTGTAGAAGTCAGAGCTGACATGAAAAGGCTAATAGATGATGTTTAAATGTTTAAAATGATGTTTATGTTTAAAAACTCAGAAATGTGTAAAATAGATATATAATACCAACATATTTTATCTTTTAATACACAATAATTCAGATTTCTTTGGTACAAAGAGAAGTCCAAAAATTTTTACTTGGATTTTCCAGATAACAGGGGTGCTGTACTCCCAACCTTCATCATGTGGAAGGGATAACTGTATTTAACAAGTTCTGATAGCACACAGAACATTTGCCTTGATTTTTTAAAATTTATCCAGAAAGGTTTTAAAATACTTCCAACAAACAGTTACCACAGACTGTAACTATAATATAGCAAAAAGAAAGAACTAAAGAGACACAGAAATTCACTTGGGGGAAAAATCATTAAAATTGTAGCCATCAATAAAGCCTATGATGTTGGAGATGGCTCTAATGCCAACTTTCTCAGTTTGGGTTTGATGTTGAGATGAAAGAAGACACTTTAAAATCATCAAGTTCAGTTCAAACAGTTACCAAAAGGCAGTTTACTTTGCTCTAGCACAGCACAGATATGCAGTAAAGATATATTGATACTGAACTCTTGATATAGCCCCCTTAATCTCCAACATTGCCATATGAATCTATTTTAAGATAATTTATATAAAAAGGTACTAAATAGAGTTTGAGAAACAGATCACAAACCTGCCACGCAATCATAATATAGTAGGGATATGAAACTTTCATTATTCAGATGACACTCCAAAAGAAGTAGATTCCCTATTAATCTAATATTTTCTTTGTTTTAATAATGGCTCCTTTCAAAGGACTTATTCAGTGTCCTATCAATGAAATTACAAAAGAATTTATAAATATATAGGGAAAAAACTCATCTGGAACAATAAGAGATTACAACTTTACCTAAAAAAAACAAAACAGGAACAAAATTAATATGTAAGGGAGCCTGGCAAATAGCAATTTATTCTACAAAGACATAATCAACAAGAGAATTTGATGTTGGTTAAAAAAGAGAGAGGAAAAATGTGGTACCAATTATATAGAAGCAAACAAATACAGTAGGTGAGTAGATGTCAAATCTTAAGACTTTGTCTTTTTTTTTTAAATAGCTTTTTATTTATGAGTTATATGCATGGGTAATTTTACAGCATTGACAATTGCCAAACCTTTTGTTCCAATTTTTCCCTTCCTTCCCCCTATCTTCTCCCCTAGATGGCAGGATGAGCAATACATGTTAAATATATTAAAGTATAAATTAAATACAAAATAAATATACATGTCCAAACCATTATTTTGCTGTACAAAAAAGAATTGGACTCTGAAATATAGTACAATTAGCCTGTGAAGGAAATAAAAAAAAAATTCAGGCAGGCAAAAATATAGGAATTGGGAATTCAATGTAATGGTTCTTAATCATCTCCCAGAGTTCTTTCGCTGGGTGTAGCTGGTTCAGTTCATTACTGCTCCATTGGAACTGATTTGTTTCATCCCATTGCTGAAGATGGCCAGATCCATGAGAAATGATCATCAAATAGTATTGTTGTTGAAGTATATAATGATCTCCTGGTCCTGCTCATTTCACTCAGCAGGAGTTCATGTAAGTCTCTCCAGGTCTTTCTGAAATCATGCTGTTGGTCATTTCTTACCGAACAATAATATTCCATAATCACATACCACAATTTATAAGACTTTAAGTCTTAAAACTCATTGTTTGACTAAAAAAATAAGTAATAAAAATTGGTCAGAAAACTTGAAAGGAGTCTGACATACATTACTAAATACCAATTTTTCAAATCATAGAGCCAGACCAACCAAATAAAAAAATAGAAGTAAAATTTAGAAATGAAAGATGAAATCATAAGAAAAAAATTAGGAACAATAAATTACTTTATAGATACATGAGTTTATGAACTAACAAATGAATGGGAGAATTGGACAATTGTGATTACATATAATTACAACTAAATATTTGTGCAAGGAAAAAGCTAAATCAGCTAACATTAGAAAGGATAGAGGTTATTGGGAGAAAAATCTTTGTAGCAAATAACTAAAAGAGATTTCATTTCCAAGATAATGTAAAAGATTGTATCAAATTTGTAAAAAAAAAAAAAAAAAAAAAAAAAAAACAGAAAAGAAAATATATCTTAATTGATAAATACTAAAAATATATGAATAATTATCTAAGGCAGAAAGCAAGTCTTTAATTGTAATATTAAATAAATATCCAAATCTTTAATATTTAGAGGATTAAAAGTTAAGATACTTTTGAGGGTTAACTTTATAGCTATTGAAAACTTATGGGGCTATTGGAAAAGATTTGTAATGATGCCCCTGATAAGGTAAAGTCTACTTTTTGGAACTCCCTATCTGGGAACCAAAAATATGATGAGGTTTAGGTTTTTAAATTCCCTTTTGTAGGGAACCAAATGATAAGGTCTAGATTTAGGGAACCAAAATGAGATTAGGTTTTCTGGTGGTCAAGGAGTTAAATGATAAGGTCTAGTGGTAGGTTCAAGGTTTATGGAACCAAATGAAGAAGTTTGGCTCCTCCACCTCTTGGGATTCAATGCAGAGTTAGGGGAATCCTCTTCTGGTAACGCAGGGATTCTCTGTAAAGGAATTTACAAACCCAAAATCTAGATTGATAAAAGATTTTTATTATAGGGATTGTAAAGTAAGGTTAGAAATCCTGACAGAGAGACATAAAGTCTCCTTAGAGAAATAGGTGAGATAAAGAGTGGCTAACGCTGGAAAAGAATATTACCCAGTGGGCAGAGGCCTCCTTGGCATGATATGGCATAGCATAGCATGTTGAGAACCTCTGCAAAGAGAGGATTTTAGATTGTCTCTTATATAATAGGAGCTTTGGCTACAAGCTGAAGGGGGCTAGTGGATAGAGTTCTAAGTTGGTTTTATCTACAAATTGGGTTTCAGCTTGAGCTGGAATTTGAGTAGAATTGAATGAGTTTCTTTAATTGAATAAGGTTGGAATTCTTTTAGCTCAGGACTGAACTAACCCCACCTAGATAACAGAATGAAACTGTTTATCTTATTTCCCTCTGACAGAGTCCCTGCTGAGGCAGGGTTGAAGGAGATTTTCTCCTTCAAGGAGTTTTAGAGTTTCTGGGTCCCTTCTTCACCCCTATTGTTGGAGATGTACTTTAGTCATTTTGTAAAGCAATTTGAAAATATTCCTCCTCCCCTCTCCCCACTGATTCAGATTTACCATTTATTGGCTTATATTTTTAAAAGAAGAAAAGAAAAAGAAAAATGACCTATGATTATAAAAATACTTATATCTCTTCTTTTTTAGAAATATATAATTTAAAATTGCACATTGTTATCATCTGAGCAAAGACTAAACAAATCATTGTATAAAATAAAGAAATACAATTATAAGAAGCATTATGGCCTGATACATAATAAAGTAGAGATTAAAGTACAATTTATGAAATAACAACATTCTAAAGACATACAATAAAAATCAATCTTGCTTTGCTATGAATATTGGTTATTCTCTATTTGGGATGGGTATGGAAAAGATTAAAGTAAGAAAATTAATTTTTGTTACTAAAATAAATAAAAGAAAAATATTAAGTAATCAGTAAGAGGAAGTTCTCTTTTAGACCTTATACTCACCAATTAGGAGGAAAATGTTGTAGAATATAAATGATAGGGACTTTGTAGGGAAACTGACTAATACTTAGAATGTAACAAAGAGAAGGTTTGGGAAAATAGACATAGTATGGAATCAATCCTAAATTTTCAAAGAGTCAAAGAAATAATATATACTGAAGGTCCACTTTTCCTAAAAATCTGCTGGGAAGTCAGCCCAAAAAGCTCTTCAAGGTGAAATTTTAATTTTTTTTTCCTTTTTCTTCCTCCCTCTCTCCCTCCCTCCCTCTCTTCCTCTCTTCCTTCCTTCCTTCTTTCCTATTTTTCTTTCTTTATTTTTCTTTTCTTTCTTTCTCTTTTGCTGTAGTTGTTCAAGATGCAAGTAGAGAATCAAGGAAAGTATATGACCCATTGTTCCAAGGAAATAGGATAATGAATAGTAAGTTATAGGATCCTAGACTAAGATCAGGAATAAAACCTTAAAGTCATCCTCTCTAATTGCTTCCTAATATAGATTTAAAAAAAAAAAAAAAAAAAAAAACCTCAAGAAAAATAAAGTGACTTGCTTAGGGTTACTGAAATAGACAGAATTCAAACCTATATCAAATCCTGCTTTCCTAGCAAACCACTCTGTTCACCCAAGTTCATCTACATTCTTAAACAATACTAGTCCTGTCTTTTAGTGAATACATATTTCTTAAGCATCTAATGAGGGGCAAGGGTGATAAGGATTAGGATTACAAATAGTGGCAAAACAACCCCTGCCCTCAATGAGTTTACAATTTGATGGGAGAAGATAAAAGCAAACAAATGCATGCAGACAATTTATATATAGGATGAATAAGAAATAATTTAAATAATTAATACTATATTTAAGAGGAAATGAGAATGGCTTTCTCTCTCTAGAAGAAGAAGTTTTCATTGGCATTTGAAGAAAGTCAGGGAATCCAGAGGTTTGAAATGAGAAAAGATAGCATTCTAAACATAGGGGATCAAAACATTTTTTTGAAACTTATAAATGGTGTGTCTTGTTCATGGAATGGAAAGGAAGCCTGGGTCAATAAGTCAAAAAGAATGTGGCAAGGGAGAAAGGTGGAAAAGATCTGAAGGATTGCTTGGAGTCTGTATTATGAATGGTTGAATATGCACTTCAAGAAAATTACTTTGGTAATTGAATGGAAGGAGTGAGCATAGGGATTGGAATAGAAAAATACTCAAGGTAGGCAAACCCATCAGGAAATTCTTACATTCTTACAGGAAATCCAAGCATTGTTTTGCCACAGTTCTCTTTTATTATCCTGACTCAGTTTCCCTAAATTGTCCTGCCTGGGTTTCCCTAATTGTTCTGCCTCAGTTTATAATTGTTCTGCTCAATACAGTAAAACCACCCTTCCCTCTTAATCAGAATATTTGGTAAGGATAAAGATCTTATATTTTAGACTATCAAGATGCCTCTCCCCACTTTGGGGTGCCTTCCCCCATTATGCCATCCCCGTCTCTGGTAGCTCCCCTCACTCTGTCAGAGTCTAGTTCCTGCTCTCAGCACCCTGACTGTGGCCCTGCCTCAGTCTACCCCCTGTGTCTGAGTTTATAAATAAATGTGTGTATATGTCATTGAGAACTCAGATTATTCGCTGGATTCTTAGAGACCATAGTTTCATTCAGCCCTGGGACGGAACCATGGATCCATTTGATCCCAGTAAACCTCTCTCTTTCAAATAAAATATTAAATACTTTCTAATCTGTATCTCGCCTCAGTTTCTCCAGCATTACAGCATGACATGATGCTTACATAAGGGTGATAGCCATATCAGAGGAAAGAGGAGATGGTATAAAGGTGAACTCAAAAGGCCTTAGTGACAAATTGGACAGATTGGATCTGTTTGGGGATGGGTTGAATAGCTGAGAGATAAGAGTAAAGAATCTCTTCATGTGGAGGACTCAGTAAAATAGTCATGCCCCTAACAGTAATAGAAAAGTTTGGAGGAGAGACTTGTCTGTGTTGAAATTTTAATTTCAGACGCAAGTTTAAAATGTCTATAAAAACCAAGTTAAAATGTTTGAAAGATGGAGTTACAAGACCAGAGGTGAGAAGAGAGGTTAGGTCAGGATAGGTAGATTTGAGAATCATCAGCATATAGATACATTAAATCTATGGGAGCTGAGGGGATCACCAATGGAAATAAAAAAGAGGGAACAGAGAGAGCTCCTGGTACAGAATCTGATGGAAAACGTGTGGAGGGCAAGACCTGAGTGAGAAGTCAGTAAAGGAGACTAAGAAGAAGTCAAATAGGTAGAAGGAAAGCCAGGAGAGATGATGTTTAAATTATAATAAGAAGAGAGTATGAAGAAAATAGTGAATAGTCTCAAAAGTTGTGAAGTCACAAATAAACAGCATTGAGAAAAAGCCACTGTATTTGACCTTTAAAAGTTTTTTAGTAAGTTTGAAGAAAACATTTTAGTGGAATTATGTCAGAAACTGAATTGTAAAAAGTTAACAAATATGAGAAGAGAGAAAGTGAAGGAGCAAATTGTATATAGGCTTCTCAAGAAATTCAACCAAAGAGGGAAAAAGAAATAGAAAATGAAAGCAGGCAGAGAAAAATCAAATGAGAGGTTTTTTTTTTCTTTTTTGGGTGGGGTGGGTGGAGAGAGGGGAACAGGCTTATCCCTACCTTCATCTCAATTTCCAGGCATCCAGGTGGTAGTGTGGGCAAAAAACTGGTCTTGAAATCAAGAAGACCTGAGTTTGAATCTTGCTTCAGGCACTCATTAGTTGTGTGTCTCTAGGCAAGTCATTTAATTTCTATTAGTCTTAGTCCTGTCATACATAAAATGGAATGATAACAGCACAGAGTTATTGTAAGGATGAAATAAATTAAACTTCTTTGTGAACTTCAAAGCACTATATAAATCTTATTAAATTCCTAAATAACTGTTTATCGTATGGATGTATGTTGCTTATTATGTGTGTATACATATATGTGTATATATAATTCTCTACTCTGTGACACTGGACAAGTTACTCAACCCTTTTTGCTTCTGCAAAATGTTTAATTATAAATAAGTATAAAATTACAAATCACTCCAAGAGCTTTGCTAAGAAAACCTCAATTGTGGTCATGAAGAATCAGACATGAAGAAGACTAAAACACCTGAAAACAACAAAAATAAAAATGCTTGTCAATTGTCTGATTGACCAGGAAAATTATACTATACTGTAACTCTGTTGTGATCAGTGCTCTTCCCAAATATTATGTTCAGTTCTAGGAAGAACATTTTATTATTTTCATTTTTTTCTTATTTAGTAATTTTATTTTCCCCAATTATGTGTAAAAATAATTTTAAACATTTCTTTTAAAACTTCGATTTTTGGAATCTCTCCCTTTCTCTCTCCCAAACTCCTCATTAAGAATTCAAATAATTCATTATAGGTTATATGTGTGTAATCATGCAAACCATTTCCATAATATTCATGTTGTGAAATAGAAAAAAACAAAAATGAACTCAAGAAAAATAAAGTTAAAAAGTATACTTCAAAAGTATAATTCAATATTTTTGACATTTACTAGCTTCATCCCTTCCCCTTCTCCCCATTCCCCTTGTATGAATAGTATTTTTCATCATAACTCCTTCAAAGTTTTTTTTGATCATTTCTAAGAATAGTTGTCACTCAGAGCTGATCATCTTACAATACTGTTGTTATTTTGTAGTACACAATCCATTTCATGGAAGACTTTCCAGTTTTCTCTCAGAGCATTCTGCTCATCATTTCTTATAGCAAAATAGTATTCCATCAAAATCATATATAACAATTTTTTTAACCATTCTCAATTAATGACAGTTTCCAATTCTTTGTTCGCAGAAAAGAGCTGTTATATATATATATATGTGTGTGTGTGTGTGTGTGTGTGTGTGTATGTATATATTTGTACATTTGTTGATGTACATTTTTTATCTTTTTTCTTTTTTAAAAAAAAATTTTGGGGATACAAATTTTGTAGTGGTACTACAAGATTAAAGAGCATGCATGATTTTTATAGCTTTTTGGGCATAGTTCTAAATTACTTTACAGAATGGTTGAATCAGTTCACAACCCCACCAATAATATATTAATGTCCCATGTTTTCCCACATGTCCTCTATCATTTATCTTTTTCCTTTTCTGTCCCATTAGCCAATGGGTATGTGATAATTTGACTCAGCTCTCCATATGTTCGAGAAATAAGACTTTTATCAGAGAAACTGGCTTCCTTTCTACACACACACACACACACACACACACACACACACACACACACACACACACAAAATTACTCTTGCTAATTGTATTTCCTCCCTATTTATTCTATTCTCTCTCTTCTTTCACCTTATCATTCTACAAAAGGGTTTTATTTCTGATCTCCCTTCTGTCACCCCCTATCTCCTTTCCTTCCTACTATCTTAGAGAATTAGATATCTATACCTAATGGAATGTGTATGCTATTCCATTTTTGAGCCAATTCTGATGAGAGTAAGTTTCACTCAATCTCTTTTAGTTCCTCTTACTCCTTCTCCGCTTAAAAAGCTTTTTCTTGCCTCTTTTGTGAATGATCATTTATTTCATTCTATTTCTCTCTTTCCTGGTCTCCCAGTATTTTCCTCTCTTACCCTTTAATTTTTTTTAGATATCATCCCTTCACATTCATCTAACACCTGTGACTTCTGACTATATGTACTCTTTCTAAATATCCGAAAAATGAGAACGATTTTAAGAGTTACAAATAGCATCTTCCCAGGTAGGAATGTAAACAATTTAAAGTTATCAAATGCCTTTTGACTTCCCTTTCCTGTTTACCGCTTTGAGCTTCTCTAGAGCTTTGTATGTGAAAGTCAAATTTTCTACTCAGTTCTACTCTTTTCATTAATATCTTTCAAAGTCCTTTATTTCATTTAATATCTACATTTTCTGCTGAATAATTATACTCATTTTTTTTCTGGGTAAGTTATTCTTAGGTGTAATCCTAGTTCCTTTGCTTTCCAAAATATCAAATTACAAGCTCTATGATTCTTTGATACAGAAGCTGCTAAATCTTGTGTTATCCTGACTGTGGCTCCATAATATTTGAATTGTTTATTTTTGGCTGCTTGCAAGATTTTTCTCTTTGATCTGTGAGCTCTGGAATTTGGCTACAATATTCCTGGGAGTTCTTATTCCGGGAACTCTTTAAAGAGGTGATCAATGGAGTCCCTCAAATTCTATTTTACTTTCTACTTCAGAATATATTAGTTTCTTTAACAGTTTCTTAAAAGATGGTGTCTAAGTTCTTTTTCTTTTATCATGGCCTTCAGGCCATCTAACAATTTTAGAATTATCTCTCCTGGATCTATTTTCCAAATAAGTTCTTTTCCAATGAGAAATTTCATATTATCTTCCATTTTTTTTTCATTCTTTTGCTTTTGTTTTATTGCTTCTCGATTTCTCATAAAATCATTAATTTAACTCAATTATCTTTTTTAAGTAATTATTTTCTTCAGTGATCTTTTGTATTTTCTTTTTTATTTGTACAATTCTACTTTTTTAAGGAGTTATTTTCTTTAGTGAATTTTTGAGACTTTACTTCCATTTGGTCAGTTCTACTTTTTAAGGGATTCTTTTCCTCATTGGTTTTTGGTACTCATTTACCATTTGGCTTAATCTGTTTAATCTGTTTTTTAAGTTATTTTCTTCTGTGTGTGTATGTGTGTGTGTGTGTGTGTGTGTGTGTGTGTGTGTGTGTGCATGATTTACCAAGTTGTTGACTCTTTTATCATGATTTTCTTACATTACTCTCATTTCTCTTTCCAATTCTTCCTTTACTTCTCTTACTTGATTTTCAAATTTCTTTTTGAGTTCTTCCATTTCCTGACATCAATTCATTTTTTTTTTTTATTGGAGGTTTTGGATGTAGGAGTTTTGACTTTGTTAACTTCTGAGTATATGTTTTGATCTTCCTTGTTACCACAGTAACTTTCTATGGTTAGCACTTTTTTAATGTAATTTACACATTTCTCCAGCCTATTACTTGACGTTTAACTCTTTGTTAAAATAGGGCTCTACTTCCAGGATAGAGGGTACATTGTCCCAAGTTTAAGGGGTTTTGCGTAGCTGTTTTTAGAGTACTTCTAAAGATGTGTAAGGATCTGTTCATCCAAGGTGATATAATCTAAGGAGGTGTGCATTTACTTTTCTCCTGGCCTATGCTCTGGTCTGTGAATAATCAAAAGCATTCTTTTCTACCCTGGGATCTTCCTTACATCATGGCTGCAAACTCTAGTGTGCTAGTGCTCTTCCTCACCCTTGGAATGCCACCTATGACTATGACATGAATCGGAGTATGTGCAAAGCAGCAAAGTCCTGCCTCAGTACTAGCAAAAAGAACCCTGTCACTAGTAGTTTGACACCATTATCTGCTGAGAGCTTGGGAAGCCATTGCTGCTGATTTGATGGTTTCAAATGTTTGTTCCTGGTTTGCTGTTACTATAGCTGTGTTGACATGATCTGTACTAAATTGAGTTCCACTCTCACCCTGATTTGGCAAATCTTTCCTGCTAATCTTGCAAGTTATCTTGGGCTGGAAAATTATTTAATTTCATATTCTTATGGGTCCTGCTTCACTAGAATTTGTTTATAGTCGTTTTTAAATGGAGAGTTTTGGAAGAGATCTTGAGCAAATCCCTATCTTTACTCCTCCATCTTGGCTCTGCTCCTGGAAGCACATTTTTAAAAGTATCTTAATAACTGGAGATATCTAAAAGATGATAATCAGGACATGAAATGTCAGCTGCCTTTGAGAAATTTATTTGCTGATTTTATACATACTTACATACATACACACATATACATGTGTATTTATACATTATAAATGTATTAAATGTATTCATTATAAATACATATACATATGCATTTATATATATACACATATGCATTAGATTTGTTCTTCTTGACTGCCAAATATTTAATTTGGCACAAATGACTTAAATTCATTGAGGAGCACTTTCAGCTTGTCAAAAACAAACATATCTTGGAATTACCCACAAATGAAATATGCTACTTCCAGACAGTGAATTCTTTTCTTTATTGAGGTCTTCACATCCAGTCTGTGTGATGACTTGTTAGATATATTGTAGAAGGTCTAATGCTAATTTTAAAATTTTACCTTTAAATACCTGAACTATGAAATTTGAGGAGTCTGTGCTTATATAAAATAATACAGTGAAATAAAGCTAAAAAAAGTATCTTCAAGTTGGATTGTAAAGAATCCTACATGCTGACATAATGAGTTTGCATTAGATACTAAAAACAATAAGAAACCATGAAAAGCTTTTGAGAGTGATAGTGACATAAGTACGATGAACTTGACATTTTGTGAAGGACTGTCTGGAGATGAAACTGAAAGCAAGTTGTTATGATGAATGATGAAGACCAGAAGTAAATGTAAGAAGTATATAAGTAGAAAGAAAAGGTAAGCAGGACAGATATTTTGGAGGTAAGTTTAATAGAGTTTGAAAACTTTGTAAAGCAAATACTCATAATTGGTTTGATTCCACAAGTATTTATCAGGTTTCTAATATAAATATTAATCCATGCTCTGTTCTGTGCTAAGCTTTTCTAAAGGACAAAAAAGCACATGATAATTCGGCATGATTATAACATACTTTGGGAAGACAGACATAAGAGCACATACAATTGGTTTTAAGTTTGGATTAGTAAAATCACTTCCATAGAGGACACCTAATATGGAGCTTCTCTACACTGATAAAAATAGGCAACTTCAATTTTACCTACATTCTTAATGAATTTACTGGGTACAATGAAAAGTTTAATCATGTTCCCAGGATCACACAACAGTACAGGCAGAAATTAAGTTCATGTCTTCCTTTTTCCATAACTGCCTTTCTAAACTTAGTACTTTGCTACATTTAGTGGGGTAAAACTTCAGCTCCTTTGTTAAAATGCAAACTCTTTGGGAGAAGGTATAGCTTCATTCTTTGTCCTTATGCTTCCAGTAAAGTGGCAAGTAAAGTGCTTGGCACATAGTAAGTACTTAAATATTTATTACTTAACTGATATTTGCAAGTAGCAAAAACTCTGATATACATCTTTGTTGAATGAGTTTTCCAATATTAGGATTTTAAAGATTTTTTTAAAAGGTTTTTTTAAGATTTAAGATTAATAAGTATTTTTAAGATTTCAGAGATGGGAGCAAATAGTATGAATTGAAAAAGGGCTCCCTGACTACATAATTATTAGAATTTTTTAAGGTCAGAGAAGAAAAGGGGGATGTGGTGATTTTGTTCTTCTTTAAAATAATGGTTCTCTCTGGGAGAGAGCAGGTTTCTTAGGGAAGTTTTCTGGAGGCAGCCTTAGTTTCAGTTGAAAGTAATAATCACCTCAAAACACAGCCAGGTAATAAAAGTTCAGATCTTTTATTGTCTTCAATATAGCCCGATTAGCTTAGAGGCCTATCTCTCTGCTTGGTTCCAAGAGCTCCCTCCGAATGTCTCCAAATCCAAAGGTTTGTCCTTCAGCCTCTGCCTCTGCTTTCTTCAGCCTCCAGCCAGCACAAAGATGGAATGAATCTCTTGTCTCCTTCACTTGGGGCTCAACTAGCTTTCTGGCGAGTCTTTCAGACCAGGTTGGTCTCAGTGGGGGAAGTGCAGGAGCCCAGCCACCACAGTGGTGTGAGATGAAGATGAATTTGGTTGTGCCTCTGAGAGGGCCTTCTCAATCTTCAGCTCAGCTCTGACTCGTGGCTTCTTCTGACTATGACATTCTGACATCTCTATAGATATGCTAATTTAATAAAGAGAAAGAATTTGGCTGAATTCTCTCTGAGAGCCTCTGTTTCATATATAAGAGAGAGAGGAATTATGGCATACAAGAGAGAGGGATAATGGGTTTTCTCCCATAGTGCTCTCTGGCTCTAAGAGCTTCAAGGGAGGTGTGAATTCGGCTATCTCATACTAAACCCTGAAATCTCCCAAATGTGTGAACTCCAATGAGTAAAGGTACAAACACAAGCATTGCATCAATTAGTTCTACTTAGTACCTTGTTTCAGGTTCTGACCCAAAACATCAACTCTAATGACTTAGCAGTTTGTAAAGATTCCAAAGGGGGAGGGGATGAGAGAAGGGGGAAAATAGGTTGAGAAACAAAAATATACCTTTAGTACCCCAAAATAGTTTTACTTAAGTCATAAATTTACTTAACAATTAACTAATACAAATAATATCCTATTTTATGGATGTGCCCTTCCATCGAACTTTTAGGGACTTACTGATTTTTTAAAAGTTTTATTTCATCTACTTGCTGCTCTGCCCACCATCATCAAATATAATATACATATACAATTATATTCTTTTTTTTTCTTTTTTTTAAATTTTTATTTAATAATTACTTTATATTGACAGAATCCATGCCAGGGTAATTTTTTTTTTTTTTTACAACATTATCCCTTGCACTCGTTTCTGTTCCGATTTTTTTCCCCTCCCTCCCTCCACCCCCTCCCCTAGATGGCAAGCAGTCCTTTATATGTTGGATATGTTGCAGTATATCCTAGATACAATATATGTTTGCAGAACCGAACAGTTCTCTTGTTGCATAGGGAGAATTGGATTCAGAAGGTATAAATAACCCGGGAAGAAAAACAAAAATGCAGATAGTTCACATTCATTTCCCAGTGTTCTTTCTTTGGGTGTAGCTGCTTTTGTCCATCATTTATCAATTGAAACTCAGTTAGTTCTCTTTGTCAAAGAAATCCACTTCCATCAAAATATGTCCTCATACAATATCGTTGTCGAAGTGTATAATGATCTCCTGGTTCTGCTCATTTCACTTAGCATCAGTTCATGTAAGTCTCACCAGTGCTCTCTGTATTCATCCTGCTGGTCATTTCTTACAGAACAATAATATTCCATAACATTCATATACCACAATTTACCCAGCCATTCTCCCATTGATGGGCATCCATTCATTTTCCAGTTTCTAGCCACTACAAATAGGGCTGCTACAAACATTTTGGCACATACAGGTCCCTTTCCCTTCTTTAGTATTTCTTTGGAATATAAGCCCAATAGAAACACTGCTGGATCAAAGGGTATGCACAATTTGATAATTTTTTAGGCATAATTCCAGATTGCTCTCCAGAAAATAACTCCACCAACAATGCATTAGTGTCCCAGTTTTCCCGTATCCCCTCCAACATTCATCATTATTTTTTCCTGTCATCTTAGCCAATCTGACAGGTGTGTAGTGGTATCTCAGAGTTGTCTTAATTTGCATTTCTCTGATCAATAATGATTTGGGACATTCTTTCATATGAGTGGTAATAGTTTCAATTTCATCCTCTGAAAATTGTCTGTTCATATCCTTTGACCATTTATCAATTGGAGAATGGCTTGATTTCTTATAAATTTGAGTCAGTTCTCTATATATTTTGGAAATGAGGCCTTTATCAGAACCTTTAACTGTGAAGATGTTTTCCCAGTTTGTTGCTTCCATTCTAATCTTGTTTGCATTAGTTTTGTTTGTACAAAGGCTTTTTAATTTGATGTAATCAAAATTTTCTATTTTGTGATCAGTAATGGTCTCTACTTCATCTTTGGTCACAAATTTCTTTCTCCTCCACAAGTCTGAGAGATGAACTATTCTATGTTCCTCTAATGTATTTATAATCTCATTCTTTATGCCTAGGTCATGGACCCATTTTGATCTTATCTTGGTATATGGTGTTAAATGTGGGTCCATGCCTAATTTCTGCCATACTAATTTCCAATTATCCCAGCAGTTTTTATCAAATAATGAATTCTTTTCCCAGAAGTTAGGGGCTTTGGGTTTGTCAAACACTAGATTGCTATAGTTGTCTATTCTGTCTTGTGAACCTAACCTTTTCCACTGATCCACTAATCTATTTCTTAGCCAATATCAAATGGTTTTGGTGACTGCTGCTTTATAATATAATTTTAGATCAGGTACAGCTAGGCCACCTTCATTTGATTTTTTTTTTTTCATTAATTCCCTTGAGATTCTCGACTTTTTATTGTTCCATATGAATTTTATTGTTATTTTTTCTAGATCATTAAAATATTTTCTTGGAAGTCTGATTGGTATAGCACTAAATAAATAGATTAGTTTAGGGAGTATTGTCATCTTTATTATGTTCGCTCGGCCGATCCAAGAGCACTTAATATTTTTCCAATTATTTAAGTCTGACTTTATTTGTGTGGAGACTTTTTTATAATTTTGCTCATATAATTCCTGACTTTCCTTTGGTAGATAGATTCCCAAATATTTTATGGTATCTACAGTTATTCTGAATGGAATTTCTCTTTGTATCTCTTGCTGTTGGGTTATGTTGGTGATGTATAAAAATGCTGAGGATTTATGGGGATTTATTTTGTAGCCAGCTACTTTGCTAAAATTATGAATTATTTCTAATAGCTTTTTAGTAGAATCTCGGGTTCTCTAGGTATACCATCATATCATCTGCAAAGAGTGCATCTGCAAATGGTTTCCTCATTGCCTACTCTAATTCCTTTAATATCTTTCTTGACTCTTATTGCCGAGGCTAGTGTTTCTAATACGATATTTAATAATAATGGTGATAGTGGGCAACCTTGCTTCACTCCAGATCTTACTGGGAAAGGTTCCAGTTTTTCCCCATTGCATATGATGCTTACTGATGGTTTTAAATATATGCTCCTGACTATTTTAAGGAAAAGTCCATTTATTCCTATGCTCTCAAGTGTTTTTATTAGGAATGGATGTTGGATTTTATCAAGTGTTTTTTCTGCATCTATTGAGATGATCATATGGTTTTTGTTTGTTTGGTTATTGATATAGTCAATTATGCTAATAGTTTTCCTAATATTGAACCAGCCCTGCATTCCTGGTATAAATCCTACTTGGTCATAGTGTATTATCCTGGGGACAATTTTCTGTAATCTTTTTGCTAATATTTTATTTAAGATTTTAGCATCAATATTCATTAGGGAGATTGGTCTATAATTTTCTTTCTCTGTTTTCAGCCTACCTGGTTTAGGTATCAGTACCATGTCTGTGTCATAAAAGGAGTTTGGTAGGACTCCTTCAATCCCTATTTTTTCAAATAGTTTATTTAGCATTGGAGTTAATTGTTCTTTAAATGTTTGGTAGAATTCACATGTAAATCCATCTGGTCCTGGGGATTTTTTTCTTAGGGAGTTGATTGATAGTTTGTTCTATTTCTTTTTCTGAGATGGGACTGTTTAGGATATTTACTTCTTCCTCTGTTAGTTTGGGCAAGCTATATTTTTAGAGGTATTTTTCTATTTCATTTAAGTTGTCGAATTTATTGGCATAAAGTTGGGCAAAGTAACTCCTAATTATTGCTCTAATTTCCTCTTCGTTAGTGGCGAGTTCTCCCTTTTCATTTTTAAGACTAACAATTTGATTTTCCTCTTTCCTTTTTTTAATCAGATTTAGTAAGGGTTTGTCTATTTTGTTGGTTTTTTCATAGAACCAACTCTTAGTTTTATTAATTAATTCAATAGTTTTTTACTTTCAATTTTATTGATCTCTCCTTTTATTTTTAGAATTTCAAGTTTAGTGCTTGACTGGGGGTTTTTAATTTGTTCCTTTTCTAGCATTTTTAGTTGTAAACCCAATTCATTGACCTTCTCTTTCTCTATTTTATACAAATAGGCCTCTAGAGATATGAAATTTCCCCTTATTACCGCTTTGGCTGCATCCCATACATTTTGGTATGATGTCTCATTATTATCGTTTTCTTGGGTGAAGTTATTAATTATGTCTATGATTTGCTGTTTCACCCAATCATTCTTTAGTATGAGATTATTTAGTTTCCAATTATTTTTTGGTCTACTTCCCCCTGGTTTTTTGTTGAATGTAATTTTCATTGCATCGTGGTCTGAAAAGATGCATTTACTATTTCTGCCTTACTGCATTTGAGTTTGAGGTTTTTATGTCCTAATATATGGTCAATTTTTGTATAGGTTCCATGAACTGCTGAAAAGAAAGTGTATTCCTTTCTGTCTCCATTACATTTTCTCCAGAGATCTATCATATCTAACTTTTCTAGTATTCTATTTACCTCTTTGACTTCTTTCTTATTTATTTTGTGGTTTGATTTATCTAATTCTGAGAGTGCAAGGTTAAGATCTCCCACTATTATAGTTTTACTGTCTATTTCTTCTTGCAGCTCTCTTAATTTCTCTTTTAAGAATTTAGATGCTACCCCACTTGGTGCATATATGTTTAATATAGATAGTGCTTCATTATCCATGCTACCCTTTAGCAAGATATAGTGCCCTTCCTTATCTCTTTTAATTAGATCAATTTTTGCTTTAGCTTGATCTGAGATCAGGATGGCTACCCCTGCTTTTTTGACTTCACCTGAAGCATAGTAGATTTTGCTCCAACCTTTTACCTTTAACCTCCATGTATCTCCCCACTTCAGGTGTGTTTCCTGTAAACAACATATTGTAGGATTCTGGCTTTTAATCCATTCTGCTAACCGTTTCCTTTTTATGGGGGAGTTTACCTCGTTCACATTTATGGTTAGAATGACCAATTCTGTATTACTTGCCATCTTGTTAACCCCAATTTATGCTTTTCTCCCTTCTTTCCCCTTTCCCCCCTTCCCAGTATTAAGCTTGTGAGCACCACTTGCTTCTCACAGCTCTCCCTTTTTAGTATCCCTCCCCCCGCCTTAGAGTTCCTCCCCCTATCTTATCCCTTTCCCTCCCCAGTTCTGTATTCCCTTCCTCTTAGCTTATTCCTTCCCTTTTCACTTTTCCCTTCTCACTTTTCAATGAGATGGGAGAAGTTTCACCATAAATTGAATATGGCTAAAATTTTTCTCTTAAAGCCAATTCTGAAGGCAGTAAGATACCCACTATATTCATCCTCCTCCATTCTTTCTCTCAGATATAATAGGTTTCCCTTGCCTCTTCATGAGATGTAGTACCCCCACTTTACCCTTTTTCTGGTACAATGTCCTTTCCACATCTAATTTCTAGAACAAGGTATACATGTATTCTTTATACATCTTTATATCAGAAATATAGTTCCCAAGATTAATCTTTACCTTTTTAGATTTCTCTTGAGTTCCATATTTGTAGATCAAACTTTTTGTTTTTGTTTTCATACTTAATTAGAAATCACAATAAATATCTCATAATATTTCTTCTTTGATTTTAAAAAGAAAATAAGAAAAAAGTCTCAATGGTGGCTTCATTAAGCAGAAAAAAGAAAGCAGAAGCAGTATTGATTAGCAGAGACTCAGGCAGATTTATACAAACTTAAGTTATTTGCAGTGATTCTAATCAACACTTCAGTTAACCGTACAAATAATATTAATTATTCTTTTGTATTTTATTGAATTACTAAAATCTAGGAAAACAAAGCTATTTTAAAATGTAGATTTATACAATGTTATAATTTGGATTTAATTTAAATTTTTTTTGCTTTATAAAATTTGTGAATTTTATTTTCAAAATTATAAGACTTTAAAAGTCAATTGAAACAATTAAAATGTATCTACATTTGCAAAAATGTGTGTGTGTGTGTGTGTAAATAAAGCAAACCTAAGTCCTAAGAAAGGGAAAATTAATTGTTTTCAATTAATGTATCCAGGGTGGTTTTTTCTTCCTTTGTTCTTTTTTCTTTTAAATGAATGCAGTGAGGAAAACCTGATAAAAACCTTTTTTTTTTCTTCAGCATTGAAATCATCAGAAGAAATGAAAGAATGCATAACTAAAAATAATGAGACTTTTAGAACATTTTCTATTCAATAAGTAAGTGATGACAAATCCCAGTTTCCAGTATCTCTCAGCACCATCACCCCAACTCCCTTCTGCCCCATTCACATACAAATCATATACACACTTCCAGGACTAGATCAATCATAATATTGTTTATTGGAAGTATTTTAGAGTTGTGTGTGTGTGTGTGTGTGTGTGTGTGTGTGTGTGTGTGTTTAAAATCATTTTAACTATTTGAACCCATTCATGCAGTGAAACAATTTGCCCAAGAGATATGTCCCAGGATAAAAGTATAAAGAACATAGAATAAAGGGATTGGAGTTTCTTGGGAGAAAATATACTTTCTCTACATTTTGTATTTATGTAGCCGTTGTTTTGTTGTTTTTTATTTTTCTTCTCCTCAGTATTATGCAATATCTTGGATAGTATAGACAATTTCATTTCAATTTTTCATAATGAACATAGAAACAGTTTGTACATGATGGGCTTTTTTGTTTTTGTTTTGTTTTCCTTTTTTTTTTTTTTTTTTTTTTTTTTTTTCATCATGTTTACCTTTTCCAATTGACTGCTAACTGTGAGGTTCTTGGAAACAGATATTATTTTTTAACCTTTCTTTTGTCTCCCCAGAGATCAACACAGTGCATGTCTCATAATAAGTGCTTTATAATTGCTTGATGATGGATTGACTGTGGATTGATTGAGCAATTGGATCATTTCCCAAGAGTATTGTGATAGCATATAAATATTGAATTGCATCCTATTGTTAGTGCATTGCACTGTGTTGTGTCCTGTAGTTTATCATATTGATTTAGATTGAAGGGAAGTGAATTGAATTTAAGAATTCCGAAGGAAATAGCTACAGTTTTACCAAGAAAATATAAGGGGAAAGGATAGAGTACAGGTAGTATCCCCTTCAACATTATATTTTAAGCCCTTCACCTGATGAGATGAAAAAGATAGTTGGAGTGCCACTGCTGCTTCATGAATGCTGCACTTTTCTACTACTATGATTATTTTTTTTATCAAATACTTTTATTCTTTGTTTTTTCACTCTTTCCTATCTTGATTACCTCCAAGTTGTTTAAGGGATCATGAGAGAACCTAAGATCAAGCCTAAGAAATACACAATAGTGGATCTGCTGTGGTCATGAATTTGTCTTTGACTATATATGTAAATTACTTCTAAGACTACATGTAAATATATTAAACAATTATAACTTTTTCAGAAGGCATTATCTAAAATAATTATCTACTTAGCCTAAGGAAACAATTTTCTACAGAAAACATGAAATGTTATTTCTTTGTTTTTCAAGTGACTTTAGTAAGAATACACTGTAGAATCTCTGATGAGTCATAGCCCGGAATGAAAGTTGAACATAGCCTAGTAACCTCTGCAAGACAAAAACAACAACAACCAAAAAAAAATGGATTAGATGATTTGGGATATAATAAAGCTGGAGAAAAAAAAGGAAGTTACTTCCTCAAAACTGAATAACTGAGGCTAGTAAGAGATTCTTGGTATTCTTGGTAAAGCAAAACTAATTGATTGCAAGTTTTTTTTTTTTTAATTTTTTATGTAATTGCCTATGGTCATTAATAAAATGTTTTGTTTGAGTATACATTTATCAATACATATGTATATTTCTGAATTTAAGTTTATACAATGTATTACTTTACCAATACATAATGGGCATTATGCAACAAATTTTAAAAGACAAAATGCTACATATATTCAAATAGTCCTGTAATGAAACTTCCAATTTCTAATATGTATCAGGCTTTGTGGATACAAAGAAAGGTAAAAGATAGCAAAACAGGCCCTATTCTCAAGGATTTCACTATTTAATGAGGATGACAACATGTACATAACTACATATGAACAAGTTATATACAGAATAGATTGGAAATAATCACCAGAAGAAATTAATCAGAAGTAAGAAAGATCAAGAAAATTTTATGTGGAAGGTAGGTTTTTGGCTGGAATTTGAAGGAAGCCAGAGAAACATGAAAGGCCAGGAAGTGAATATGAGGAAGAAAAGCCTTCCAGACTTGGAAACCTCCAGAATTCAAAGATGGAATATCTTGGTTAAAATACATCACTGAATCAAAGAGCATTTTGGGGAGGGAAAGAAAAAGTATAAGAAGCTTGGAAATCTTGCCATTGGGAAGGTTTACAAGGGCTTTTAATGTCAAATAAATTTTCTTTTTGATTATAGAATTAATTATAACTAGATTTTTGAATAGAGAGAGTAACATGGTCAATTTTTTATTTATAATTAATTGTTTTAACTTTTTACTAATGGAATCATTGCTACTAACTTTAAGGAAATGAGTAAGTTAGCATTTATTAAGTAATTACTCTGTACCAAACATTTTGCAAAGTTTTAAGGAAATAAATACAAAAGCAAAAGCATCCCTTTCCCCAATGGAGTTTGTATTTTCATAGGGGAAAATAATATATATGGAACCAATGAGCAGGGAAAAGTAGTGTGATTTCAAGTTCTAGGCATAATGACTTGCCATAAGGGAATAGATTAACAGAACCAAGTGGCAATGACTATCAATTTAATTGTAGTTCCAGATCTGAAAAGGGGAAAATCAATCAATTGACAGGCAGAGGAAAAAACAGTGCAAATTAGGAAATAAATGCCCAGGAAATAAATTGTAGCATTGGTGAATCATCAGATGAGGCTAGTTGTGGCACTTATCAATCAGCACAGTTTAGGAAAGGAACAGAGAAGAAAGTCAATGGGAGTCCAGAAGATTTAAGGTCTGGTTGGTAAGGAAACTGGCTGCCAAGAAATTGGCCTAGAGGTAAAGCAAAGTGATTGAACTTATTTCATTATTTTCCAGAATCTTGACTTAACATTTTGTGACATAATATGTCATAATATGCTTCAAGTGATGGTACTACTTTTATCCCTTCTGTGTGATGAGGCATCCATTCTTCCCTCAGGATAAATTTTATAGAATGCATGACACAGGGCTATGTGACATAGGGCAAGTGAGAGCACTAATGTCAAATCTATTTATTAAATATTATTAATGTTGAATGTCTTTCAATTTTGTTTTTCTAGCATTTTTAATCCCCTCCCCCCCACCATGAATACAGGCATCAATCACACCTTACTTTTGTCGCAGCCTTTTAATTAGCAGTATTTGATCTGAAAGAAACAAACACAGAAGGCTAGTTGGAGCCTAGATATTAATATTGGCAGGTGGGTAGCATGGGGAGTGAGATAGCATTTCATTTGCTTAAAGAAGTCAAAGAACTAGAATTCTAAGCTAAAAAGAAATATTGATTAGAATGAACATCTTTAATTTATTATGTCAATTGTTGTCTGAAATATAGTGTAGTAACCTTGCTGGAATACTAATTTGTGGTGAACTTGTAAAATAGCTCCTTTGGGAGGACAGCATTGGAACAATGGCCTCTCTTGCTATATGTCTCCTTGTTTAACCAATCCAAAAAAACCTAAGACAACCCCGATTTTATTTGTTTATTTCCTATTTTAAGAAATTATATTATCCATGTTTTTAATTTTTTCTCTCTAACAGTTTTGGGGATTATTGGTGATTGATTACATTATAAGCTCTTTGATTTCATCACACACAATTTTATTGGAGAATTTTTCTTTTGACCTTCCTGTCTTTCTTAAATTTGTGGTGCTGATATATCTGGAGTGTTAAAGTTTCTATGTTCCTTTTTTATATGAGCATCTATATTTAGGAATATATCTCAGTCTTCATCTATAAAAGCCACATCTGGCAGCAACTAGAGAGTGATTTTATTTTGTTTTTTGATAAGCATTAAAAGAACATGATATTTGTCTTCCTTCACTTATAGTCTGGAAACAACAATTCAATTAAACTGTCCATATCATCTCCATGGTCAGTCTTTCGGCAAAGCAGTTTTAAAGATAGTTTACAGTCCACATGGAGAATTGAGGTTAAAAGAGGTACCTCTCACTTTTCCTCTGAAATTGTGAAGAATAACTTACAGAGCTAAATGTGACACTATCTGACCTCTTTGGTGATTTTTTTTTTTTTTTTTTTTTTTTTTTTTTTTTTTTTGCTGAGGCAGTTGGGGCTAAATGACTTGCTCAGGGTCACACAGCTAGGAAATCTTAAGTGTTTGAGGTCACATTTGAACTCAGGTCTTTCTGACTTCAAGGCTGCCTCTTCTCCCTCTCTTCTATCAGCTCCACTTCTTTGATCCTTTTCTCCTCCTATTTCCCAATTTGGCAAGTGTAGACTAAAATACTCAAATGAGTATTTACCTATAGTCTACTCCCCCCCAACATTTATCTCCTCTATTACAAAAACTTTTCCTTGTTCATCTCTTTCATGTGAGATATTTTTCCCTCTTATTTCTCTCCTTACTCCCTTTCCCTCGTGCATCTTTCTTTCTCATTCCTTTTTCTTTTTAAAGATTAATGTCATCTAGTCAATTCACATTTATGACTTCTATTTGCCATAATAATAGTCCTTCTAATTGCCCTAATAATGATAAAGTTCTTAAGAATTACAAATATCCTCTTCCTAAATAGAAATCTAAATAGTTTAAACTTTTTAAGTATCTTATGATTTCTCTTTCATACTTACCTTTTTATACTTCTCTTGAGTGTTGTATTTCAGAGGCAGAATTTTTATTCAGCTCAAGATGTTTGAGCAGTAACCCTAAAAAAATCATTATTTCAGTAAATGTTTTTCCTTTTTTCATTTCCAGAGATACTCAGTTTTGCTGGGAATGTTATTTTCATTTGGACATTAAATTCTATCACCTTCCAGAATATCATAAGCCAAGTCATTCTCTCTTTTATTGTGGAAAATTGTGTTATCCTGGCAATGGCTTCATGGTATTTTTTTTTTCTTTTTGACAACTCACAATATTTTCTCCTTATTATATGAATTATGGAATTTGGCTTTAATACTCCTCGAAATTTTTATTTGGGGATCTTTTTCACAATGTAATCAATGGATTCTTTTAATTTCTATTTCACTCTCTAGTTCTACAATATCAGGACAGTTTTCTTTAAAAATTTATGACAAATGATGTTTTTCTATTTTTTTTAATCTGGCTTTCAGGTAATTCAATAATTATTAAATTCTCTCTCCTCAATAAGTTTTCAGGTTCATTATTTTCCAATGAGATATTTCACATTTTCATCTATTTTTTCATTATTTTTATTTTACTTATTTTTTATCTTTGATGTATTGTGTGATCCTTCCAATTGCCTAATTCTGCTTTTCAAGGAGCTTTTTTCTTCAGTGATATTTGTTCTTCTTTTGCCATTTGCTTATTAAAATGCCATTTTTAAGGTTTTTGTTGTTGTTGTTGTACCAAGCTGTTGACTTTTTTTTTCATAAATTTCTTACATCACAACATTCTTAATAATTTTCATTTTTTTCTTCTATGTATTTTATCCTATTTAAAAAAAACTTTTAAAAGTTCTTTTAGGAACTCTTATTGGGCTTGTGTGCCATCCATTTTTTTTATGCTTTACTTTTGGTTGTTTGGGCATCATTTTTTTTTCTGAGTTTGTATCTTAATTTTCCCTGTTTCCATAGTAAATTTTTAAGCTTAGCTTGCTTTTTATTTGCTTGTTTACTCATTTTTTTCATCATTTTCTTTCCTTTGATTTTTATGTTAAAGTTGGGCTTTGTTCCAGTGGTTAGGTTCACTTTTCCAAGCTTCAAGTTTTTTTGTACTGCTATTTTCAGAGTTAGTTCTATTGGTCTTTTAGGATTCTATGGTTCCCAATAAGTTGGGAAAACATTTTTACATTTAAGGGTTCTGATAAAGGTCTCATTTCTGGAATATATAGAGAATAGATTCAAATGTATAAGAATTCAAGCCATTCTTCAACTGAGAGATGGTCAAAGGATATAAACACCAATTTTCAGATGAAGAAATTAAAATCATTTCTAGTCATATGAAAAGGTGCTCTAAACTACTATTGATCAGAGAAATGCAAATTATGACAACTCTGAGATACCACTACACACCTGTCAGATTGGCTAATGGAAAGATAATGACAAATATTGGAAGGAATGTGGGAAAACTGGGACACTGGTACATTGTTGGTGGAGTTGTGAATGGATCCAGCCATTCTGCAGAACAATTTGGAACTATGCTCAAAAAGTTATAAAACTGTGCATACCCTTTGATCCAGCAGTATTTCTATTGGGCCTATATTCCCAAAGAGATGTTAAATGAAGGAAAGAACCAACCTGTGCAAAAATGTTTGTAGCAGCCCTTTTCATAATGACATGAAATTGAAAATGGAATGTATGCCCATCAGTTGAAGAATGGTTGAATAAGTTATTGTATATGAATGTTATAAAATATTATTGTTCTATTACAGTTGGGAAGAATACAAGCCTTTTAAGATCCAATGCAAACGACTCCAATGTAATTACCAGATGATGAGGAGAAATCCCAAATTTGGTAAATAGAAGGGAATTAGATTAACTGCTTGGGGAAGAGGATCTGCTTATATTTCCACAGATGGAGAAAGAATCAGATGGCTGACTATGAAACTGTTAAAAAGACTTTTAAAAGCTTCAGGAATCATTGGATTTCCTAACACAAGATGAAACTGTTTTACTTCTTGAAAAACCAGCAAGAATCATTGGGTTCCCTGAGATGAAAAATTGTTGATGAGACTTTTGCAGTACTTCAGGGCTTACAGGAACTATTGGATTCCTGGCACATGAACTAATGGACAATGGAATCCTATTGGACTGTTTCTAGGACTTATGGACATGTGTAAATTCTTAGGTTGATTCATGTTGTTACATTACTACTAGCCTGTGTTATATTGCTATGTACTTATGTAAATTATGTATAATGCCTCCCATATTGATGGATTTATGTATACCATGTATATCTGTTACAAAGTTCTGGCCCATATTGATGGATTTATGTGTACCCCCTCAGAAACCCCCTATGTTTTAAAACAAAAGAAAGGGGGAGATGTTGGAATCCTTACTAACTACTAAGTAATTAGAGTTGATCTAATCTTACAAGAAGATGTTTTGGGCAGAACCTGAAACAAGGTACTAAGTAGAACTACCCATAATTCCTCTCTCTGGAAGGAGCATAAATAGGCCAATGGGCCAGTCGGAGAGTTCTCGAGAGAGCAAGAAGCTACAAGTCGAGATTTCACCGGAATGACATGAAGACTGGAGCTGGCTGGAGGCTGAAGACAGCAGAGGCAGAGGCTGAAGGACCAGACCTTTGGATTTAAAGACATTTGGAGAGAGCTCTTGGAACCAAGCAGAGAGATAGGCCTCTAAGCTAACCAGGCAGGAAGAAAAAGCTCACCACAGGAAACGAATGTGAACTATTTGCATTTTTGATTTTCTTCCCGAGTTATTTTTACCTTCTGAATCCAATTCTCCCTGTGCAGCGGGAGAACTGTTCGGTTCTGCAAATATGTATTATATCTAGGATATACTTCAACATACTTAACATATATAGGACTGCTTGCCATCTTGGGGGGGGGTAGAGGGAGGGAGGGGAAAAAATGAAACATAAGCGAGTGCAAGGGATAATGTTGTAAAAAATTACCCTGGCATGGATTCTGTCAATACAAAGTTATTATTAAATAAAATAAAATTTAAATTAAAAAAAAAAACCCAAGGCCAAACCCTAAAATATATATATATATATAATTGTTCTATAAAAAATGATCAGCAGGATGATTTTTATACAGGCCTGGAGAGACCTACATGAACTGATACTGAGTGAAATGAGCAGAACCAGGAGATCATTATACACTTCTACAACAAGACTATATGATGATCAATTCTGATGGACGTGACTCTTTCCAACAATGAGATGATTGAGACAATTCCAATGATCTTGTGATGAAGAGAGCCATCTACACCCAGAGATGACCATGGGAATTAATGTGGATCACAATATAACATTCTCACTCTTTTTGTTCTTATTCATTTGCATTTTGTTTTCTTACTCATTTCTTTCTTTTTTGATCTGATTTTTCTTGTGCAACACGAGAACTGTATAAATGTTTACACATATTGGCTTTAATATATATTTTAACATGTATAACATATATTGGATTGCTTGCCATCTAGGGGAGGGGGTGGGGGGAAGGAGGGGATAATCTGAAACACAAGACTATGCAAGGGTCAATGTTGAAAAATTATCTATGCATATGTTTTCAAAATAAAAAGCTGAAAAAAAAAGATTCTATGCTTCCAAGGCTATATGATCCAAGGAGCTCTGTGCTCACTACTCTCTTAGTTTGTGCTCTGATTTTTATTCAGAAATGGTCCTTGTTCCTCAGAAAAGGCCACAAGTACTGGTATTGTTCTACACCTTACAACTCAGATCAGGTCTCTTTCTTTGCTGAAGCTACCAGTGCTTTCCTCCTTTCAGCCTTGGAGCTAGACCAGATGCCCTACTCCCTTATAAAAGACCAAAACCAATATTGTCTATCCTGGAACAATGACAAATACTCCTGCTCCCTAGTGGATTCAACTACAAATGCTCCTTTGCCTTGGAACAGAGACTTATAGCTCTAGCTGAACAACACAACAGTGTTCTACAACTAATGCAACAAAGGGTCCCCTGTAATCTTTGACCAATTTTCTGACTCCTTTATTGAGGGATAAGAGCTCCTGAAAATCCTACTACCACTGTTGTAGCTGTCCTATGGCCTGCTGGTGGTGATACCATGGTGGTATTAATATGTCATGTGCTGCACTCTACGCCTAGCACCATCTGGGTGTTACAGACTCCTAAGCTAACTTGGATGGAAAATTGTCTCATTCCAACTTTTTATTGTCTCTTTTATGCCAAAATTTGATACAATTTTTGTTTTTATTGTTTTAGAATTTTTTGATGGGGAATATTGGAAAAATTCAGCTGGGTTACTGCTTCTTCTCTATTATCATGACTCCACAACAATATTTTTATGTTAATAAATTAATTTTTATAATGACATATCTCCCCCCCCCAAAAAAAAAGGAACACATTTCTAGTATACATCCTGGGGTGAGATATAGCACAGCATAATAGAAAAAAAAATGGATCTAGATCTTTGGGATTCTAGAAAAGGTAAATGTTGCTTCCTATTCTTTTTAGTGTTTATAACAATAGTAACAACCACCACCACAATAATAAATAGCCTTGATATAGAACTTTGAGATTTCCAAATCATTTTATAGTTATATCATTTTAACTTTATAATGAAACCTGAGAGCTAGACATTATTGTTACTGACATTGTTTGTTTAGTCATTTTCTGTCATGTCCAACTCTTCCTGACTCCATTTAGTTTTTTTTCTTGCCAAAGATACTAAAGTCCTTTTCCATGTCCTTCTCTTCTTCATTTTATAGATTACAGAAACATCCAAGTTTCAATGATTTGCTTGGAGTCACACAGCTAGTAAATGTTGGAAGCTAAATTTGGACTGAGGAAAATGAATCTTTTTTGATTCTATATCCAGAATTTATCCAGAGTACCCCTTAGCTGCCTATTAGTAATCTAATTTTATAGATGAGTAAACTGAGGTAAAGACATGTTAATTATCCAAGGTCACTCAACTAATAAGTACCCAAAACTAAAGTTGAACTCAGATTTCCTAAGATCAGGCACAGTGCTCTATCTACTATGATACCTTACTTTATCAATTGTATAGACTTATTATTTGGCGCTTGGAACAGCTAGATTGGGGGTAGACAGTAGGTAGAGCTCTGAACCTGGAGTCAGAAAGATCTGAGTTTAAATCTGGTCTTTGTGATTTACTAGCTGGTCTTGATCTTGAATAATTTATTTCATCTTTATTTCACTAGAAGGCAGTTAGGTGGATCAATGGACAGAATGCTGGGTTTAGAGTTACAAATTTAAACCAGGCGTCAGATGCTTTCTAGCTATGTGTCTCTATGCAGGTTATTTAACTTCTGTTCTCCCTAATTCACTGGAAAAGAAAATGACAAACTACTCCACTATCTTTGCAAGAAAAGCCCATGGAAAATGTTATCCACAGGGTAACAAAGAGTTAGACTTAATTGAGCAACAACTATATAGCTATTGTCACAGTGCTGGCTGAGTAACTTTGGACAAGTCTTTTAGACATTGCTGTTGGAGGGAATGCTGGGTTTGAATTTGCTTCTGGTCTCAAATACTCATTTTTTGTGTGTGACTTCTCTTTGCTGCATTTAAATTATTTGTAAAATGGGTATAATAATAGTACCTATCTCAAACAACTATCGTAAGGACTGTAATAAAGAGAGGTACCACCGGTACCATTGGCACCACTACTACTTCTAGTACTACCATTACAACTACATCTACTAGTTCAGTAGGTAACAGAGGAAATTCTCTAAAATTATAGTTTACAATTGAAGATGCTGAACTTAATTGCATTTATAGAAAAGTTACTCACTTTTTACTTCTTATATTGATGAAATATCTAGTTTGATAAAAATCAAATCAAATAAAATTTTGGGCTTAGAACAAATTAATCTTAAGTTCCTATAATTTTTCAGTCTCTTAGACTGCAAAGGGAGAAGTGATATACAGAGTAATGGATCAATTAGCCTTCCTGCTAAGTCAGGAGAGCAGACAATGTAGGTTGAAACAAAGGTCTGTCATTCTGTCTGACTCAGTTAAAGAAAATTGAAGTGACCGACATATTATTCCCATAGTATCCTGTTTGAAAATTTATAACTATCCGGTATAAGTACCATAATATTAATTACTGAGTTTTGTTGTTGCTGTGCCAACAATTATTTTTTCTCTTAGAACAACTTCATGCAATCAATTGCTTATAGTAATAAATTAACCCATATAGAACTGCACATTTGTTTTGGGGCAACAATCATTTAAAGCAACATTTCTATTTTACAATGTTTTAATCTCCCTTAAAGCATTTTTACATATGGAACATCATTAAATATGAGAACAATATAAGACTCCAAAAATTTATGTTTACAAATATAAAAAATCCAAAGACATGACTTGTTCACTTTTTCCATCTTTTTTTTTTTTTTTTTTTGTTTCTTATTGGTTTTCTTTTTTTTTTTCTTTTAATTCTTTACACTTGTTAGTATATAAGGTCTTTGAATATGGAAACTGGTTCCTTTTTTCCCATTTCTAAGATCCTGTCACAATACATTATATATAATAAATGCTTAATATATTCTTCTTGATTCATTGAGAGTTTCTAAAACAGTTGATTCAAGACTGCCCTCCCCCCAAAAAAGAATATGTGAACACATGCATCTCAGATTTTGATGCAATGAAGTTTAATTCTAGGGACATTATCATGATTGCTACAGGATACTACAGGTATATAATTAAATTGGTAAGATCAATTTTAGCCCCTGTCACATGGTGCTAGGTAGAACTATAGCTTATGAGAACCCATTGGTAAATTTCTACTGTGGGAATTTATAAGTTCACAAGCATCAATTGTGCAAATGAAGAAAGGATTTATTCTTTTGTTGATGTTCTAGAGATAAGAAAATTTAATAATATATGTTAAACTTAAAAGTATATATGAGATTGCATTTTTTTTATGGAAAGTCCAGTTGTAAACATTTACTAGTACACCCTTGTATTGATTTATAAATCCTTCTTGAGCTCAGTACAATGCAAAAAGCATAGGAAATAAAGCCATCACTAGTCTTGAAAGATGTTGATTATAGGCTGAGGATCCATCCTGATGACCATGACAGTGATAATGATATTTACCATAGCTATCCTGCTACAAGGTTTGCAAATTCTTCTACAGCAAATTCCTTTATCTCAATTGAGCTTCCTTGATACTTTAGATTAGTCAGCTTTTCTGTTCCTTTTCCTATTCATTCTCAATACTCATTCTCTTAATGATCCAAGACCTAACTCAAATTAGGGAACAGTGTTTCACAGTGAAAGATGTCATGTATGGGGAGAAGTGGCAAGATGCTCCAAAGGACATTCCAGGCATGGATGATGAGAAATGAAAAATTTTATCCTTATAGGGATGGGGAAATCTCATGGGATCAAAAGTGATAAAATACTTGGAGAATACATTTGAAGCCGCTTATTTCTAGTTTTGTCCTATGCCACTAGAAGAACAAAAAGTTGTACAATAAAGAAGCATGCCCTCCTAAATAGTAGCATTCTGGGATAAAGTCCATTTATCTTATGTTGATCATTACCCTATCCATTTAATACCTTTTTAATATTTTTATTCAGTCATTTCTATAATGTTCAACTCTTGGTGACCCTATTTGGGGTTTTCCTGGCAAAGACATTGAAGTAGTTTGCTATTTCCTTCTCCAGATCATTCTATCAATAAAGAACTTAAAGAAACAAAATTAAGTGACTTGCTCAGGATCACATAACTAGTAAGTACCTATGAGACATTTGAATGTAGGTCTTCCTAACTCCAGGATTGGTGCTCTATCGGCTGAGCCACTTTGCTGCCCCAGGACATTTTACCATGGCTAAATTTTAGTACTTGTTACTGTCCAGGAAAAGTCAAAATAGCAGAAGAGATAGAGTGCTGGCTTTGAAGTAAGGAAATTTTGTATTTGAATGTTTGCCTCAGATATTTAGTACGAGGATTAGTTAAGTGACGTTATCTTGAGGATAATAATAACACCTACCTCACAAAGTCCAGTTCTACAGTGGCTAGAGAGCTGATTTTAGGCGGTTATGTTTAAGTTTCCCTTAGATTCATTAATGTCTTTATGATTGTGGTTAAGTCACTTAATTTCTAAAAGTTTTAAGAAATTCTATGTGAATATACATTATAGAAAAGATATCAAAATGTTTGGTGGGAAAAATTTAGCCAAAACTTCTTCTATGAACAAAATCAAAGTCCCCAACCTTTCCTAAAATAATGATAATAATAATAATAATAATGATTAGTGAGATAATACATGTAAAATTCTGTGCATATCTTAAGGTGCAATATGAATATGAACCATTATGAAGTATGAAATCTTACCAACATATATCTGCATATTTTTCTCATCCTCTTCAATAAGAAGAGCTATAGCAAAGATTTATTTTACTTGTGCCAGAAAGAATTGAAGCTCACTTTGCAGAGAGATAATAAAATGCCCTGGAGGAGAATGCTATTTCATTTCCAAATCCCACCTGTCTTCTGTGCACAGCTGAGCTTTTTTCTGGTTGGCAACTTATCAAGTAGAAAAGCCAACCTACAGGAAATAAGATAGGGGAGGAGAGAAAGATACATAACACACACACACACACACACACACACACACACACACACACACAATATTCATGTAATATACTCTGTATCACTACATTACATATAATATATCTCTATAAAATATATATATAAGCATGTCTTGTGCATATATATATATACAAATACAAAGTAATATAATACTTATTTATATACGTATGCAATGTGTAATTTATTTATGCAAAATTTTTGTAATATATTGCATATCCTATATTATGTTTCATATTTATACAATATGTTACACTATGTGTATATGCAAACATTTGCATATTAAAAACTGGTTACCTGGGAATTAAATGTGAAGAAAAATGATGAAGAGGGCAAATAGATATCTTAATTTTGGATAACTAAGCCAAATTACATATGAAGAAGTTGCAGCAGTAGCAGAGTTCTGTCAATGATCTTTGATAAATTATTTAGAATTGTGAAATTACCACAAAACTAAAGATAAGCAAAGATGATGATACTCAGAAAACAGAACAGATTTTTGCATAGGCAAGTAAACTTTTAGGTTTGATTACTGGAAAAATGCCAGGATGTGCTATTTCAAATTTGGTTTGTGTGCATTAAACAATAGAAACACTCATCATTAAGTTTTTCAAACATGGGTTTATCAAAAATATACCATATCAAACTAATCACATATTTTTCCCTCACCAGGTGGCTGACATATCAGCATGATACTTAAGTTTTGTCTACCTAGACTTTAGTAAAATATTTGGAAAAAATGTTTCTTTATATACTTGTGAACAAAAACACAAGAATGTTGTACAATTGAAAGAACATTGGACTTGCAATCAGAAAAGACCTGGGTTTGAATCTTGACTTTGGTATTTAATAGTTGTGTGACAATGGGCACTGAGCCTCATTTTCATCATATATAAAATGGACATGGCAAAATCCTTAAGCATTTCCTTACAAGACTATTGTTAAGCTCAACTGAGAAGAAGTATTTGAATTCTTGCTTTAAATAATTCTACTTGTGTGACTCCAGACAAGTCATTTAACTTCTTAGCTTGAGTTTTTCTTCTACAAAAAAGAGATAGCATGAATTATAGTAAACATCTTGCCTTGCTTTGTTCCAGAGTGTGAAACTCGTCATGAACTAGCTTGGTTCCAGAGTGCAACATTAATTCCTCTCACTTATCATGGGATGTCAATCAATAAGCATTTATTAAACACCTAACATGTTGTAGACATTGTATTAGGCACTGGGGATACAAAAAACAAACATGAAGCAATTCTTGCCTCGATCTCATGTTCAAGAAAGAGAGAGGGAGAGAGAGACTGAGAGACAGACAGACAAACAACAAGTACATAAATACATATAGAACATAAGCAAAATAAATATATGGTGACTTTGGGAAAGAAAGTCCTAGAAGTCAAGAGGATGTGGGAAATGTATTTTGAAATTCTACTTCTTCTAACTTCCCTTTTAAGAAAATGATTAAACTCATTCATAATGATAATATCTTTATGTGTTCTCCAAGGAAATGTAGAAGCACAAATTAGCATATTTGAAAAGGGACTTTTTCCATTGTAAACTCCTTGAGGACAGGGATCATTCTTGTTTTTATTGTATTTATATCACCAGTGCTTAACACAGTGTCTGGTGTATGGAGGGTTCTTTATAAATGTTTAACACAAGACTTCAGAAGCTATCTAGTCCAAACTAAAAAGTCATTTGATTTTTCTCTGTTACAAAAACAAGTGACAGGGGAGATACTATCCTAAATTTGTAGAAGTTTTGCTTATTTTGGAGTTCTGCATGCCATTGAATGAAATCACAGGTTTAATTTCTTGTCACAAAATAGACATAAAGTGTCATTCTTAACATTTCTCTGTATTATTGGTTCCAAATTGCTTTATGTGTGTATTCTATTTTACATAGATTATAATATTTTTTAAGATCAGAGACTATTTCTGTTGCCTCTTTTATATCTTTTATAGTGTCTACTTCAGTGTCTACCACATATTTGAATTTTTAAAATATTATTTGGATAGCTAATTAATCAGTGATGGTGAAAACAATGATGATAAATCTGGTCAATATTGTGGAATGGAAGCATATGCTAGCTAATCTTTGAGAAGTTTTAAGATTAAAATAAAATCCTCTTAGAGCATATAATATTTGAGAAGCTAGCTTTTAAAAACATTTTCTAAATTGGATATATAATTAATATGCTGATGCTTATAAAGTTGAAAATGAATATACATAAATTCTCTAAATAATTTTTATAAGTCAACATTATAGAGTAAATGTTTATCTTTATGGCAAGGAACAATTAGATGGATGTTGTATAAGTTTGAATTTGAAAACCCATTGTGGAAGCAGAGATATTTCCATTTATTTTTTAATCAGGATCAATTCACAAATGTCAAGTTATATAAGTCTACAGAGTATCCAATGTTCCAACAGTTGGCAAAACAACACTTATTTTTACTGTATTGGGCATTGAAAACAATTGCATTTTTGGACTTTTAAATTGCTTTTAAAATTACCTTAAAAAGGCAGAACTGCCACCAATCAAATCCCTAAAGACATTTTAGTATGTCAGGTCTTTGTGGTTTAGTATTATACTTGTCAAACTTAAAAGATTCTGTCACCTGGGCTTTTAGGTATCTTTATCATTTTGTCCTGTGTTTCTAGTAGATGACAGTTCCCCAAAGGTGAAGACTATGTCTTTACAAATGGCTTTCTTCATGTTGAAGAATTTATTATTTAATGAAAATAATTCCCTTTAAAGTTTGTGATTTTTGGTTGGTCCTTTTGATTATCTCTTTCTTCTAGTCCTTGTCCTTTTTTGGGATCTGCTGCATTTTTTTCATTTCAAAAGTACAAGCATAGCAGTAGATGAAATGGCACTCATATATGCATCTGGGTATATGTCATATTTCCCACATTCATCTGCAAATTCAATGAAAGAAGGGACATATTATAAATTTTATTTTGTTTTTATGTCCCTGCTCCCTAGTTCATTCAATAAATCTGAACAAAATTGGCACCTAATAAATATTTTTGCTATGACCAGATAGCTCTTCCCAATTAAAAGAAGCAGGAAAATCCCTAAGTCCCAAGAAGGATAGAGAGTGATTATTAAAACTCTCTGAAGAAAGAACTGGAACCTAAGGCTTTAAATCCCATCATCTGTGCTTTGGTGAATATATCCTCTCTGCCATAGCATGATGTTTTTGATCATAGGATCTATCTCAAAATAATGTAATGAATCAGATTTTCAAAGTGATAATGAATGAATAAGAATGCAAATGTGCATGTTTATCCACACACATGTACATATGAGAAGTGATTGAAAAAAGGAAAAGGAGAAATAGGAGAAAAGCACATGAGAATATCATAGAAGTAATGGTTCAGTTCAAGAGAAAGAGCTTCTACTTTGCAAAAAGCAAATACATGCTCCCAAGTTATAGTCTTTATGTCAATGAAATCTATTACAAAGCAAAATCCTTATCTCATTTGAAAAGCATGAATAACCAAAATTCTCTGAGGAAGTCTCACTTCTCAAAGAATGGATTGTTATAACCCACAATTAAGAAATACCTTCAAGTAAATAATTATTTTACCACCAGGAGCTCATAGTTCATATATTTCTATTTGTCAGTCAGATTCTGAATTTGAAATTAGTTAGTGTGTCTTAAAATCTGTGCTAGAAATAAAGTCACGAGAGGCTCAACCAAATATAGCCAAAATCTAAGGTTTTCAGAATTTAAAATTAATCTCTTTATTTCACATTTCTCTAAAATAATGCAAAAATTATCAAGACAGGATATAGTGCTACTTTGAATGAGTTAGCCATAAAGATTTCAAGTGAGTTTATAGGGAAGAATATACTAAATGAAATTGGCACAATCAGAGGAATAGGTAGCTCACTAAACTACAGGTCAAACACTTTGACTGGCTGTCATTTTTTTACTGTGAGACTTTGAGTGAATTATTTAACTTTCCTTGTCAGGTCAATAGAAGGCATCATGCCTGTCACATTTGTTGTGGTGATGTTGTGAAACCTGATTATAGAAAGTGTCGAAAATGCATCTAATCCTTTCCTAGTAGAATGGAGCTATAACAGCACAGGATAGTTTTTCTCCCTGGTTTTATTTAGAAATGCCACCTGCTTATTATGGCAAGGAAGTCCAAACTTGTGAGTTTCATAGAGATTAAGCTTCATGGGATCAAACATTTCTTCATTGGAAAGCATGAAAAATATACTTATATGTATCTGGGTATTTTCTAAAGTTGTATTTTGAGTCTAACACATAAAAGCTACCTGGGTTTATAGAGCTTATTCCAATGTAGCTCTTACTAATTTGGAAAGTTTTATAGTAAATTTGAAAAAAGTTACTGTTCAAAATATTGGCCACTACATAATGACATTAAGGCCATATCAACTGCTTAGGAAGACGTTCTAGAGGAGCTTCCTAACATAATCTTTGCCAGCGAGAACATAGCTTTTTTGATGGTAAGCACTATATGTGTACTGCTTTTTTTTAGATTTTCAAAAATCTTATTTAGTATCTTTCCCAATTACATATAAAAACAATTTTAACTTTTCCCCCTACATTTTGAGTTCTAAATTTTCTTTCTCCCCATGTCCCTTTTAAGAAGACAATCAACTTGATATAAAAATATACATGGATTGTCATGCAAAACACATTTCCATGTAAGTCATTCTGTGAAAGAAAACAGATTAAAAAACAACAAGAGCTATAAAATTAAAGGAAAAAAAGTGTCTTTGATCTGCCTTCAGATCCAAGTGGTCTCTGGGGGATAGACAGCATCTTTCATTGTAAGTCCTACAGAATTATCTTGGATATATTGTATTGCTGAAAATAGCTAAGTTATAGAAGATCATCATATAACATTGCTCTTGCTATATATAATGTTCTCCTGATTCTGCTTATTTCACTTTGCATCAATTTGCATCAATTCATGCAAGTCTTCCCATGTTTTATTTTTAATTTTCTGAGAGTATCCTGCTCATCACAATCATATACAACTTGTTCAATGATTCCTCAATTGATGAATAATACCTCCTCAATTCCCCATTCACTGACACCAGTAAAAGAGCTAATATAATATAATAAATAAAATAAGCTAATATAAGCTATAAAAAGATCTATAAAATAAGCATAGCTTCCTTTTCTTTTTTCTTTTCTTTTTTTTTTCTTTTTTATCTCTTCAGGATACATAATCCCAAAATAATGCTATTACTTGGTCAAAAGCTATGCATGATTTTATCACCCTTCAGGCATAGTTCCAAATTGTTCTCCAGAATGGTTGGTTCCACATATAACATCACCAATAGTACATTAATGTTTTAATTTTCCCCATCCCCTCTAACATTTTTTTTTATCTTCCTTTTCTGTCATATTAGCCAATCTGACAGATTGGTGAGATAAAAGTTCAGTTTTTTTAAATTTGCATTTCTCTCATCAATGGTGATTTAGCACTTTTTTTTCATATGATTGTAAACAGCTTTGATTACTTTGAAAACTTCATTTGATTATTTATCATTTTGAGGAATATTGAGGAATGGCTATATTCTATATAAGTTTCATATAGTTTCTATGTATTTGAAAAATGAAATGTGTCTTTATCAGAGAAAATCACTGTAATTTATTTTTCTCAGTTAATGATTACCAATCAACTATGTATTTCTCTTCACCATAACCCCAAACATTTATCTTCTTTCCCTCTCCCTCTCCCTCTCCCTCTTCCTCTTCCTCTCCCTTTTCCTCTCTCCTTTCCCTTTTCCCTCCCTCTCTATCCCTCCTCCCCTTCTCTCCTCTCCCTCTCAAAGCACCAGAACACCCAAAAGAGAGACTAGAACATTTTCCAGATGAAAAGAAACAGGGGTCCTCAAACTTTTTAAATAAGGGGCCAGTTGACTGTCCCTCAGACTGTTGGAGGGCCAGACTATAATAAAAACAAAAACTTTGTTTTGTGGGACTTTAAATAAAGAAACTTCATAGCCCCGGGTGAGGGGGATAATCGCCCTCAGCTGCCACATCTGGGCCGCGGGCTGTAGTTTGACAATCCCTGAATTTTAGAAGGTCAGCAGAAAAAGTCTGTGATACAAGTGGGAGTCCAGCATGCAGTCCCAATATAGGCTGCACAGTACAGCTCTGGCTCCAGTCCCAGCCCTGACTTCCAGCTTGATTTCTGAATCAGAGACAGTGCTGGTGGCTTCCAGACCTCTCAACTCAGAGACACCAAAGAGTACCTGGAAGGTGCAGAAAAGGGCTGTGGAAGCAGACTGTACCAGCACAGCCCTGGAACCAGTGTTGGCCCCAGCTTCAGCTGGGCCCCAGGATCAATGAGGTGGGACCTCTGAATCAGCAATAGTGCTAGAAGCTTCTAGACTTCTCTCCCCAGGAACACCAGGGAAGACTTGAAAGGTTAGTGGAGAGAATAGGTGAATGGGCATCTGGTATGCAGTACCTGTGTAGTTCCAGTGTAGACCATGCGAGCACAGCTTTGACCATAATCTCAATGCCCTGAGAATCAGCAAAGCAGAACTTTTTTGGCTCAGCACACTAGATCTTACAGATACAGTGGGGCAGGGACAGTTCCAACAGCTCCAGGATAGAAAAGAGTGCTTGTGATCAAGTTCCTCTAAGCATCTCAGAAAAGCTGCAGAAAACTCTTGGATCTTGAGGCAGTATGCCTTCCATCTTGGAAAGAGCCCTACTTTAACAATTAAAAGCCAAGCATTAGGTTAGGAAAATGAGCAGACAACAACAACAAATGTTTCTGATTATTGAAAAGTTATTATGGTGACAAAGAAAATCAAAACATACATTCAGAAGATGATAACAAAGTCAAAGCTCCTACATCCAAAGCCTTCAAGAAAATAAGAATTGCACTCAGGTCAAGGAAGAGCTCAAAAGTGATTTGATAACCAAGTAAGAGAGATAAGGAGAAAATTAGGAAAAGAATTGAGAGTGGTGCAAAAGGAAATAGAAAAAGCTAATGAGAAGAATGACTTAAAAAGCAAAATTGGTCAACTAGGAAAGGAGGTACAAAAACTCACTGAGATAATTAATTCCTTAAAAAATAAATTGAGCAAATGAAAGCTAATGATTTTATGGAAAATCAAGATACAATGAAGCAAAATCAAAAAAATGAAAACAAAAGAAAAAAAAAGTGTGAAGTATCTCATTAGAAAAACAACTAACCTGAAAAATAGATACAGGTAAGGTAATTTAAAACTTATTAGTATACCTGAATGTCATGATCAAAAAAAAAAAAAAAAAAGGAAAGAACATCATCTTTCAAGAAATTATCAAGGAAAACTGTCCTGATATGCTAGCACCGGGGGGTAAAATAGAAATTGAAAAAGTCCGCCAATCGCCTCCTGAAAGAGATTTGAAAGAGATTCCCCCAAAAACGTTCCAGGTTTTCCTAAGAGATCCCAAAATGAAAACTCCCAGGAATATTATAGCCAAATTATGGAACTCTCAGATCAAGGAGAAGATATTGCAAGGATCTAGAAAGAAACAATTCAAGTGTAGAGGAGCCACAGTGAGGATAACACAAGATTTAGTAGTTTCTACATTAAAGGATTAGAGAACTTGGGATATAATATTCCTGAGAGCAATGGAGCTAGGATTACAATCAAGAATCACCTACCTAGCAAAACTGAGCATAACCCTTCAGAAGAAAAGGTAAGTCTTTAATGAAATAAAGCATTTTCAAATATTTGTTATGATGATTTGATTTTCAGATATTCCTGATGAAAAGACCAGAACTGAATGGAAAATTTGATTTTCAAATACAGGATTGTGGAGAAGTATAAGAAGGTAATCAGGAAAGTGATATTATAAGGAATTTAAAAGTTTATCTATTTACATCCCTACTTGGGAAGATGATACTTGTAACTTTTTAGAACTTTCTCATTATTATGGTACTTACAAAAAGTATATATAAACAGAAGACATAACTGTGAGTTGAATAATGTACTAAAAGAAAAGGAAAGGGAGAAGTGGAATAGTCCAAAAAGCTTTTACAATGTAGGGGAAGAGGGCAAGAAGAGGGTGAGAAAGTAAACCTTATTCTCATTAGGACTGGCTCAAAGAGAAAATAACTTACATACTCAAAAGGGATATAGAAATCTCGTTTGCCCTGCAGAAAATAGGTGGGGAATGGCATTTGGGAAGGGGGAAGATTATAAAAGAGAAGGTATATTGGAGGAGGGAGTGATCAGTACCAAAATGTTTTGAAGAGGGACAGGGTGAAAGGGGAGAGAGAATAAATAGGAGGGGAGAATACAATTAGCAACAATAATTATAAAAACTTTTCGAAGAAAGTATCTCTGATTAGGACTCATTGCTTAAAGTCAAATTTATAAAAAATAAAAGCCATGTTCTAATAGATAAATGATCAAAAGATATTATCTGTGCCCAAAGGTTATAAATTCATGCATATCTTTTGACCTAAAAATACCATTACTTGTCATGCATAAAAGTGATTAGAAAAATAAAAAGTGAAAAGGATCTATATGTATAAAAATTGTTCACAGCAGCTCTCTTCTCAGGGCAAAACAAATGGAAATTCAGGGGTTGCCCATGTTTTGGGGAATGGCTTAATAATATGTGTATTTATGGCATGTGCTTCTGATGCAATATAATTATTCTATGGGAAATGATGAATAAGATGCTCTCAGGAAGAAAAATAAAACCTGGAAAGTCCTCCATGAATTCAAGCAAAGTAAAATGTAGTGTATACAGAGTAATAGCAATATTCTTGGATGACCAGCTATGAGTGACTTATCTATTCTCAGCAGTACAATCATCCATGACTACTCTGAAGGACTTATGATGAAAAATCCTATCCATATCCAGAGAAAGAACTGACTTTGTCTGAATACAGACTGAAGTATTCTCTCTTTCCCTCTGTATCTCTTGCTCTTTTTTTAAACTTATTTTTTCTTGAGGGTTTTTTTTTAATTAATTAATTTTTTTTGGGGGGGGTGGGAGATCTGTTTTGTTTTGCTTTGTTTTTTTCACAATTTGACTTTTATGGAAATGTTTTGCATAACTTCACAAGTGGTTTCTTAATTGTGGGTCAGGATAAGGGAGAGAACCTAGAATTCAAAAGTTTTAGAAACCGATATAAAATATTTTTTGTTTTGTTTTAAATGTAACTGGAGCAAAACATTAAATAAATAAATAAAACAAAAAGAGACAAAAGACAGGCCTTACCCTTAAGGAGCTAACAATCTAATCTTCAAGTTAAGAAAGACAATATAAAACAATATCTCTGCTGTCCTGGTGTGCAGAGTCCAGTAGAGGAATAAAACAAACATGCACATCAGCAAAACTTTAACATTAAAAAAATTTAATCCATAAAACTGCCAATATGCTATTATTACTCAAGCATTGGTCTAACTGTATCACTTCACTACTTAAAAATCTTCAGTGATTTCCAATTACCTCTTTGCTTGACTTTTAAAATTCTTCACAATCTGCCTTCACTTTAATTCCCCAGACTAATTCCATACTCCCCTTCCTCATGCCCTCTTTTTTCCAGTAAGACTGGCTTACTTTTTGTTCTTTCTATATATTATTCCATCTCCCCCTGCTGGATACCTGAGTTGCTCTATCTCTTTTTCCTTGAACTTGCTTTTGAGGCAGCATTCTAATGGTAGTCCCCCTTTTAAGATTTTTTTCTCATTTCTGAAAATATTTATACTTTCTTTATATTTACCCCAACAATTTTATATATATATAGTATATATCCTGCATTAACTTACTATTGAGTAAGTTTTATCTCTGTCTCTCCTCCCATTTAGTGGATGCAAACTCGATGAACCTTGTTTTTTTTTTTTCTTGGTAAGACATAATAATTGGTTGATCTCTAATATTTCAATGGATCTGATATCAAATAAGATAATATTTGTATTTAGTACAGTAACTGGTACAAAGTAGACAAATTCTTGGTCCCTCTCTTCAATGATATGAATACTCCTTCCATTATTATAGTACTTAATACATCCATGCTTGTCTATCTTGTCCCTTTTCTGTATAGTCTAATAATCTGTAACTAAGAATTCAATCAATATTCTGATACTCTGGCCTTTTTGTGAACATTCCACACATTGCCAACCATTACTCCATAGCAGACTAATCTGAAGACTGCCTGTAGGATTTTAGTAAGTATTTGCAATGCTCAGATCATACTCAAAGGAACTTCCATTCTAAATGCTTTCTTAGAAGCCTTAGCAAAATAAAATCTAATTGATCTTTTTTTTCTTTTTAAAGGAAGTTTATTTACAATGGGGAATGTGAACTTTACTATTATTACTGGTGATTTATGAAGAAAGCACTTATTACAATGGCCAATTTTTGTTTTGGGGGTATGACTTAATTATCAGGGGAAAAAGTAATCAAAAGATGTAACCTTCTGTTTCTATTTTTTTTTTTTAATAAAAAGACTATGCAAGCAATCCATTGAAAACTTTGATAAATACCTACCCATTTTCTTTCTAAAAAGGTGTATACTCTTTGGGCTATTTTTAATAGATACATAATTGAATTCCATTAGATATAGTCATTCACAGTTAAGAGTCTAATAACAGTGAACTCACAGTTAAAGTCTAATCACATTTTAATTTCATTATACCCTCTAACTACAACTAGCAACAGCAATGGCTAGTTCTTAGGATTCTCTCCTGTGATGTTTATATGCAAAGTCTTAAGTTTCATTTTGTCAGAATTTATTCTGCTTTAGCTTCTCCCATAATCTAATATCATGCAATAATTAAAGACAGTTATCTAAAAAAAAAAGATAAGTGCAGTTAGCAAAAAAAAAAAAAAAATTAAATTTGACTCCCAACTACATAAAAGAAAACCAAAATCTTTCCAGTCTGGCAAATGAAATTTTCTAAATGTAGGGGAATGACTTTTCTAAAGACATTTATATATATATATATATATATATATATATATATATATATATATATATATGGCAATTGGGGTTAAATGACTTGCCCAGGGTCACACATCTAGGGAATCTTAAGGCTTTGAGACCATATTTGAACTCAGGTCCTCTTGACTTCAGGGCTGATGCTCTATCTACTGCACCAAATAGTTGCCCCAAAACATTTATATTTAATTCAATTGAACCCTTTTCTATACTAAATAGTTCTTTGGTCCTCAGTTTTGTGAAGTGACTATTTATTCATTCACTCATTATTTAGCTATCCCTTAATCTATTTATTCATTCAATACTATTTTTATTTATTTATGTGACTATACATTTATTGGTTAAACTACTTCATTTTCTATTATATGAATAAATACTTGTTTGTAATGTGTTTTATGCCTAGACATACCTACAACAACCTTTTTTCAAACTTCATTTCCTAGAACTTTTTGTAGCCTCTGATGTCAAAGATCTTCTTTCCTTTGATACTATCTTCTTTTTACTCAGTCTTTTTCTCCTCCTACCTATCTGAATGCTCCCCAGTCTCCTTTGATGGATTTTCATCTGGGTACTTTTTCTGGGACTCAATCTTGGGATTTCTTCTTTTCTTCCCCTCTGTTATTTTGCTTAGTTATCTCAACAACTCCCATGGATTAAATTATCATTCCCCTGTCAATTATTTTCAGATCAAATTATGTAGCATAAACTTCCTGATTCTTATCTTCAACTGCCTATAGACATAGCAAACTTGAGATCTCACAGAAATCTTATCCTGAATGTGTCTAAAATGTAACTTGCTATCTTTCCCCCAAGAACAACCTCTTTTTTCCAGGGACAGCACTATCCTCCAAATTGCTGAGGCTCAGAACCTAGATGTCATCCTTGTCTTCTCTCATATCCATATCTAATCAATTGATAAGTTCTGTCTATGTTAATCTTCAGAATTTCTGTCAAATAGGTCCCCTTTTCTTTTCTGAAACTGTCACCACACAGATGTAGGCTATTATTAAGGAGATAGTTTACTAGATAATCTTCCTGCTTCAAGGCTCTTCCTCATTTCAACTTAGCCTCCATTCAGTTATAAAATTAAGTTTCCTTAAATGTAAGACTATGTGGTCCACTTAATAATTTCCAGTGGTTCCTTATCACCTTTAAGATAAAAAACAAAATTATCTATTTTGTATTTAAAGTCCTTCACATCTTGGTCCTTTTCTAACATTTCCAGATTTCTCACACCTTATTTTCCCATCATAAGCCATAAAATACAGTAAAGTTTGCCTTTTTTGCTGTTCCTCAATGAAGACACTCTATCTTCAAACATTATCACTGGCTGTCCCTCCATGACTAAAATTCTCTTCATCTCTATCTCCTGGCTTTCTTCAGTCCCTAGTTAACACAAAGGGGAAGGGAGGAAGAGATGGAGAGAGAGAAAAGAGAGAAAGAGACAGAGAGACAGAGATAGAGAGAGAGAGACAGACAATGAGGGAAGGAGAGAAGGGGAGAAGGAGGGAGAGAAGCAAGAAAGGAGGGAAAATATTGATGCTTGTGTCAAACCAACAAAACTGTGATTTCATTGATGAAGGGCATCTCTGATATTTAACTTCTTTCAATTCATACCTGTAATTTCTCTACAATATTATAGTCCATCTAGAGCTCTAAAAACTGAAATTAATTACAGTTTACATTAGAAACAGTACTTGAAGCTAGATTCTCTATGTCCCAAGGCCAACTGTATATCCACTATTTGGATGTAATCAGCACAATGTGATTGACAATAAGGGACATAGGACATATATTATTACCAGTGAGTGACAGGAGAGTGATTTCATCAATATCAATATCTCTTCTAGTGATGCAAATTGCTACTCAATAATGATAAATATCCCATGAAACTATGTGTCCTCTATATACATATATACATAGATGTGTATATAAAACATATTCATATATGAACACACACACATATATACATACATATGTATAAGTAGGTACTTGTTTGGTCTCACTGCACAATTTATTATAGACTGTCATTTTTTTAAGCTAAATCAGATAGGTAGTGAGAGAGAAAAAATGAATTCCTTTTAATGTTTCTTTTAAGTAGAAAGTAGAGAATAGTGGTACTAAAAACATTAAATAGCACATGAACTTTCAGATGTGTATTCAGCTTTATTTATTTATTTTACTTAGTTAAAAGAGACCTCTTAGGAAGTAGAAGTAATTCACATGTTTAATTTTTAAAATATCAGTAATACCTTAAAAGTTATTTATAAATTAATGATGGACATTAAAGAGACAACAAAGTTAAATAAAGATCTCAAATGTTGGAGCCAAAGGACCTGGATGATCTCTAAGAATTTTTCTAGGTTTTCCATGATATTTGACAGGAGAATGAAAAAATGACTTTAAGCACACATTTAACCTCTATCACAAAAGCACACATATGCTTTCTATAAGACTTACTTTTACTATAATACTCTGCTCTTGCCCTACTTCCCAGTAGTTAGATTTTTGGCTATCAAGTGTGAAGGAGGAATGATTTAGCATCTCAATAGCCCAAATAAATTTGCCTCATGAGAAAAAAAAAAATAAATGTTTTCTCAGAAATAACTTTGGAATTGTTGTATAAGTCTCCCCAGTAACCGCTTTGTGATACCTTTTACCTGCAACAGGTCACTCTACTATACCTTCAATTAAGGATTTTTTTTTTTTCTGCCAGCTGTCTCAGGAATAATTTCTGCTTCTTTTTCCACACATATAATTTCTTTGTTATAACTCTGGTTTCAAATAAATGGAGGTTGGGGCTAAGCATGGAATATAAAATGGTTTTAAAGCATATAGTCAATTAATTATGTAGTATGCATTAACTACCTTCAGTATTGTAAATAGAGTTCTGAGATCTAGAGACATGTATAAAGAATGAAACACTAATCACTAAACACTAATCATAATGTTTGGCAGCTATTTTCTTATGGGGAATGATGAAGATTGAATAGTCAAAAGTTACTTCTGGGTTTTGAGTCAGAGGAACTAAGTATATGTTTTTTAAATCATTCTTTTAAATTTATTTTTAACACACTACTTTGTGAATTATGTTGGGAAAGAAAAATCAGAGGAAAAGAGAAAAACCATGGGAGAGCATAAAGGGCTAAAACTATGAAAAGGGTGTACTTGATTCAGACAACCAAGCATTTAAGGCTAATTACCTATTTGATATGAAACAATGACTTTATTAGCATATGTTTGGATAAATAGCTCTTCTCCCAGTTGATGCTGGCTCAACGTTTGATGTTAAGATAATAGTAGGCAAGGATTAGAGGGTGGAGTGAGAGAGGCAAGACTTTACTTGGCAGCAGGAAGAGGAGGAGAAAGGTGGAGAGTTTGGACTCCAGAATCAAGAAGAGATCTTTGGCAAAACTCCTGGCAGTTTGTCTGCTTCTTTCACTTCTCCCCCTAAAGACCAAGGACTTTTACTTATCCTGACTCTGGCTGATCCCTCAGTCTCCACGGAGTTAGCCTGGACTTAATAGGAGAGGGAAGAACAACAATAACAACAACAACAACAACAGAAAAAAGAAGTGAACTTAGTTCAATATGTTGATTTACATTCATTCTCCTTAGTTCTTTTCCTGGTTGCAGATGGCATTTTCTGTCCAAAATCTATTGAAATTGCTTTGGATCATTGAACCACTGAGAAGAACCAAATCTGTCGTAGTCGACCATCACATACTCCTTTTCCAATTCTTTGCTACCACAAAAAACTGCTACAAAAGTAATGCTGGAGAAACTGAGGCAAGATAGTAGTTAGAGAGTTTTTGATATTTTATTTAAGTTTCTGAATGAAAGAATTTTTCTGGGGGGCAGATAAGAATCCATTTGTCCCCCTCAGAGATGAATTGGACTTTTATCTCAAAGAATTCATTATTGAATGTGAGATTCCAATGATTTTTATATGACTTTAGAGATCAGGGGAGACAAAGGCAAGGGATGTAATCCAAATGTTGAGGTCTAGCTTTGGGGTACCTAAATGAAATTAGGGTTAAGGTCTAGTGGCAGGTTTGGGGTACAGATTCGACGCAAGGGGGTCTAGTAGCGGCGCGAGTTCCCAATAAAAGCATTTATTGGCCCAGAGAGCTAGATTGATAAAAGAGGTTTATTATTAGATAAGCAAAGTTAAGGTATAGGCGAAGGTAGAGATAAGGAGGGCACTGGACAGAGGGTCCAGTGGACAGAGGGTCCTCACATGGTAGCCATGTTTGGAATCTCTGCAAAGAGGGGTTCCCAGCCTGGCCTTTTTATAATAGGAAACTTAGCTCGAGGGGCTTTCAAGTGTAGCCCCAAAGTTGGCTCATATCCGGGTGGGGCTGGGAACAGGTCAGATCTATTGAAATTCAAAGGGACCAGGATTTGTGAGTTAAAGGGCAATTTACATTATTAAGTAGGAGAGGGTGGGAATCTAGAAAGGAAGCTTTCCCGCATCATTCCCCCCTCAAGCAGTTGGAACTTAAATTCATTTAAGGAAAAAGAAATAGGGCAAAGTTTCTTATTGAGACAGAATTGAAGATTTTCTCCTTCCAGGATTTTCCAAGTTCAGGGGTCCCCTCTTCATCCCCCCCCTCAAGCAGTCACCTCCAAAGGCATGTGGGAAAAGGGGCGCCGATCTCTTAACTGCTTCGAGCTGGCAAGGGTCGTAGAGATTTGGGGGTTCATGCCAGGAGGTGAGGCATGAGGTGTGGGGTTTGGGGATGACAGGTGTGCATCTAAGGGGTATGTGTCCCGGTCAGTCATTCCCAGTCAGTTGTCCCATGTTCTCCAGGCTGAAGGGCGGTTGAAGAGTCCAAAGGTTGAAGCCCAGATCTTGGGAGCAAGTTAAAACCGGGGTGTCAACCAGAGTGGCGATGACGACAGCAGGAGATACATCAGGTCCCTTCTGTGGGCTGCCTATAAAAATGCTGATGGCCCATTTAACAAGGAGAAGAAAGGAGAAAATGCTGGGAGCAAAAGATTATTTGTCTATAGTAAAAAGTGTTAAGTAGCCTCGAATTTAGCCCTTTCTCTCTTAATTTCCAGGAAATAAGCTAATTTCTCTTGGTGTTGGTCCAGGGTGTAGACTAACAAGTCAGGAGAAAACTGGAGGACTATATGTCTAATCAAAATAAGAATGCAATTTAAGCTCTTAGAAATCTTTTAACTGTGCTGCCTTTCTTTAAAAAGAGTTGGTTCCTCAATAAGCAAAGATTCTAAGCCTTCCCCCCCACTTTCCCCACTCTTATGGGGGAGGGATGGAAGGGGTCAGAGGGAATGCAAAGTATCTCAGCACTGCCAACCCAGCTTACCGGCCCCTGACGTGTTGGGACTGTCCTGGGATAAAAAGGGAAACAGGGCCAGACCCCAATTCCCTACCGGGGAGCAGGACGCCGGGGGCCAATTCAGCCCCTGTGGTGTGACGCAGTTTTTCCGTAGTTCCTCCTGCTCGAACTCAGGACAGAGACTAGGGTCTCCTCGGACAGTTTCAAGGGCACCTTCGGGCCTAAGTCTGGGAGAGATTTGTATTAAACGGCGCTTCCGCTCCAAATATTTTTCAGGAGGCAGAAGTTGCCCTGAGAAAAGAGCTCAGTGTCTCAGGTTAGAGTTAAAGGGAAACCAACAGCTGTTAGCAGCAGAATGGAAGAAACATTGAGGTTTGGACCCCGAAAAAGTTAAGATGGTGGGTGGGTCCTAGGTTTCACTAGGCTGAGTCAGCTTTTAAAGAGACAAGAGTGCTGGGTGTGTTTTGGCTCGCCTCTTTTGCCTGAGGGCATAAGTGTCAATCAGTCCCAGGATTAGAAAGAAAAAAGCTAAAGGATGGACTTGTCCAGAGAGATTGGGAATTCAGCTAATCTATTCAGATCTGAGTTCAGGTGTTGAGAATGAGGCATTTTTCTCAAGCCCAGAGTTTGTCTCTGCATTAAGAGACAGCTTAAAATCTCCATAGGGATGGGGTGTGGACAGGTAAAAAAAACTTTTATTCTTCCAAATCTTTGCAGCCTCCCTCGTATCTCTTAGAGATAGAGCCGACAAAAGGCCTTTTGTCAATCCACAGCAATTCTTAAAAGAATTGTGCCAGAGCTTAGAGCTCCCAACGACGACCCAAGCCCGACCCGAGGGCTTTGGGTGTCCACTGCAAGATAAGGAAGGAAAAAAGTCTTTTACCTTGTCCAGAATTAAGAAAGCTAATTCATGGCAAAACCCTAAAACTTTCGCATTCTATAACGTAACCTTCCTAGACGTCTCTAGAAGGTGTCACAAAGGGCCCTCCCAGAGGACCGTTTGCCAAAACAAAACAGGATTTCGACCTCACAGCATCCTATGAGCGACAAATCCCCCCAAGACTGCCAAGAGTCTCCCAGCGAGCTCAAATTAGCCCAGGCATTTGAGCCGCCCCCATTATAGAAGCATGACATGGTGGGTTTGTCTCAGTGGAAACCTCCTAAGAGGGCCACCAACATTGAGGGCAAGGTAGCAAAGGAGAGATGTGGTAGGAGTGGGTGTGTTCTCTTAACACTAGACAGTCTGCATATTCTATAGCCCTGGGCAACTTGAACAGCAAGTCAGGGGCCTAGCCCTGCCTTCCATCAACATACAGTATAAAAGGTTCTAGGCCCAAGCCTAATCAGGGCCATGAGATTCCCAACTTTCTCAAAAGGCAAGGTGGGAGTGGCCCCAAGTACTTGGGCGAAGTAAACCTTTAGATAAAGGAACTCTAGCCCCAGGAAGTAAAAAGCTTAGCAGCAACCATAGTGTGGCCACAAATTACAATAGCTACTTAAGGCAGTTTTACTTCTGGTCTATGCAGTCACACCTGAACTCAAAACTCCCAGCAAATATTAGCTGCAGTCCCAAAGGATTTCATCTTCTACATCAGTTATCATTAATCAAGGACTTCAGATGAATCTAGTTCTCAAGAATCACAGTAAAGGGTTTACAGCTTATACAGCTATCTTTCTTATCTAAGTAGACAGTTTTAAATTTAACATTACACAGATCTTGAAGTTCACAAGTAACTGAACCAAACTTCATATAACTTATAATTGCCCAACAGAGATGACAAATTTTAAGGCATAACTCGGTTACAAATTACCCAATACCTCTAGAAAACATACCACCTAAGTAGGAAGGTAAACTATCCCATCTTAGTCCCTCAGCATCTCAAAGAATGGGGAAGGGAAAACAGGGAACAAGTCTAGAGAACATGAGAAAAGCACACGGGAAAGACAGACTTCTTTCCTAAAGGTATTCACCGAATTCTTGAATGGCTTCAGTTTCTCCCATTAACTCATTTCTTGCTGCAGTCAAGGAATGAGGGGAGAAAAGAAATAAAAAGCCATCTTTTAAAGAATTTAATTTGCCTTGACCTGAAATTTCATTCCCAGCCATCATTCCAAAGGTCTTTCTTGAAGCTGCAACCTGGCCAGGGTTGGAGCCCAGGAAAAAACCCTTTGTTGGCAGGGACATAGAATGCCAATCCAGAAAAGAATAGAACCAGTGTGCTAAGAGCAAAAGGTCTTAGGACTAATAAAATTAGGAGCAAATGAGTTCCCACCTGTAGGGTTAGGTAGGAAAACGTGAGACAGACAGACCTAGCCTGGTTTACCTAGGTTATCTCTCCACAAGCAGCTAAGAAAGTTTTAAGTATTGCCCTGAGGCTAAGAAAAAACCGAGAGCAGTTTAAAATCCCGTCTTTGTAGACAGCCTTGTGAGCGTGCAAAAGCGTAATTCTGAGGCTTCTACAGACGCAGGATGACCAAATCAGGGAAACTGAGTCCCGTTTAAAATGTATGGGACGAGCACACGTCCTGAGGGCTAGAAGCTGCGGCTTTAAGAGCCAGGTAAAGGTCTGGAAGGGGCAAGGCCCACTTGTCCAAATTGCTAGCAAATTTCTATTTTAAAAGTTGGTGACATCCTTTCCGGAGATTTGAGAAGATTTAGATTGAGTCCCCAATCTCCCCACTGTACAGTAACCCCGAGAAGGGGACTGGATAGGAGCATTTAAACGGCAGGTTGCCAAGCCACATGGGAGAGGTCCGAACCAGGCCTCGAGTTCTACACTCCCCACTCCATGGAAAAAGGGGAGGAAAGGCCAGAATGAGGGTGGGGGAGGAAGAGATGCCATCTTACCCAGCGCAGTGCGTCTTGAATGGCGAGGGCTCCTCTGGTGATTCCATGCTGGAACTTGAAGGCGGGGCAGCTCATCTAAGCCCCCAAATCTTGCTGGGAGAGCAAAACCTGAAGGGAAGACCGCTTACCCCTGTCCAGGGAGTAGCTGCCGTGGGCAGAGACATTCTCTAAACTCACCCCAATTCAGTGACCTTTCTCCTCGTGGCTACAGCCTGACCATTAGAGACTCCATTGCATTTAACAGTGGAGTGGGAGAAGGGCTCAACACAGTCCTCTTACATTTCTCCGGTTATCTCCCCAGAACAGAGCAAAGAGAGCGCTGGCCGGGGACCCCCGAGAGGGGTGGGGTCCCCAGAACAGCCACATGACCACTCTTTGGTCTGGGGTGGTGTTAAAGAGACACTTCCTCTCGTGTCTCAGCAGTTCCTGCTGGAGAGCAGGACTATCTGGTGACGAGAAAAAAAAGATTAGAAATGCATTGAGATGCAAAGGAAGGGCCTTTCTCTCTCCAAAGGATTTGGTCAGTGGGAGTTTGTTCAAGAAAGCATCTGCTCCAGGAAAGACTTTAGAGGCAGGGGAGTGTCTAGATCAAAGAAGCCTTTTCACCTGAAATGGAAGTAGGGTGAGAGGGAACACAGATATTCTCCCCACTACCTTTAGAGATAGAGTGAGACCAAAGAAAGAACGCAGATTCTTCCCGGAATAATACTGCCTGAACAGCTCAAAACCCAGATTGGTTCTGAGTGCGCCCCGAAAAGGTGGGGTCCAGTTTGATCGCCAAATTATCTAGCTTCCGGTGTTCCCGGTCAGGGAACCAAATGTTGAGGTCTAGCTTTGGGGTACCTAAATGAAATTAGGGTTAAGGTCTAGTGGCAGGTTTGGGGTACAGATTCGACACAAGGGGGTCTAGTAGCGGCGCGAGTTCCCAATAAAAGCATTTATTGGTCCAGAGAGCTAGATTGATAAAAGAGGTTTATTATTAGATAAGCAAAGTTAAGGTATAGGCGAAGGTAGAGATAAGGAGGGCACTGGACAGAGGGTCCAGTGGACAGAGGGTCCTCACATGGTAGCCATGTTTGGAATCTCTGCAAAGAGGGGTTCCCAGCGTGGCCTTTTTATAATAGGAAACTTAGCTTGAGGGGCTTTCGAGTGTAGCCCCAAAGTTGGCTCATATCCGGGTGGGGCTGGGAACAGGTCAGATCTATTGAAATTCAAAGGGACCAGGATTTGTGAGTTAAAGGGCAATTTACATTATTAAGTAGGAGAGGGTGGGAATCTAGAAAGGAAGCTTTCCCGCATCACAAACACTAGTAAGCATGGGAATTTCCAGGAATGGACCATCAATTTGGTTCTGACAGGTTGGGTGTAGGACCATAGATTCTGATAAATTGGGAGTGAAGGTGGTAGTCAGCTAGAGACAGAAATTCTGGAACAAGAAATGTAAGCATATCTCTAAGTAACTTATCTACCTATGGGATGCTAATGATCAGGGCTCCCAGCCCTAATTATTTCAGTCCTAATGGTCAGGAAAGGGGTTTGCAACCAGGGGGATTGAGACAGAAGAATTCAAGAACTGGGGCAGGAAATTTAGGGGAAATGAGGCAGGACAATAAAAGGAAATTGTGGCACAACACAAACATTTTTGCATATGTGGTTCCTTTTCCTTCCTTTATGATTTCCTTGGGATACAGACTCAGTAATGGCACTGCTGGGTCAAAAGGTATGCACAGTTTTATAGCCTTTGGTGCATACAACTGGGTATATGGTAATGGGAACAGAAATAAGCAGGAAGATAATGTTCAGAGAGTGAGAATAGATAAGGTGATGAATTTATTTTTGGTCACAAATAGTTTGAGGTTTCAGTAGAGAATGTAAAGGAAAGTGTCTAGGAGATAATTAAATGTGTAGATCTAGAGGTCAGTGGAGCAATGAAGACCAGATTTAAACATTTGAGAGCTAGATGAATAAGGATAATAAATGGATATATTAAAACATTAGAGCATCAAGCAAGAAGGGAAGAAAAGAGAAGGGAGGAGAGAGAAGAGAATGGAATACAAAATAAGAAGATATTGAATAAAGGGTTAGGCTATACCCATATTCAAGTATTTGGGGGGAGGATTAAAACTAGGGAAGGAGGATAGTATTTATGTGTGTAGGATAGTGTATCAAAAAGGATTGGCATCATTGATGTACATTGATACAAGAAGGTCAAGAAAAATGAGGACAATAAAAAAAAACACACTTTTGATTTGGGTTTTAACAAAGCACTGATGTCCTTTGACAGAAAAGCAAATTAGGATGTTGAGAGTCAGAAAGGAGATTACAAGGGATTTAGGAATGAGTGTTGAGAGTGGAAGTGTTGAAGGAAAGCACCCCAACCATGTTAGGGGTCCCCAAGTCAGTGTGGCAAGTATGGTGAAAGAATTCACAAACTCAGTTTGTCTCCAAGTTAAGGTGCAAAGATTTATTATAGTGACAACAGCAGGCTAAGTTCCACAAGGGATTAGCAAAGAACCAAAAGAAAGAAGATAAATTTATACTTCATGTTACTTATTTGCTAATTTTATGGCTTACAGTTAGGGCTGAGGGGTGGTATATTCACTATTGTCTCAGGAACTTGGTTATCACTGACCAACAGATTTGTAGGACTATTGTTAAGGGCAGAAGATTTTTACAATAATTGACAGACAGATTCTTAGAATAATACTGTTTTATGGTCAGATGGTCTCAGGATCACTGATATATCTTCCCTAAAGTCTAAGGGAAGAAATTTTATTATATTCCTAGGCCAGAAGACTTTTAGAATTATTGAATGACAGATTGTTAGAATAGCACTCTAAGGTCAGAGGATCTCAGGATCACTTATTCTAAAGCCAGAAGACTTTAGAATCATTGAAAAACTTTCAGAACAGAAGCACTCTAAGGTCAGAGGACCTCATCAGTGCAATGTTTCACTAGAAACTGTCCCCAATCAGAAGCAGCATGAATATTGTCCATGTTTATATGTGCCAGAATCAAGGGAAAGATAGGGAAGTTCTGAATATTTCTAAATATTATTGAGGAGAATTTATATAGAGAAATGGTGAAGATGAGAGAGAAGTATTAATTTTGGTGTAATAAAAGAATTCCCAACCTTTAGCCTTTTTAAAATTAAAAGAGTACATGAAGGAACTATGACTTTTGTCAATAGAGAGATTGCCCTGGAGTAGGAACTCTATCATTACAGATTGAAAATCACAAATTATAAAGTAGTACATAAGTCTAGGAAAACTGGGGACACAAAGCTTATCAGTGATAGAGATAGAATTTGAGACTAGGTATTTCTAGCCACTATTTTAGCTATTAGCAAATATATGATATTGCCGCTAATTAGATTCTAAATTGGTGTGAAGAATAGGTTGCCACCATTCAGTGATTAAAGCTAGGTTGTAGTTGAAGCAAAGAATCTTCCCTTTTATCTAGTACCAAAAAAAAAAAAAAAAAACAACTAAATAAATAAGCAAATAAGTGAATGAATCTGGGAGAGGAAGACCCTCAGGATTTCTAGCCAAATAGAAATGATTGCTATTTACATTAAAAATGAACTGAAACAATGACCAAATGGGGCTTGGCTTAGCACCTATTGGTGGCAATGAGAATCAGATTAAATTTGGTTTAAAGCTTGGTCCTTAAGAAAGAAATCTAACCACTAAACCCCAAGATATCTTGAGAGGATTCAAAGGTAAAAGTGTGATCTCTACCTTAAAATTTAATATAAAATAAGATAACTCTATCTTTTAGCTAATGATCCTTCTGTTAGGTCCTAGCAGTCTGGGAAGAAGACATAGCTCAAAGTTGATATGGGATTCACAGTTTCTGGGATAAGCATAGAATGACTTAAATTTAGAATTATGAGAAAGATACAATCCACTTTCATTTTAACATTTTTTATTGGTTTTGTATTCATGATTTTCATGTTAATATTTCCAAGGTATTTAATTAGACCTATATTTCCTCATGGAAAGAAGTTGAGGGGATGGATTGACATATATATTCTCAAACCAAAAATTCCAGAAAGTGTATATTTAATCTTGTGAACATAAACATAAGGTCTCCTTTCCTTTCTCTCTCTCTGTGTCTTTGTGTGTCTCTGTCTATGGATCTGTCTCTGACTCTCAGTCTCCCTCTCCATCTCTCTTTTGTGAAAAATAGATGTGTTGAAGAATAAAGCACCCCAACAATGTTAGGGGTTATCAGGTTAGTGATGCAGGTATGGCAAAATAATTTGCAAACTCAGTTTGTCTCCAAATTAAGGGGCAAAGATTTATTATGCTGACAACAGCAGACTAAGTTCCAAAAAAGATTAGCAAAAGACCAGGAGAAAATGTAAATTTATAGGACAAAGAGAGACCAGAGCTTCATGTTACTTATTTGCTAATTTTATAGCTTATATAGGTAGGTTTGAGGGGTGGTCTGTTTACTATTGTCTCCAGAACTTGGTTATCACGGACCTACAGATTATTTGTCTGATGTCAGTAAAATTTGTAGGACTATTCTAAGGCCAGATGACTTTAGAATCATTGACAGACAAATTATTAGAACAGTAACACTCTAAAGTCAGGGGACCTCAGAATTACTGCTATATTAGCCTAGAGGCTGTACCCCTTAATATTAGCATTTGTTTGGTTTCCATAATTGTAAAGGTTGAATTGGAGTAATGGGACTTAAATTGGAGAGTTGAAACACAAAAGGACATAGGTGGGTGATCAGTGTAGCTGTTACCTCTCTCAAAAGAATATAAGAATGTAAGCTCTTTAGGGGCAGGGACTGGAGATAGTGGCCAGAGATTAGAAAGGCATATTTTGTTCTTTGCTCCTAGCTTTCCACTATCCTTACAGTAAATTCCCATTCTTGCATCACATTTCCTCTTGTGACTCAAGATAAGGCAAAGGCTAGGCTATAAATCACCACAGCAAAAATCCAGTGTACTGAAAACTTGCTCCCTCCCTGGACCCCTCCCTGGTGAGCAAACATCTTTGCATAACACTTTTTTGTTCTTGTTCTTAGAGAAAGTTCCCCATAAACTCTGATGTCCAGCCAATAAAAGGAAGAGTCAGGGAGTGAGTGGGGACTTTGTAGGGTCTCTATAAGGGTCTATATAAACTTGCTGAGGACTGCTCACCTTTTCATTCCCTTGCTGATGCCACTTTGGTTGACACTGGGTTTGTCCTTCCTCATGAGAAAGCAATAAATTCTTTTTTGCCTCTTAAGACAAGTCTCTGATTCATTAAAGGGGGGCTGGGGGTGGGGGCAGTGACCCTTACCATATATCTTCCTCTCTCTGTCTCTTCATCTCTCTTTTCCTCTGTCTCTCCATCTCTTTTTTTGTGTCTTTCTACATTTATTTTAAGTTCTCCATCTCTCTTTCTCTCCCTCTCTCTCTTTATATATATTTCTCAAACACATTCTCTTTATATTTTAAGTAAAATATGCTAAGATTCATCCCTATTAATAGTTGAAAAATACTGTTTTTTAGAAATTCTCTATTTAGTTAACTAATATGGAGAACAACCATATCAATATACTTGTAAAGTTCTCTGATATCCCTCACCAGAAGAAAACAAGATCAAAACCAGCCTTTGTTCCATTGCTCAGGTAAAACTGATATTTAATAGAATATTATAAATATGGGAAGAAATCTCTAGTGCAGCATCATGACATTTTATCCTTTGCCTTATGTTAAAATTTTCAAAGTACGAACAGCAAATTCAGTATTTGAATGTAACAGTGGTAGTGTCCTGTTTTCCAATTTTCAATTATTCCAGAGATTTTCTTTTGGATAATTTCCAACTGCTCCTCAGATCTCAAAATGAAATATCACAAAGTGGATAGAGAATACTTAAAAAAAAATCCCAATCAAGTATAAAGTAATTTGGAGAACAACAGATGACTAGACTGATGTACAAAAAGTATCTCAAAAACATTTTTTATATGGAAATATAACAAAGGCACAGAACCAAATGAACTAATAAATATAAGGTAGATAAACTTGATGGGGGGACCCCAAAACTTTTCTGACCTGGGCGGGAGCCATGAGGTAAATGCTTGAGAAACTCCTTGAAGAGAAGAAATTCTCCTTGAACTCTTCCTTCTGCTAAAAACCCACCCCAGGGAATCAAGATGAAGTGGTTTCATTTTGTTATCTTGGTGGTTATGGACCTCTATTGAGCTGAAATTAGCTCAGGACCACTCCCAATAAATGGTCCCATTCTACTGGAAATCTAGGCCTGGGGGCAGTGACAGCATTGAGGGAATCTCCTTTGGTTGAAACTTCTGTCTCAGATTTCCTTATAAAAAGGGCAATTTAAAACTCATTTCTTTGCAGAGGGCCAAAAGCAGGACCACGCCAGGCCAAGGTATAGTTGCTGTGAGGATCCCCTGCCCTCTGAGAAGACATTCTCTCCTCAGCATTAACACCTCTGTTTATCTCTCTCTGCCAGGATTTCTCTGCTAGACTTTTACTTCTCTGTCAGGACTTTGTCACTTGGAAGTCAGCCTCCTAGCAAAAGCTGACTTCTCAGTGCCAATAAACTTCTTTTTGCCAGTCTTTTCTGGTTCATAAATTCTTTCATGAAGGAAGTGGTTCCCACAGCTCTCTGCCCTGTGCCAACCTATTCAAACTTAGGGTTGAAATTTAGTCAAGTTTATATATGTGCATACCCTCTGGAAATTTTGCTTAGGGAAGACAGAATTCGAATTTGACCATAAAACTACATACAATTAAAAAACAAAACAACCACTGAATATATAGGCTAAAAGTAATCCATTCTGTCAATTTTAATTCACTCAAGATTTCTTTTTGAAGTAGATCCACATATATGAGAGTAAAATTTGTGTCACATATTGATATTTGTAGACTTTCCACAAGGCAATAATGAGTGGCAAATTGTCCTTAATTAAAATCCAGGGACTTTTAAGCCACAATGATACTTGTATGTTGTGATATGGGAGCCAGTGGCTCCTGGACGTCTAACTCAGACCTGTAGAATGGATCTCTTCATATGACAGGATGATAATGATGATATAAGGAGACTGAGAGGCAGTTGCATTCTCTCACTTCTCTCCTCTTCCCTCTTCCCTCCAGTTTATTTCATTCTCAACCCACAAGGAACATCTGTGAAGGCTGCTTTGCAACTCCTTTAAGTGTTATGATTCACAGCTATGGAGGCTCTCGAAGAATTGACCTACCCCTTCACCTAGGCATGATCTTTACACTTGTAGGCAAATGGCTTCCTGAAAATCCCTCTAAGGAATGGACAGAGAAGAAAAGGAAGGGAGGAAGGGAGGAAGAGAGGGAGGAAAAAAGGAAGAAGGGAGGGAGGAAAGGAGGAAGAAAGGAAGGAAGGAAAAGAAAAGGAATTTTAAAATTGTATAAATTTTGTAAGAAAAATAAGGTGAAACACTTCCTCAGCTTCTCAGTGACTTCTACTTAGAGCTAAATTGTTTATAAACAGCAGTTGTTCTATAATTGATTTCATTCTTAACAAAACTTCAAATTCTCTTGTGAGGGGAGAAATAAACAAAGAAAAGTAAGATTAGCTAAGGAAACAGAAGAAACTCTATGTCAATGATTAAAATTGATGCCTCAGGAATTAACCAGGCTTGATGTTTCCCTGGATTTGTAGCATTTCATTTCTTATTGCCATAAGTGTTCCCTGCTTTGGGGAGATTGAACAACAGAACTGTTGCATGGCTTACCCTGATCAGAATCCAAAAATCCCTGAGCATGTGGACTTTTCCTTGCAAAATCTGCTTTAATAGGATTACATGGATAACTACCTTGTGCATTTGTTCCTTTCATAAATCAGCTAGGCAGAATTTTTGTGGCATGTTTAAATGTTGTCATACTGTGTTTGAAGACAAGTGCACCTGGGCATTTGCACATACTGGGGGAAAAAAAAGCCTGCTTTTGCCTTGGGAAGTTTCTTGGAAGCTAATAGCTAATTTCAAAACATGTAACACAATGTTTGTGTAGTAGATAAAATAGTTGGGATGATGAAATGCTAATGTTGCATAATGACTCAATCTCCCTTCCCATCTGGAATAAAATTAAATTGGAAGAAAGCATCTTAAAGTTGAGGGACTTTTTCCTCTAGATTTTCTCCCATTGAAAGTATGAATGATGGCATCTATTAGATTTATAATATATCACCTTTTTTTTTCCAAACTTCTCTACTTCTCTCTCTCTCTCTCTTTCTCTCTCTCTCTCTTTCTCTCTTTGTGTCTCTCTCTCTCTCTCTCTCTCTCTCTCTCTCTCTCTCTCTCTCTCTCTCTCTCTCTCTCTTTCCCCTTTACTTTTATATACACAAATAAATAACAAAAGAATAATTAAGGAAAGTAATGAAATTAAAAATGTATGTACACATATGCATAAACATACATACAAGAAATGTATGTGTATTTTAGACAGTAAGTCATTATCCTTACTTTCAGGTGACCAGAAAGTTATTAAATAACAAGCAATATTCTTCATTAGGTTACCTCAGTATCTAATTCTCTTAAGAAGGGCATTTCTTTGACTTTGAATCTTAAAGTTAATTAAAAGTCATGGCAGACCCATAGATATTAGAAAATGAAGTTAATCTTACTATAACATTTATTCCCATCTCACTGATATATTAAAAAAAATAATTATCTGAAAATATGTCCTATATAAATACTCTTGTCTCTTTTTAGAGTCATGATTCATAAAGAGTTAGAGATTGAAAGATTTCATTTAATCTGACCTCACTTTACAGGTGAAAAAATTGAAGTTTATAGAGATTGGATAGAATGTCCAAGGTCACATAATGCAATTCTGTTAGAGCCAAGACTGAAACAACAATATTTTGCCTAATAGTCTAATAGTCTTTCCTCTAATAATGAACCCCAAAATTACCATGTAGTTAGTATATTGTATCAGATTAAAACTCTATTCTACTGTATTTTAATAGTGCAGGTATTAGATATATTTGTAGAAACATTTTCAAGAGTCACTAAATTTTCCTGATAATTAAATAATTGCACCTAACTAGAACTAGAGCATAAATCTCTCAAATGTTTTAATATAAATGAAAAGGAAATTTGCCAACTAAATATCCATGGTTAAATAATGTCAGGACTTTCCCAAAGACTACAGAGTTTGCTTACAAATCTTGATTAATGAAGGTTTTTTTATTTTTTTATTTTTGGCTGCAAATTGATCTATTAACCAACAAATTATTGTTATTGATATTTTTTATATTTTGTTATAAATGGAGAAATAAAGGTTCTGAATAAAGTCATTTAGTCAGAGAGAAAAATATTAGACATATAGAGTACTTCTAATTCATAAGTTATAGGAGTGCAGTGAGACTAATATTAAGAGCTGGCACATGATAGAGGGTATCTGGAGAACAGTATGTAGTGTAAAATGCTTTGACAATCAATTGGAAGCTATAAGGATTACTGTCAGTAGTAAATCCTGTGTGCACTTCCTATCGCAAGAGATGAAAGTTTCTTTGTTCCTTCCCACAGTTCAAATTGCCCAGCATCAATTTACATTTTTTAAAAAAGAATTCTGACTAGTTCCCTCGGTCTAGTTCAGCAGTCACATATTTTTGGACCTTCTCTGTTTTGGACTGGTACCTTAAAGACTGGTCCACTATTAAAATATTCCAATTTTATAGATCAAGAAACTGAATATAGAAGAGGTGAGATGATTTATTCATGGTTCCACAACTAGAATTCAAATCCTTTTGTTAAGTCCAAAAGTATTTCTACTATATTACCTCAGTCTAAAAAAGTGGATGAAATGATTTAAGCTAAGAAAAAATGAACATAGAATATGCAAATTGTCAAATTTGTAAAAAATTCACAATATTCACACTGAAAACAGGAAAGGCAGTTCAATAAGAGGTAATCATAGCTTTCAAAGTGGGGAGAAGTACATTGTTGAACCTTAAAACGAATTGTTGAGAGAGCCTACTATAGGGGGAGATGTGTTTAAACATCAAGGCTCTTTGATAACTAGATCTCAAAGGCTCTGTAGGAATCATATCCCAAATTAAGCCTTAAGTAAGATGTATGAAATTCAGACTACAATGAATGAAATAGAAGCAATCATAATATCCATAATATAATCATTTCAAAATTTCAAGGGAACTCTATGGCCATATAGGCCAAGCTACCCTCCAAAGGAAAACACACTAAAATATCCATACAAGAACTCATTTAGCTAGTGCTTGAAAACTCATAAGAAAATAAAAACTACCATACTCTCAGTTAATCAGTTCCATTTTTGAGCCTATATGAGTTCTTTATATAAGGACTTTTGTTTTTGTTTTTGTTTATTCCTGGCATGACATCTACTTTGGTAGTGTTATTGCTTCTGGCAAACTATCTGGAATGAGAAGAATCATTCATGGGAAAAGCAGGACTTCTAAGGGTCAGGAAACATTGACACTGCCAGGCATGTTATAAAATGAGATCATTTGAAATGTAAATAAAAAATAAAGTTTAAAAAAAGAATTTTGGAACTGCCTTCCTGAAGAAAAGACCCTAGACTTAGAATACATTTTGAAATAGATTCCAAAAATACTTAATACGATTAGGATCTAAGCAAATCTATACTTATCTTTTTTAGAAGCTTGAGAACTTTATACAGGATCCAACTTGGAAAAGTTTGAAGGAACAGATTTACAAGGATAAGGATTAGTCAGTGAAAAGGTAAAGCTAAGAAATTCCAAAGCCCAGCTTCGTTTTCATTGTTATCAGAGATAAAAACCTTTCCATTAATATACAATTTTATACTTATATTTTAAGATTTTCCTTTTGGCTTCTTATTTTAGACTTCTAGATTTATTTGTACATATTAGAACTCAAATCCCTAAGAAAGCCTAAGAAACAGTTGTGGGCCCAAAATAGAAATGCTACATTCTATTAGGAAAGGCCTAGGGCAAGTTTTTAAAAGCTTCAAAACTTTCTTCAGGACAGATAAGTGAAAGTATCACATTATAAAAGGAATGTCAACAGAGTTGAAGAGGGAAAAAAAAAAAAGGGAAACAGGAAACAAGTTTAGGACCAGGAAGTGATTATTTGTGGGGGATGCAAAAGGGAGGGGAAAAAAAAAAAACAGCTTGTGTACAATTTTTGTCTAAGGGAGGAAAATATTATCTTTAGGCATTGGGAATTCAGAAGAAATCAAGTGTAATTCTGTAGTGAAAGAATTCACTTATCATAGCACAGAGCTTAATTCTATATGAAGAACTAAAATCAAATAGACAAATTTCTCATTGCCTCAGTTCTGAACTGTGATATTCATTCTCTTTTCCTGGATATGTTCCATAATAATTGATTTGTCTATCCCACAAAATAATACATACACCCTCAAAATATAGTTTTAGTGCTTTAATTATCTCCTCAACTGGTGGAACTTCCCTCCTGTCCTCCCAGCTACTTTTGATTTAGATTATATTTTATTTATGATTATATATGTTGTTATTACCTTCACCAAAAGAATGAAAGCTCTTTAACATCAGAGAATTGTTCCATTTTGCAAAGTTTTTAGCACAGTGCCTGGTACATAGGAAAGCTTAATAAATACTTGTTTCCTTTCTTGTTCCTTCTCAGTACCCAACAGAGAATAACCCAGAATATTGCTTAATAAAGTTTTGTTGATTGATTGATTGATTCACTAATTCATATATAGCATTAAAATTCTCTAATTATTTCCATCCTTATCATACCCCAACAGATCAAAATATCAGAGAAAGCAAATTTTCTTTTTACATTGATATTTACCGCAATTGTTTGAAATGCAAAATAAGTTGATGTCAACATATATATGTGTGTATACACACACACACACACACACACACACACACACACACACAAAGACATGTGCTTTTTTTTTTCCTTGGCACATTAAGAATCCTCACTCTATTACCAAAGGTACTACTAGAAAGGAGTTTGCATAAGAAAATTACTGAAAATGGAGAATGACTCAAGGCAAAAGCAAATTAAAAATTGTATGCAATGTAAGGTCTTTATAATTAGTGCTTGTAGCTGATAATCAGGATAATAAGGAAGCTTAAACACCCAAGAAAGAAAAGAGCTCCAAGCTTCAAAGTTTAATTTGCAGTTTCCCATTTTAAACACTCCTGTTCTTTTTGCTTTCCCCCCTTTTTTTTAAATAAACAAATTTAAACAAACATACTAGAGTTACAGAGAAAGATATTAGAAGAATCAAATATTAGTAATAGTTATAGGAAATCTATGTATTTTGTAATAAATCTCCAGTTTATTGGAGTGAAAGCAGAAGATCCCATTGATAGAAAGTTAGATAAAGCATCAAAGGGAAGGGACCTGACTCTTCAGCAAGCAGAGCCCATGACCAAATTCCCAAAGCAGAAGCTTGTCTGTTTAAAACATTTGTAGATTAAAAAGCAAAATAAAAAAGAAATAATCAGTTCAAATTCACCCCTTTCCCAAGAGAAAAACAGGTTTGTGGAAGTGTGACTAGAATACCCTACACTCATTTTTATCAAGGAAAGTCTCATGTTTCTTTGTAACCAAGGCAATGCATTACTCCAAGACTGCCAGTTGGGCTGCAATTCACAAATTGAGGGGGTGGGGTGGGTTAGAGAGGATGGGAAAATTAGAATGCAAAAAAAAAAGAAAAGAAAAGAAAGGATATGGGGAAAATGATTTTTAAAAAGTCTTCTTAAGGGAAAAATGGGGGATATGAACTTTTCTATAAGACAGATAGGTGAGAATATTTTAGTATGGAAGATATGTCACCAGTGATAATAAGAGGAATAAACTAGGGGAAAAGATTTGAAAGGGGAAAAAGTAGGAGATTCCCTCCATGAAAACACAACCCCATACAACTTTTGCCCTAGGGAGGAAGTATTTCCCTGAAGAAATTAATCTCCGAAAGAAAAAAGCTAATAGGCTCTTCCACCTAAAAATAGAGGGGAAGGAATATGATAAATTAAATGACACTTTAGACAATGTACATTCCAATATCCTATACAGTTGAGTCACTAAGTATATTGACAAAGTTCCACTAGAGGAATAAATAAGAAGAACATTAGAATGAGAACCTGAAAACTTGAGTTCAACTCTTAATTTTATGTTGTACTAACTATCAACCTTGTATAAGTCTCTGATTCTGTTTCCTTTCCATTAAAACAATAGTATAAATTTATCTGTCTATTTAATGAAGTAAAAAGATCAAGCCACATAGCGTTTAGTATAGTATCTGGCACATAATAGATAATAAATATTTATTGGCTGACTGACATGAAGCCTGCTCTTAATAACCAGAATGAAGTATAAAGAGTAATCTAGTTTTGTTAATGTAAGGTCTGTGGGTACCACCATGGAATTTAAATCAACAACAATCGGTGTTGATTATTCAGTTTGCCAGAAATTCATGGACTACTTTGACAGATGCCACTGTTATAGATACTCCTTGTACTGGTACATTGAGCAATTTATCCATACTTTCTTAAGGTGTGAAATTTTTGTATGTAGCTTTCCATCAGAGAAAATTTGATCCCATGAGAGACATGGATTTTTCTCATATTCTTTTGATATGTCATGAATAGTAATGCTCATTTATTTTTTCTATGTCATATTCCTTGCCACAAGGCATCAAGGTTATTATGATGCTCTTCATCTAAGTTGTCTATGAGTAACTGCCTTGGCTTTGGATGCCTAAAATTTTAATTATTTTAAAGTGGTGTGATTTAATATTTCTTTTTAAATTTTTTAATTTATTTTTCTCTGGTTATACAAATACATTCTTAAAAAATATATTTCCTTATAAGTCCTATTGGGAGAGAAAAATCAGAACAAAAAGGAAAAAGCATGAGAGAAAAAAAAAAAAAAAGAGAACATAGCATGTGTTAATTTACATTCAGTATCCATAGTTCTCTCTCAGGATGCAGATGGAGTTTTCCATTCAAAGTTTATTGGGATTGCCTTGGATCACTGAATCACTGAGAAGAATCAAATCTTTTATAAATGATCATTGGACAATCTTGCTGTTACTGATGGGGTGCAGCTTCTAGAGGGAAATGTCACAATAACTCTGGGGTCCCCTAGTATTAAGAATTCTATAATAATATAGTTACATATTTCTTACCTTAGCTTCTAGGGAAGATATAGCAATAATACTGACCTTAGGAGTGCTTTTGTTCTAACAATCTGTCAATAATCCTAAAGTCTCCTGGCCTAAGGAATACTATAGTATACTCCTACAAACATTGCTGACTGTCAGATAAACAATCTGTTGGTCAGTGATAACAAAGTTCCAAAGTGAATAGCCCATCCCTAAAATCAATCTGTAAGCATAAAACTAGCAAATAAGTAACATGAAACTCCAGGCTTCTTTAAATTTTTCTTACAAATTTATCTCCTTTCCTGAAGTCAGGAGGACCTGAATTCAAATCTGGCCTCAGACACTTGGCACTTCCTAGCTGTGTGACCCTAGGCAAGTCACTTAAACCCAATTGTTTCATCAAAAAAAAAAATTATATATATAGCCTTGCTTGTGTTTTTTGGCTAAATTCTTTTGGAACTTAGCCTGCTTCAATTGGCCTTAGAATTATAATAAACTTTGACCCTTGACTTGAAGATGGGTTCAAGCATGTAAATTCTTTTGAGACATCACATGATATAGGCCTGAAACTCCTTTGAACCTCAACATTGTGTACAATATATTCCTGGTTCTATTTGTTTTGCTTAGCATCAGTTTGTGCAAATCTTTCCAGGCCTTTCTAAAATAAATTAGTTCACCACTGTTCATAGAATAATAATATTTTATTATTTTTATGTACCATAATTTATTCAGCCATTCCCCAATTGATGGGCATCTATTCATTTTCCAATTCTTTGCCACCACAAAAAGAACCTCTACAAATATTTTTACCCATGTGGATCCTTTTTCCTAGTTCATAATTTCCTTGGGATACAATAGGGGCAGTACTAGATCAAAGGACATGCACAATTTTATAACCTTTTGGACAAAGTTCCAAATTGCTCTCCAGAATGGTTAAATCAGTTCACAAATCCACCAACAATGTATTAGTATCCCAGTTTTCCTACATCCCCTTCCAAAATTTATCATTATCTTTTCCTGTCATCTTAGCCAATCTGAAAGGCATCATGTGGTACCTTCAGTTGTTTTAATTTGGATTTCCCTAATTATGTAGCTCAGAATAGTGAGTGACTACCATATAATAATAATAATAATAAAAGCTGGAGATATCTCTAGAAGCAAAATGAAGGTTTTTAATTACACATTCTCGTACAGGCAAGTGTCCCTTCAGTCAAACAAGCAATTGAAAGGAGGAGGCACTTCTGAGACAGGTCAGCAGTTTAAATAGCCCCTAATGCAAATTCCCTTCCCACCAATGATGTTCATCCTTATTGGCTGAGGATCTTACATTCTAAATGTGGGAACTACCCCAGAAAACTGAATTTTGGCCAATAGGTACATAGCTGGCCATATTTAATTGAGGTAGGAAGAAAATAATGTTATGGGAAGATAGCAGGATGGGGAAGTAGATATGTCCTTGGGTCAATACCCAAAGACTACTTTCAGACCTACTTCAACTCTGAAGTAGATGAAGCCTTACTGAATCTTTTTTTGTAATCAATAGTGATTAGAGCATTTTTCTGCTACTTTTTTTTTTTTTTTTTTTTTTTTTACTGAGGCAATTGGGGTTAAGTGACTTGCCCAGGGTCACACAGCTTGGAAATGTTAAGTGTCTGAGGTAAGATTTGAATTCAGGTCTTCCTGAATTCCACTGTGCTACCTAGCTGTCCCAGAGCATTTTCTTATTTTTATTTTATTTTTTTAAATAACTTTTTATTGATAGAACACATGCCAGGGTAATTTTTTTACAGCATTATCCCTTGCATTCACTTCTGTTCCGATTTTTCCCCTCCTTCCCTCCACCCCTTCCCCCAGATGACAAGCAGTCCTTTACATGTTGAATGGGTTACAATATATCCTAGATACAATATATGTGTGCAGAACCGAACAGTTTTCTTGTTGCACAGGGAGAATTGAATTCAGAAGGTATAAATAACCCAGGAAGAAAAACAAAAATGCAAGCAGTTTATATTCATTTCCCAGTGTTCTTTCTCTGGGTGTAGCTGCTTCTGTCCATCTTTGATCAATTAAGGCTCTCTTTATCAAAGAGATCCACTTCCTTCAGAATACATCCTCAAACAGTATCGTTGTTGAGGTATATAATGATCTCCTGGTCCTGCTCATTTCACTCAGCATCAGTTCATGTAAGTCTCGCCAGTCCTCTCTGTATTCATCCTGCTGGTCATTCCTTACAGAACAATAATATTCCATAACATTCATATACCACAATTTACTCAACCATTCTCCAATTGATGGACATCCTTTCATTTTCCAGCTTCTAGCCACTACAAACAGGGCTGCTACAAACATTTTGGCACATACAGGTCCCTTTCCTTTCTTTAGTATCTCTTTGGGGTATAAGCCCAGTAGAAACACTGCTGGATCAAAGAGTATGCACAGTTTGATAACTTTTTGAGCATAGTTCCAAATTGCTCTCCAGAATGGCTGTATGTGTTCACAATTCCACCAACAATGTACCAGTGTCCCTGTTTTCCCACATCCCCTCCAACATTCCCCATTATCTTTCCCTGTCATTCTAGCCAATCTGACAGGTGTGTAGTGGTATCTCAGAGTTGTCTTAATTTGCATTTCTCTGATTAATAATGATTTGGAACATATTTTCATATGTCTATAAATAGTTTCAATTTTTTCGTCTGAGAATTGCCAGAGCATTTTTTAAAATGTAACTATAGATGACTTTAATTTCTTCATCTGAAAATTGTCTGTTCATATCCTTTGACCATTTATCTATTGAGGAATGACTTGTATTCTTATTAATTTGACCCAAATATATATGTATATATATTTTAGAAATGAGGTCTTTATAACATTAAACATTAGTTGTAATTTACCCTCCTTAGCTTTGTGCTTCCCTTTTAATCTAGTTTGTGTTATTTTTGTTTGTGCAAAAACCTTTTAATTTAATTTAATCAAAGTTGTCTACTTTGCATTTCATAAGATTTTCTAGTTCTTCTTTATTCATAAATTCCTCCCTTCTCCAAAGATCTGATAGGTGAATAAACTATCCTTTGTTCTCTTAATTGGCTTATGATGTCACCTTTTATGCCAAAATCATGTTCTCAATTTGACTTTATTTTGGTATGGGGAGTGAGATATAAGTCTATGCAGAGTTTCCATTATTTTCCACACTTCCCAGGAGTTTTTGTGAAATAATGAGCTCTTATTCCTGTAACTGGAGTTTGGGTGTTTATCAAATCCTAGATTACTATAATCACTTTCATTTTATGAGAGAATTCATCCCATTCACATTAACAATTATGATTACCAGCTCTTTATTTCTCCTACACTCTATTTTCTCCCCAGTATATACTTTTGTTCTCTTTTATCATCTTATCCCTTCTTAGTAGTCTTTTGTTTCTAACCCACCTCCACCCTCAATCTGGCCTCCCTTCCATCATCCCTCCCTCTTTCTCCTGTTTTGCCTTTCCTATCGAGCTCCTCCTTTTCTTTTCCCTTTTCTTCTTCCATTTCCTTTTTAGGGTAAGATAAATTTCTAACTGAGTGAATGTTATTTAGTCTTTGAGCCAAAAGTGATGAGATCAAGCTTTAGACAATGCTCACCCCTGCTCCCTTCTTTCTGTTTTTTTTTTTTTTTTTTTGGTAGGTGGTACCTCTTAATGTGCCTAATTTGTCCAATTTTACTTCCATTTTTTTCTTCTCCCAGTACGATCCTTTCCCCACCCCTTAATATTTTTTTATATTATCACATCAAAGTCCAGTCACAACCATATGCACAATCCATTTGATTTACCCCTAATGGCTCCAATAACAGATATGGTTCTCAAGAGTTATATTTGTCATTTTCCCATTGAAGGATGTAAACAGTTTAATCTTTAAATTATATACATACACTACACACACACACACACACACACACACACACACATTTCCCTTTGTTTATCTTTCTATTCTTCTCTTGAATACTGTGTTTGAAGATCAAGTTTTCTGTTTTTATACACACACACACACACACACACACACACACATTTCCCTTAGTTTATCTTTCTATTCTTTTCTTGAATCCTGTGTCTGAAGATCAAATTTTCTGTTTTGTTCTGTTTTTTTTCCATAGAAATGAATGAAAATTTCTTACTTCATTGAAGATCCATCTTTTCTCCTGAAAAATGATGGTTGATGGAGGAGAGTCAATTACCTGCTCCTCATGTGGGGCTGAAGTTGCCTCAGATTCACCCCGCCCTTGAGCCTCACTTAACTCTCCCTGCCCTGTGGGAATATGGCCATTAATCTGTTCTTTGTCTTCCTCCTTTATCTCAGGCTTCCCCCTTTGGCTATTCCTAGAGTTTTTTCCTTTTCTCCTAGAACCAGTAAGGTATTTTAAGGCCAACTGTATCATATTGTATAAATAGAATACTTCAATGGAAACTGAACGAGGACCATTTTCATTGTTATATGCGGAGATCTGTTGACCAACCAATGCCCAGTTTTTTAGAGAGATTTGCTCTTCCTCTAAGAACCAAGGGGAGGTGCATTTTAATGTAGCCAGAAGTCTAGCTGCCTGTCCCCAAGTTACAAGTAGCCCTTGATCTTCTATCAGCTTAAGCAGGCTTTCTATAGCATCACTCCTGGGTGGGGCTGGGGTTTGTGGGATTGGGGTGGGGGATGGAGAATCTTTACCTAGGATCTGTCCCATTTCAGCCAAAAAAGGTTGTACTCACTCAGTTACTGGTCACTGGAGACTTCTTCAGTGAAAGTAGGGTCCCTGGCCCCACGTTGGGCGCCAAAATGTTATGAGTTCAAATGTTGGAGTTCTTGATTGTAATCCAAAATTCTTTTTCTTTTGGAATGTGGTATTCTAAGCCCTCCAATTCTTTATTGTAGAAGCTTCCAAATCCTAGGTAATACTGACTATTGTTCTTTGATACTCGAATTGTTTTTGTCTGGCAGCTTACAGTCATTTTTTCCTTTAGATTATAGTTTGGGAGTTTTGCAACAATATTCCTTGGACTTTCCTTATGGGATCCCTTTCCAAAAGTAATTGATAGTTTCTTTCAGTAATTATTTTTTCCTCTAATTATAGTATACTAGAGCAGGTTTTCTTGATGATCTCTTGAAGAATGCTATCCAAATTCTTTTTTTTTTTTTTTTTTTTTTTAATCATGGCCTTCAGGTAGACCAATAATTTTTAAAATTTTATCTCCTGGACCTATTTTCCATGTCAGCTGTTTTTGCAATGAGGTATTTAACATTTCTTCCATTTTTTCATTCTTTTTAGTTTGTTTGACATTCTTTTTTATATATCCATTAATTAATTAATTTATTAGTAAATATTAAATATTTATTATGTAATTTATTGATTAAAGCTGTATATTTTCAAAACATATGCATAGATAGTTTTCATCACTTATCTTTACAAAACCTTGTGTTCCAATTTTTTTCTTTCACTCTCTGTACCACATTATCTATATGACAAGTAATCCAATATGTTAAATGTGTAATTCTTCTATACATGTATCCATAATTATCATGGTGCATAAGAAAAATCAGGTCACAAAAAAAAATGAAAAAGAAAACAAAACAAAAGCAAACAACAATAAAAAAGGTGAAAATACTCTGTTATAATACATACTCAGTCCCCACCCTCTATGGGTACAGATGGCTCTTCATCATAAGACATTTAGAGTTGGCCTGAATCACCTAGCTGTTGAAAAGAGCCACATTCATGTTTCACTGATTTTTGATGTCTCATAAAATCAGTAGCTTTCCTTTGCCCCCTTCTAGTTTTTAATGTGTGATTTTCTTCAGTTAATTTTTATATCTCTTGCTCTAATTCTACTTTCCAAAGTATTGTTTTCTATAGTGGACTCTTTTATTTTAAATAACAAACTTTTTCATTGGATTATTTTTTTTTTCTCATTTGGGAAATTATATTTTTTTAAGTAATTGTTTTCTTCAGTCAATTTTTGTCTTTCCTTTTCCAAGCTGTTGACTTTGTCTTGCATACCTCTCATTTCTTTTCTCATTTTTTCTTCTACCTCTCTTATATGCCCTTTAAAATCTTTTATGAGGCCTTTCAAGAAATCTTTTATGAGGGCTGGAGATCAATATATATCACTCTTTGGGATTTACATTGGGGAATTTTTGTCTTCATCTGAGTTGGTGTTTTGCTCTTCCCTGTCACAATAGTAGCTTTCTATGGTTAAGGTTCTTTTTTGTTTCTTGCTCAGTTTATTTCTTTCTCTTCCCATCCAATTTTGGTAAATTTTATGATCAAACTCTGCTTCTACATACACAAGGTGCTATCCCAAACTCCTGGTACTGCTCTGAGACTTCGTTTTAGAGGTCTGAGGTTTGAGCCAAGATGTCAAAATTAAGCCAGGAATCTGCTTGAGCTTTTCCAGTTTCTCTGATAAACCACATAAAAACCAAGCCTCTGAACAGAGTCTGATAGAATGAAACCACTCTTTATTTCAAGATAGGCTGGAAAGGCTTCAAGAAAGGTCATTCTCACTGGGGTGAAAAGGGTGTTTAGGCCAGCTCAGATAGATTTTTGAGAAAGTTGGTGAAAGGGTCTTAACTACAGCAAATCAGCAACTAAGACTCTCAGTCCTGAATCAGTAGAGGAGCAAATCAGTGGGGGAAGTTTCCAGTCCCAGCTCAGAAAGCAAACTATGGGAAACCAGGCTATTTCGCAAAAAGAGAAGGCAAAATTACCCCCTGCAAACACAAGGGACCTCTGTGCTCAATAACAAGGCTTAGAGCTGCAAAGGAAGCTTAAGACAATGACAGCTTTATCCCAGAAGCAGAACCTTAAAAGTAAAAAAGGGGGAAATACCAAAAGAAAAGGAAAGAAAATGGATAAGAAACAGAAAAGAACCTTGACCATAGAAAGCTACTATGGTGACAGGGCAGACCAAAACATAAAATCAGAAGAGGGCAGAATGTCCACAGAAGAAATCTCAAAGAGTGATATAAATTGGACTCAAGACCAAAGATATTTTTTGGAAATGCTCTTAAAATACTTCAAAAGGCAAATAAGAGAGGTAGAAGAAAAAATGAGAAAAGAAATGAGAGGTATGTATGAGAGAGTCAACAGTTTGAAAAAGGAAGGAAAAAGCTGTCTAAAGAAAATAATTCCTTAAAAAGTAAAATAAACCAAAATAAAAAAAAGAGGTACAAAAGATAATTGAAGAAAATCACACATTAAAAACTAGACTAGAGCAAATGGAAGCTAATGCCTCGATGAGACAGCAAGAATCAGTCAAACTAAAAAAAAAAAAAAAAAAAAAAATGAAAAAATAGAAGAAAATGTTAAATACCCCATTGGAAAAATAGCCAACCTGGAAAATAGATCCAGAAGAGAAAAGTTAAAAATAATTGGACTACCTAAAGTCCATAATTTAAAAAAAGAGTCTGGATAGCATTCTACAAGAGGTAATTAAGGAAAACTGCCCCAATATTCTAGAAACATAAGGGAAAATATTATCCATCCATCACCTCTAGAAAGAGATACCACAAGGAAAACCCTAAAGAACATTGATATAAAACTTCAAAACTACAACATCAAGGGAAAAATACTTCAAGCTGCCAGACAACAATAATTCAAATATCAAGGTGCAACAGTCAGGATTGCCCAAGATCTGGTAGCTTCTATAGTAATGGACTGCAAGGCCTAGAATACCAAATTCTGGAAGGCAGAGGATCTGGGATTATAATCAAGAAAGAGCTATCCAGGAAGATTCAGCATCATCTTTCAAGGGATGCAATGAAGCTTCAATGAAGTAAGAGACTTACATTCATTTCTATTGACAAAAAAACAAAACAAAATAGAACTAAACAGAAAATTTAACCTATGAACACAGAACACAAGATAGGAATATAAAGGTAAATAAGGGAAAATATATACTATTAAAGGTTAAATTTTTTTATATCCCTAGATGGAAAAATAACTTTTAAGAATTGTATCTGTCAGTTGGGCATACAGAGGAGGACATCACATGATCTAAGAATGTGGTTCTGAATGGATTCAGATGTGATGACATCAAAGAAAAAGAGGCTTAGAAAAAGGTCTGTACTTGAAAAAAGAGGAAAGGGAACAATTAATTCACATGAAGAGGCTCAAAAGACCAATTACAATTAAGGGGGAAAGGGAAGAGGTTGAGCATTGATTGAAGGTTGATCTCATTAGTTTTGGTTCAAAGAGGGAATAATTTAACAAATCAGTTGGGTTCAGAAATTTATTTAACCCCATAAAGCAGTAGGAGGAGAAAGAGAAAAGTAGGGACAGAATAGAACGGATGGCAGAAACACAAGGGGAGAAGGTAAAAAAAGATTGGAAGGAGTTATAGAAGATAAGATAGTATGTGAAGTGGGTTTAAAAAGCCACTACTAAGATAAAGAAGAGGGGTGATAAAAGATAAGATTGTGGGCAGGGTGGGTAAAAAAAGCACACAAGTAAGGGGAGGGTGGAAAGACAGAAAAATTATATACAAGGGAGAAAACAGGATGTAGGGAAATATAGAACTAGTAATCATAACTATTAATGTGAATGGGATGAACTCTTCCATAAAATGGAAGTGTATAGCAGAATGGATTAAACCACATATACTCATTACAATATATTGATTACAAGAAACACATTTGACACAGAGACAGAGTACAGGTAAAAGACTGGAAACATTTTATTATGTATCATTTCAAGAAAAAAAAGAAGTAACAAGTCTGATCTTAGATAAATTAAAAGTAAAAACAGATCTTATTAAAAGAGATAAGAAAAGTACATCTTCATAAAGGGTACCATAAACAATGAAGTAGTAATTGTAATGGGTCTGAACACTGTACTTAAAACAAGGATTCTTACAAGGTTTTAACTCATTGATAAGAATTGAATAAGAATTGATAAGAAATTGATATGAATTGATAAGAAAATGGTTATCTAGTTTAGCATGGTGATTTATAGTTCTCTAGTTCAGTACTTGTACTTAATACTTAATATAGTTCTACAAGATTGACACCTATTCCACAAGATTCACACCTACGACGATGTAATTATAATAGAGTATATAAGAGCCAACAAGGACTGGACAAGAGACATTCACTCCATCTCCCACCATGGTCGCTGGCCTATCCTCCTTCATTCCTCCACTGAAACCAAAGCCCCTCTGAAGGGCCTCCAGAAAGCTAGCCTCGGCCCGAGGCAAGGAGAGAGACTATGAAGGAGATGATAAAGATTTTGGACTTTATCCCTGGCTATTCTCGTGGTGATTACTCTGCTGAAATAAAGGCTGGTCCAAAGACTTTCAGAAAGAAAACCAGAACATTACAAATAACCATACAAAGTATGTATGCATCAAGTGGTAGAGCATGCAAATTCCTAGAGGAGATTTCAATCCAGTTACAGGAAGAAACAGACAACAAGTCTATATTAATGTGTGACCTCAACCTTTACTTCTCAGAATCAGATAAATCTAACCACAAAATGAACAAGAAAAAAAATTATGGAGGCTAATAGATTCCTAGAAAATTAAGATATGATAGGCCTCTGGAGAAAATTGAATAGGGACACAATGGAATACACCTTTTTCTCGGAAGTACATGGCACCTTCACAAAAATTGACTATGTATTAAAGCATAAAAACCTCATAATCAAATGTAGAACGTCATTAATAATAAATGCTTACTTTTCAACCACAATGCAATTAAAATTACATTCAATAAAGAGGCAGGGAAAAATAGACTAAAAACCAATTGGAAATTAAATAATATAATTCTAAAGAATAAGTGGGTCAAATAACAAATCCATACAAGAAACAATCCATAATTTCAACCAAGAGAATGACAATAAATGAGACAAATACTAAAACCTATGGGATGCATCCCAAAGCAGTTCTCAGGAGAAATTTTATATCTCTAAATAGCTATATGAATAAAATCGTGAAAGAGGAGATCAATGATTTGAGCATGCAAATAAGAAGCTAGGAAAAAAAAAATTAAAAATGCCTAATTAAATACCAAATTAGAAATTTTGAAAGTCAAAAGAGAGATTAATAAAATAGAAGCTAAGGAAACTACTGAACTAAAAAAATAAAACTAAATTGGTTTTATTTAAAAAAAAAACAGCAAAATAGATCAACTTTCATTAATTTGTTAATTTGATTAGAAAAGAGAAAGAAAAAAAAATCACCAGTATCAAAAATGAAAGGCGTGAATTTACGATCAATGTAAAAGAAATTACAGCAATAATTCAGGAACTTTTTTGCCCAACTGTATAGCAGCAAGTCTGACAATCTAACTGAAATGCATGGATATTTACAAAAGTATAAATTACCAAGATTAACAGAAAATTACTCAGTCCCATTTCAGAAAAAAAGAAAATGAAAAATCATTAATGAACTCCCTAAGAAAAAAATCTCCAGTGCCAGATAGTTTCATAATCAAATTCTAGCAAACATTTAAAATACAATTAATTCAAATACTATGTAAACTAGTTGAAAAAAATAAAGTACTGCCAAATTTCTTCTTTTAAACAAATATGGTACTGATATCTAAACCAAGAAGAGTCAAAATAGAACAATTTCTCTAATGGATATTGATGCAAAAATTTAAAATAAAATATTATCAGAGATAAACAGCAACTTATCAGCAGGATAATATACTATGATTAAGTGGAATTTATAAAGTAATGCAGGGCTGGTTCAATATCAGGAAAACTATTACGATAATTGACCATATTAATATCAAAACCAACAGAAATCATATGATAATCTCAATAGATGCAGAAAAAGCTTTTGACAAAATACAGCATCCTTTCCTATTAAGAACCCTAGGAGCTTTCATTAAAATAAAAAGCAGTATCTATCTAAAACCAATAGCAAGTATTATTTGTAATGGAGAGAACCTGGATGCATTCCCAGTAAGATCAGAGGTGAAAAAAGAATACCCATTATCACCACTATTATTCAACATTATTCTAGAAATATTGGCTTTAGAAATAAGAGAAGAAAAAAAATTAAAGGAATTAGAATAGGTAATGACAAAATAAAATTATCACTCTTTGCAGATGATATGATGACATACTTAGAGAATCCCAGAAAATCCTCCAAAAACCTACTGGAAACAATTCACAGATTTAGCAAAGTTGCAGGGTGTAAAATAAACCCACACAAATCATCAGCATTTCCATATATTACTGGCTAAGCCCATCAACAAGTGATAGAGAAATTCCATTTAAAATTACTGTAGACAAAATAAAATAGTTGAAGGTTTACCTGCCAACATAAACCTAAGAACTATATGAACACAATGATAAAACATTTCTCACACAAATAATGTCAGATCTGAGCAATGTAGAAAACATCACTGGTTCAAGGCTAGGCCAAACTAATATAATAAAAATGACAATTCTGCCTAAAATGATCTACTTTTCCAATGCCATACCAATAAAACTGTCAAAAATTTTTACAGAACTAGAAATAATATAACAAAATTCATCAGGGAAAAAAAAAAAAGGTAAAGAACATCAAAGAAATTAATGGAAAAAAATACCAAGGATGGTGGCTTAGCAGTACCAAACCTAAAACTATATTATAAAGCAGCTGTCATCAAAATTACTTGGTAGTGGCTAAGAAATAGAGTAGTGGCTCACTGGAAAAGATTAGATACACATGACGAAATAGTCAAGACTTATAGTAATCTAGTATTTGATAAACCTCCTAACTCCAGCTCCTGGAATAAGAACTCACTATTTGACATAAATTTCTGGGGAAATGGGAAAATAATATATCAGAAATTCAGCATAGACCTACATCTCATACCCCTACCAAAATAAGGTCAAAATGGATACATGATTTTGGCATAAAGGATGATGCCATAAACAAATTAGGAGAGCAAAGGATAATTTACTTATTAGTTCTTTAGAGAAAGGATAACTTTATGACCCACGAACTACTAGAGGACAATACAAAAGGCAAAATGAACAACTTTGATAACATTAAATTAAAAAGTTTTTGCACAAATAAAATCAACAGAAACAAGATAAAAAGGGAAGTACAAAGCTGGGTGAAAATCATTTCAACAAGTGTTTGTGATAAAGGTTTTGTTTTTAATATATATAAACAACCCTGTCAAATTTATAAGAATACAAGTCATTCCCCAATTGATAAATGATCAAAGAATATGAATAATTTTCAGATGATGAAATTAAAGCCATATATGGTCATATAAAAAATTCTCTAATTCACTTTTTATTAGAGAAATGAAAATTAAAACAACTCAGAGGTACCACTTCATACTCTCAGATTGGATAAGATGACAAGAAAAAATAATGATAAATGCTGGAGAGGATGTGTGAAAACTAGGACACTAACGTTTGTTGGTGGATCGTGCTCCCCATTCTGGAGAACAATTTAGAACTTTGTCCAAAAAGATATAAAACTATGCATATCCTTTGGCCCTGCAATGTCATTATTGGGTCTGTATCCCAAAAAAAATCTTAAAGGAGGGAAAAGGACCTACATGTGCAAAAATATTTGTAACACTTCTTTTTGCAGTAGCAAAGAATTGGAAAATGAGTTGATGCCCAGAAATTGGGGAACAGCTGAACAATTTGTGATTTATGAAGATAATGGAATTTTATTTTTCTATGAAAAATGATGAATATGCTGTTTTTAGAAAAGGCTGGAGATGTTTACATGAACTGATGCTGAGCAAAACAAGGAAAAATGAATATATTGTATATTATAACAACAAGAATGTGAGATGATTAATTATGAAAAACTTGGTTCTTCTCAGTGGTTCAGTGATCCAAGGCAATCCTAATAGACTTTGGACCAAAATTGCCATCTGCATCCAAAAAAAGCACTTAGAAGACAATGTATATCAAAACATTATTTGTTCATTTCATTTGTGTGTGGGGTGTGTGTGTGTTTTAATCTCTCCCATGGTTTTTCCTTTTTCTCTGATTTTTCTGTCCCAATATGATTCATAAAGTAATGTATATTAAAAATAAATAAATTTACTAGAAAAAAAAGAAACTTGACTTTGAAATCAGGAGTCCTTCTTGTTTAGTGTCTTGCTCACAACAGTGGGTAGCCCAACCTGCTCTTTCTAGGAAATGCTGGATTTTCCAGACTCCCAATTTGCCAGATACCTCCTTGTGTTTTGTTTCTTGCTCACAAAGTGGGATAGCCCCGCTTGCTCTCTCCAGGAAATAGCCTGATTTCTAGGGTTGATTATTATCCTTCCGTACTGAGATTGTTCCAATAGTCCAAATGAGCCAGGACTAAAAATCTGAGTTGCTGATATACTGTGACTAAGACCCTCTCACTTGCTTTCCTGCACATGATCTGAACTTAACCTTTTTCACCCAGTGAGACTGACCTTTCTTGATGCCCTTCCAATCTATCTTGAGCTGGAGAGTGGTTTCATTCTATCAGGCTTGGTTTCATATGGTTTTTGAGGGAAAGTGGGAAAACTCCAGAAGCTTCCTGGCTTCACTCTACCATCTTATTTTTGCCCCTAAAACTGACTTGGGGTTTTATATTTCAAATCTAAATGGCATCATTGGGGAAAAATTAAGTTAACTTCATTTGATATTTAAGTAGCTTGATTGACCACTTATATCACTGATAAGGGTATTCTCTGTAATAACATACTTTCTTAAGTTGTTCCATTCTTACAAAGCAGCTAAGTAGAAAATACAGCACTTGACTTATCTTCTTGGGTTCAAATGTGGCCTCAGACACTTATTAAATGTGTAATATGGGTAAGTCACTTCATCCTGTTTGCCTGTCAGCTTTTTTTTCTTCTTCAGAGATTTAAGTCTAAATACTAGTTTCTATAGTCTGTTTACTATGTCCCCATCCAAATATTCTTCACATTTCTTTTTTCAATACTCTATCTTTTTTTCTCCAATAGAATCCATTCTTTGAGGTCAAGGGCTATATTGTGCTTTTATATTTGCCTTCCTAGTACTTAGTAGTGTACCTGTGGATATGTACATAGAATATACTTCAAAAAATTATCTATTTATCATCTCTATATTGATGCAATAATATATTTATCTGACCCTTTGTTGTGTGAGCTCGTTCTCATTCTTTCTCATTCTCTCTCTCTCTCTCTCTCTCTCTCTCTCTCTCTCTCTCTCTCTCTCTCTCTTTCTCTTTCTCTCTCTTTCTCTTCAGAGCTGGATTAGCACAGTGTTTCACATATAGTAGGCACTTAATTTGTTTTTATTAAACTGAGCTGAATTAGGCAAATACTTGTGTGATATGATTTTAGAGGTACTAGATATATATACTTCTTTCCCCAAATTATTTTCCCGAAATGATTAAATTACCCAGTGTATGCTTGAATGAATGTGGTCTATTGAATGAAGTTGGCTTCAGTATATGATTAATGATGTCTAAGTAGTAGAAGAAGTGGGGGGGGGGGGAATAATACAAAACAACACTAAACATGATATTGCCATTCCCTTGAGAAGTAGCCATAAGCTATCATTAATGCAAAGTCTAAAGCCAGAAAGTAAGGTTGAAAGAATAAACAATACCAACCACCATGGATCCTACCACCATAAAACCTATTATTATGATAGGACTATATAAAACAAAAAATCCCAAAGAAGATTATGATCCTAAAACATGAAAACCTCAAAGAAAGATGTATCTTGCACCCAAATTCTACTGGATATATTGGAAGTAATGAAAAGAGAGAGACAGATAGACAAAGATAGATAATAAGGAAGAATGAGAGAGATAAGCTGGAGTTATAAATGAAATGAATGATAAAGGAAATAATTGGGGGAAAATAATTATACAGCAAAGATTTTGAAAGAGATTAGCATAAGAGATAAAAACCCCCACAGGAACAACAGAATTCATGAAAATTAGAACATATTTTACATTCATGACTTTTATAAGAAAAAAATATGTTTAACAAACTCAAAAGACTATATAATATATAAGAAAATATGGGGGGGGCCTCAAAATAAAAACAAAGAAAATAAAAACAGATGAAGGAGAAACAGTCCAGACATAATATTTCCAAAAATCATGTAAGAAGACAGTTTAAATATTAAAATCAAAATCCATAGTAAAAAATTAATATGTCAGTCACTTAAAATATATTTAATACTGGTCAATGAAATGGAAATCTTTTTAATAATTATTTTAAAAGGTTTTTTTTTTTTTGTGGTTTTTCTTCCAAATTCTCTCTCTGCCTATCCTCTCAAGCCACTTTTCTTGAGAAGGGAAATAATTTGATTTTGATTATTCATTGAGGTCATGTAAAACATATCTCCATATTAATCTTATTACAAAAGAAAATACATATAAAATGAAACAATAAAAATAAAAAAGGACATTTCAATTTGCATTTGGAGTTCATCAGCTCTTTCTCTGGAGGTGGATGACATTATTCATTATAAGCCTTGCTAGATTAGAATCAAAGCCAAAGGCAATGAAGTTTTGTTAGGTTTGAATTATGTGCCAAGCACTGTGCTAATCACTGAGGATACAAAGAAAGTTATAAGGTTTTCTGTGACCAATATCTTTAATGAACATCAATGCAAAAATTTAAATAAAACACTAGCAAGGAGATTACAGCGATATATCAAAAAAATCATATACTACAATCAGCTGGTATTTATATAAAGAATATAGGAATATAAAGCTTCCAAAATTGTGTGTGTGTGTGTGTGTGTGTGTGTGTGTGTGTGTGTGTGTGTGTGTGTTTTGGAGAGATGGAGAAAGTGGGTCTAGGACCAAGCTTTACAAGTAAATTCTATCAATCAAAAAACAAATATTAAAGAGTCCTACAAAATGTATTCAATAAAATAAATACATACTTGATAATTTACTGCTGTCGCAAAGAACTGGAAATTAAATGGCATCCCATCAATTAGGGGATTGCTAAATAAATTTTAGTATGTAAATGTAATTCAATACTCTTTACATTATACAAAGTGATGAAATGCACTGTTTCAGAGAATTATCAGAATATTTGCATGAATGGATATAAAGAAAACTAAATAGAACCAGAAGAACTATTTATACAATAATAGCAACGCAGTGAATTCTAACAGCTTTATAAAGCTTAAGGGACTTCAAATAATCCAATGACCAACTATGTTTCCAAAGGATCCAGGAGAAAATAGCTACCCACCTAACAGTAAGATAAGTGAATTCAGAGTATAGATTGTGTGTGTGTGTGTGTGTGTGTGTGTGTGTGTGTGCATATGTGCATTTATATATGGATTAGATATGGCCCATATAAAAATGTGTTTTGTTTAATTGTATAATAATGCATGCTTGTGTATAAGGATTTTATATTTCCATGTTATCATGGAAGGCAGGATGAAGGGGAAGGAAGAGGAAGATAATATAGAAAAAAATTTAATCATAAAATAATTAGAAACACATGATAATTTAAAGTGTTATTTTCTCTAGTCTAAAGTTAACCTTAACTTTTAAAGGGGCAAACAGTACTTAATCCCCACAGGTTTGCCATAACCATGATGCCAAAAATGGAAATAAAGTATCACATTAAAGTATTAGATTTTCTATGTTGTACAATTCTGGACTCCCTTTCTCAATTCCTAAGCAGGTTGACTTTTTAACAAGGACTATAATTTTCTTCAGAGTTCTATGGATAACCTTAAGGGGCTGGAGTTTCTAAAGTAACTTCACTTAGTGTGCTTCCCATTACAGATAAAATAGTGCTATATTTTCTCTCTGAAAATTGATTTACTGAGTAGATGTAACAACATAGTAATTATAAAACAACCCCATAAACCCAAGGCACTTTCCCTTTGTGCACACCACATTCCATGAAAGAAAAGGCTCATACTAAAATCAAAAGATAGTAAGACAAGCCTGTAAAGCCAGTGGCACCAAATGATATCTGAACACTCATGGTTCTAGGATTCATTTTCTTCATGATTTTCTTGAGTTTGCTTTTGGGGAAAGCTCTCTGTTCAGCTCCAAGTATCAGAGCTATGTTTAGTATACATCATCAGCCTTTCACTATTTACTTGAAGCCCAGTACTATCCCTAGGTGACTAGCATTCCAAATCTCTCTGCAGGTGCTTCCTCTGCTGTTAATTGCTGCAGTCCCAGGGTACTTTGCTACTGACACTGTTTTCTGGGGATAGGAAAGAATAATGGGGTTTCTTGTGGCTCTTCTGACCTTTAGAAAATCATAAGATTCTCACTTTTCTAATTCCATTTCCAGATGCCCATTCAACTAAGATCAAGAGAGGAAGAAAAAAAAAAAAAGAAAAGAAAAGAAACAGAGATGCCATGAGCATCTCCACTTGCTTGATTGGGATTAGGCAAAAAGAAAAAAATCTGAGTATTATTCTAAATCTACAAAAAAAAGAGATAAATCTCAGTACTCTCTAATTCTGGCCTTCATTGGTTGGCTTTCTATTACACACATTTATAAGACACAGTTCCTGAAGTCCTTATGTTAAAAACAAAAACAAAAATCAGATATATAGCTTAAAGGGCAGAATCTCATGAAGAAAATAAAGGTCTATCAATTATGTATAATAATGTGACCCCGTGGAAGTAGAGTATATATGATCATACAGAGAAAACATTGAGCAGGAAATAGGCCTAACCTCAGAGATTTAGTGAGCACTTTATGGAATTAATAAGGAACATAAAAATAATGACCATAACTGCCAGGTCTGACATCTGATAAAGTATTTTGCCCAAACTCTAGCAGCTGGAAGATGTATGGGAATAAACAAATTTGTTGTTCTGACAAAATGGTTATTAGTTTCTTTTTGGAAAGAAGACTTCTGTGTATTTGCAAGCAAAAAAAAAAAAGAAATTTCAGAGAATCTTTGAACAGTAACAAAAAAGCTGGATAATTAGAACAATGTTTTTATTCAGTGATGCAACAAATGCAAACACTGTGTATATATCTGAAATATTAGTAAATTATATCTCATATATCCTGCAGTATTGACAAGCAAAAACAAGAGCCAATTCTGTTTCCTTGTATTTTAAGGTTGGAAAAAAGATGAAGTATGTGACAGGAGTAATTAAAACCAAGATACAACCTTTTATATCTTTATGCTTTGATTTTTTATATCAGTAATTCAGAGCTTAGTAGCCATAGTAAAACAAAGATTTAAAAGACAACTCAGAAAGATAATTTAAATCCAGATTATAATTTGAAAGTAGTATGTTCTCACTGTTACTGAAGACCACTGGAGAAGTTTATGGGTTCAAAGCATAATGTCATTCCATTTTATTTTTAAACTCATAAAAAAATGTCCCTCTATTGTTCGTTGTATTTTAGAACTGACTACAGCTTTAGAAGGGGAAAAAATCAATAAAAGTAGCAAATAGTCACAGAAGGAGGCAATGGGGTTGTTAAATAACATAAGTAGGCTCAGTGACATATGGATTTGATAGTACTCATACTATCAGCTGAGAGGGAAAAATTCTCCTTTCTAACTACATCAAAAAGGGTTTCCTGAAAAAACAAAACAGTTTCTCTATTTTATCTTCACATTCTTTTCAGAAGTCTATTGAACATGTAACATGGAAAGAGGAATGCCTTTATCATTATCACCTTAAATTTTGGGGATGATGAGATAAGAATTAAAACTATATTTGTTTTAATAAGAATAACAATTATGGAATAAAACTATCAAATTTTTTTTTCTATCCTAACCCTATATGACTTTGAGCTTGAATTTTTGTGCCTTTTGCAAGTTTCTTATTGGAGCTATGGTTGGATTTTTTTTTTTTTAATTTACCTTCAGTCTACAAAATTCTGCAAAATTACCCAGGGTTAGCACTTGTGTCTCTGTATTCTAGCTATGTTAAGTGTATAGCAATATAGCAGAAAGAAACCCAGGTCCAAGATTAAGACAACTTTTTTCTATCTACCAACATTTACATCCTCCACAAATTCATTAAAGCTTGACTTCCCACAAGTAACAAAGGGGGGAAAAAATCGCTGACTATTACAAAAACTGTGGTATGAGCTCTCAATTCAAGTTACCCAATGAACTGGAGGAGATGGACTATATAAATAGATAGTTATTCTCACAAATACCTGACTAATTGATGAGTATTGAAAGGTGCATTAAGAATTTAATCATGATCTGTATACACTGCTTCAATGAAGCTAAGGACTTGTTTAAGTCTTCTGGTTTCATTCCCAACTCACCCGACCCACAAATGAGGAAACATCGATCCTCCATTTTCTCTCTTTATCTTTTCATTTTGTTTTATTGCTAATGATCTGCATTTATATTTGACAGCTTATTTCTTCACCTATTTCATTGTGTTTGGTGCACAGATAATGGTACTTAAGTTTTATGTAATTTCAGTGATAAGAAATAATGATCAACTTTTAATATGTTCATGAATTTCATTGAATGTGATTCTTTAGTCTGCAAATTAGAAGTCTGAGGGGAACAAACCCCAAGGAAAGCCTACCTGGGTTTATGAGAAGAATAGAAAAGATTTCTCTCACAAATGCAGATATTTTATATTTTCCCCCTCTTTTGCATAACATCAAAAAGCAACTTTGTTTTGAGTGTTTTTAATAAATTCAAGGCATCTTGGTCTTACTGGGAATAGTTGTAATAGAAGTAAGGTTTTGATGGAAATCTCTACCTTAACTTAAATCCATGTTTCTCATGGTGGTGCAGTGAAGTAGAAAGAATAGTAACTTAAAAATCAGATATAAAGCCTCACTTTATAACTCTTTTACTATCTTGAGGTGTGACCTTGTGTAAATTCCTTTATCTCTGGGATTCAGTATTCTTGTTTGTAAAATGAGTTGGTTCAAATAGATGATCTCTAAGGTCTTTAAATTAATTCTCAGAATAGACCTTTACAATCCTCAATGTTTGGTGTCACAAAAGCACAGAGTTGGCTTAGCAATTTTTGTACCTCAGGCAAGAAACAAAACAGGCTCTTCATAAAGCACTATAGTCAGGGTGATCCAGAGACCCCAACATACTAGTGCAAGTGATTGAAAAGTAGTTACCCCTATGGATTATTTGAGAATATTCAAACCAATTGCAATACAGACTAATTACATCAAGCACATGTTTATTAAGTTGTAAATATTGGGGAAATAATAGGATAGAGATAAGAAAAAGAAAATAAAACTAGAAATTACCTTTCCAGAAATATGATTTTTTGAGTTGATCCTTTTGAAGTAAGTTTGGCTTTCTAAGGGTACAGTTAAAGAGGAAATAAATTCTAGGGATCAGGGAAAGCCTATATGTAAAGACACAGAGATGGGAGATGGAATACTGACAGGATGAGAGGGGGGAGGAGGGATAGGTCAGTTTGCTTAAAGCATAGAAAGTATAAAAGGAAGTTATATGAAATAAACTTGGGTTAGAATGGAGTAGCATTATGAATGGGTTTAAATGTAAAATCTGGGGATTTTGTTTGTTTGTTTATCTTAGAAGCAACAGGAGCACTGGCCCTGAAGTCTCATGACAGTCTCAGGGGTACAATTAGTTAATGAGCAAGAGAAAGTATTATAGATTTAGAGCTGGACTGGACCATAAAGGCAACTTTATCCAATATTTCATTGGAAGTAAGGCAAAGAGAGGTTAGAGCAATTACCTAGGAAGACATGTATAAGGTTGGATTTGAACTCAGTTTTTCCAGCCATCAAGTCTAGCCTTGTATCTATTATACATTCTTTCTCTTTAATGATCAAGACAAGGATGGTATTCCAGCAAAGATGATTTGGAAAGAAGAACCTTGAAAAAATCAGTGTAGTAAAAGGTGAGGATGTAAAAAATATCTAGTAGCAGAATAGTGATTAGTAGAGTTAAAAAAAATGAACGTCAGAGTTCAAAAAGTATAGTATTTGAGAAAAGACTATTGGATTTTGCAAATTAATTATCAGGAGACAATAATATCTCTTAATAGTGAATAGGAAGAGAAACTATTACTAGGTACATCTGTTTATAAAAGGTTAAGGAAAGAGAAGGTGGAGTAGTGAAAAAAAATACAAATGGTCTTTATAAGGATCTTATCTATAAAGAAGAAGACAGGTATAATCAGTCAATCAATAAACATTTATTAATTGCATACTATGTACCAACCCCTCTATTAACTGTTTTTTGTTATTCAATCACTTCAATCACATCTAATTCTCCATAACCCCATTTGAAGTTTTCTTTGCAAAAGAATGGTTTGCCATGTCTTTCTCCAGTTCGTTTTATAGATGAGGAAACCGAGACAAACAAATTAAATGATTTGCCCAGGATCATACAGCTAATATGTATGTGAGGCCAAATTGAACTCATTAAGTTAAATCTTCCTGAATTCTGGCCTGATAGTGTACGCACTATGTCACATAGCTAGCTAGCATGCTGAGTACCAGGGATACACAAAGAGGCAAAAGAGAATTCCTACCTTAAAGGACCTGGAGATCTAATTGGGGGAAGCAATATGAAAACAAATATTTACAAAGCAAGATCAATACAAACTAAATGGGAGTTAAGTAAAAGAAGGAAGAAACTAGAATTAAGAGCATTTTGAGAATGCTTCCTATAAAAGATGGGACTTTATTTGGGATTTAAAGGAAGTTAGGAAATCAGAAATCAGAGAAGAGGAAGAACAGCATACCCAGAATGGGGGATAGACAGCCAAAAAGAATGGCTGAGTGAAAGCTGTAGAATCTTGTTTGTAGACAAGCCAGAAGGCCAATGTCACTATATACAGGAATATATGTTGTGTAGTAAGTTGCAAGAAAATTGGAAAGATGGGTGAAAGGCTAGGTTATGAGGTAGTTTGAAGAAAGGTAAAAATGTCTTCATATTTTAAAACTATTGATAAAATTATTCTTACTAACTAGGTACTAATAACTAGGTATACATGCCAGTCAGATTGGTTAATGTGAAAGGGAAGAAAGGCTTTAATTTTTCAGTACTTACTATCCTTTCCTTTTGACTAAGAGCTACTATGGAAGTTTACAAAACACCTACCACTTCCTCAGTGTCCAAGGCTGAAATAGCTCAGATCTAAAGTAAAAGTGGTAATAAGTTTGTAGGGATGTATTACATTATAGAAGTCAGCGTTTACCAAAGGAAAAGATGTAGTAGATGTTTCAGTGACTGATTTCACCTCCTTCTCATTAGGAGATGAAGTTGTTATCCTAACCCATATAGATTCAATCTAGCATTTTTAAGGGCACTGCTTTGTCTGTCTTCTGCAGCTTTCTGAGATTAGAAGCCAAAAAGAATGTTCTCCTATATTACTCCAGTTCTTTTCAGCCCCTCCTAACAAATCACTTGTTACCTTCCATAGGGTAAGAGTGAGACTGATGAAGTATATACTTCATAATTAAACCTATAATTATACTTATTCTTCAGACTCTGTGCTTCCCTTTTTTTTACATCCCTTATTTTTGCTGATTTGCTTGAAATGTTCTCTTTCTTGTCCCTTCTTACAAACACCAGCACAGCAATAACCACAACAATTATAGCACCAACTGGAAAAATATATTTGATGTGTTTGTATGTGTATCTGTTTCGGTGTCTATGTCTGTGCATACATACATATATATTCAAGGAGTTGGAAAAATAATTATTAAATAGTATGACTTAGATATATTGATCATCTGAACTATTTGGGTCCTGTCTCTGTTATGAACATCCAGTCATTTCCTGGATTCTTATTCTGGGTAATTATTATCCTTCTATTTCTATAAATACTGTATATTATCAGTTCAATTAATGCTGCAAATGATTTATGGACTAAATTAATTTTAGTAATTTTTATCATGATTTGTTTCTGATTTTTCAAGTTTTATTGATAGTTTTTATTTTTTTTTATATTGTGAACTGTTGTAATCTTTTTCTTCTCAAAAAGCAGCCAGGTGATAAAAGTTCAGATCTTTTATTATCCCAATATAGCCCGGTTAGCTTAGAGGCCTATCTCTCTGCTTGGTTCCAAGAGCTCTCTCCAAATGTCTTTAAATCCAAAGGTCTGGTCCTTCAGCCTCTGCCTCTGCTTTCTTCAGCCTCCAGCCAGCTCCAGTCTTCATGTCATTCCGGTGAAATCTCGACTTGTAGCGTCTTCCTCTCAAGAACTCTCCGACTGGCCCATTGGCCTATTTATGCTCCTTCCAGAGAGAGGGATTATGGGTAGTTCTACTTAGTACCTTGTTTCAGGTTCTGCCCAAAACATCTTCTTGTAAGATTAGATCAACTCTAATTACTTAGCAGTTAGTAAGGATTCCAACATCTCCCCCTTTCTTTTGTTAGATGAAAACACCAAAGGGAATAGGAAATCTAATCAGATTAGTGGGTTTCTGAAGGGGTACACATAAATCCATCAATATGGGCCAGAACTTTGTAACAGATATACATGGTATACATAAATCCATCAATATGGGAGGCATTATACATAATTTACATAAGTACATAGCAATATAACACAGGCTAGTAGTAATGTAACAACATGAATCAACCTAAAAATTTACACATGTCCATAAGTCCTAGAAACAGTCCAATAGGATTCCATTGTCCATTAGTTCATGTGCCAGGAATCCAATAGTTCCTGTAAGCCCTGAAGTACTGCAAAAAGTCTCATCAACAATTTTTCATCTCAGGGAACCCAATGATTTCTGAAGATTTTAAGAATCCTTTTGACAGTCTCATTGTCAGCTATCTGATTCTTTCTTTATCTGTGGAAATATAAGCAGATCCTCTTCCCCAAGCAGTTAACCTATCTAATTCTCTTCTATTTACCACTTTTGGGATTTCTCCTCATCATCTGGTAATTACATTGGAGCTGTTTGCATTGGATATTGTCTTGTTGTCTTAAAAGGCCTGTATTCTTCCCAACTGTAATCCTGATTGCTTTTCTGTTGGTTGATGACATCAGAATCCTGAATTTCTAAAGTCTCTCTGGGTGTAACCTCAGCTGCTATCATTCCCCACCTGTCCTTTGATTGATACTTTGGAGCTGCATCCTGCCTCTCATTTCTCTGGGTCATCCTACATTCAGAGGCCCAGTGAAAGCCTCGGTTACATTTTGGACATGGGGTTTTGGGTTTTCTCTCACCCTGTCTTCTCACTCTATCTCCATATCTACAATGAGCTCTCAAATGTCCAACTTTTCCACATTGAAAACATCGACGAGTTTCTCTATAATTCCTTTGCCAAGAAGGACCTTGTCTTTCCATGTTCATCATAGTTTGGGCATAATAAGCATTTATGTCCACTGTGGCACAGCGTCTTATGATCTCTTCTAAAGGAGCATCCTTGCGCAGTCCTAGTATAATTCTTCTGCAAACCTCATTAGCATTTTCCTTAGCAAGTTGCCTTATCAAGATGTCTGTTAAAGTGAACATTTGTGGATAAACTTTTTCATGAAATTAATATTCAATTAAAGGAAAATGATTAAACAAGATTAAAAATATAGTCACCTAGTTTGGAGGTATTTGTGCCATTCCATATAGGTACACTTACCTGAATTCCAGATTTTAGGGGTTTTATTCTTATTGACAGAAATCTATCTCTTAGCCTCTCATTTAATCCTCAGCCCATTGGGGAAAAAAGATAAGGAAAAAAAATTCCAACACAAAATGTATCCCCTTGGCTGTATAGAAAAATGTATGTCTCAGTCTCCATACTTATCCATCACCTCTATGTCTGAAGGTAGATAGTATGTTTCATTATCATTTCTCTGGAATCTTGAATGACTGTTTCTTTTTCCAGCAACAGTTACTATATGCATTGTTCTCCAACTTGTTTCATTTTTCATCAATTTATAAGTCTTCAAAATTGTTCATTTTTATAATATTAATGTTATGGTGTAAATTGTTCTTCTATTTTGTATATTTTTCTCTGCATCAATCAATTCATATACATCCTTTATGTCTCTTTGAAAACATCTGTTTCCTCATTTTTAATAGCATATTATTCCAACCCATTCAATAGCATGATTTATTCAAGCCATTCTTCAATTGACAGACATCCATTTAATCTTCAGGTTGTACCAGTTGTACTTTTATTTCTGCCATTCTGTTATGGCCAGAGGCAAAGAAAAAGAAGAGCCAAAACAGTCTGGGTATAATTTTAAAATTTTTGTCTATTTCATTGTGATTCCATAAGGTCATCACTTACTGTCCAGGTTTCTGGTGATGAGAATTTTTACTTTTAGTTAGGTTAGTTTCAAAGAGAAGATACTGATTATCTATGATTAAGGAACATTAACATAGATAATGAGATATTTAGGGTACTATGTCTAATTCTGTTCTGCTTACTCTTGATGGATCATGTGGTAACTAAAATGATTGTAAAGAATATATGTAATGAAGGAAATTTAGGCAGAGTGTCTTTTTAATTTCTAGAGCAAAATGAATGCTAATAAGGTTCTCATTGGGAATCCAATAGTTATATTTATAATCATGAAGAAAAAGAAATGGGTTGATGGTCATAAATGTCTCATGATAGTGGTACATTGCTAATTTGGAAATAGGAAAGCAAGAATTAAAGTTAATGAAGGGGCTATCCTCCATGCAATTCAGTCTGAACTACTTAACTCAAAAGCTGGCAGAAATATGGGGAAAAATACCAGAGGGAACAATAGAAGAAAAACTTGTAAATTAGGCCCAGAAAAAGAAAGGGTGAAAGAGCTACTTTCTGAGAGAAAATGGAAAATGCTATTATTTGAGGGAATAGAGCAATCAGAAAAGTAGAAACTGTTAAATTCTGTTATTTGATAGATTTAAAGAATCAAAATTAAGAAATGAAGATGAATTTTATCTCCTACAGGAACAATTATATCAGATTATAGTGGTTACACAGAGGTATGAATCATTATGTTTGATTCAACAAATATTGATTGAGCATCCACAATACAAGAGATTGCATCTGTAGTGAAAAGAACACTCAATTGGAGTCTGGAAATATAGATATGAATCCTTTGCCTATGGCTGGCTACCTGTGTTAATTGATCCTGGTTGCCTTATTTAAACTCTTTGTATCTCAATTGTTGTTCAGCCACTTCAGTCATGAGAAATTCTTTGTGATTTCATTTAGGGTTTTCATGACAAAGATAATAGATTGACTTGCCATTTCCTTCTCCAGGGTTGCTTTACATATGAGGAAAGAGAGGAAAATAGAGTTAAGTGATTTGTCCAGGATCACAGAGCTAGCAAATATATAAGTCTAAACTTGAACTCAAGACTTCCTGACTCCTGAACTGACACTCTATCCACTGCACAATGTCCAATATCATGTAAAATGAAGTTACTATATTTTATACTACTACCCTGATAGATTTATGAGAAACAAATGAGATTATGCACTTTTAATGTATTGTAATTTCCCACATTATAGTCCATATGGGTTACTAATCAACTAGTCAAAAAGCATATATTAACCAAAAACTAGTTTCCAGAAATTGTGCTAAGTGCCAATGATTAAAATAAACACTTTTTGGACAATTTCAATTGGCAAACTGATGCAAAATATTTATTCCAAGTTAGTTATTTTTATTGCAGCAGTTTTTCCCCTTATATAGACTCATATGACAACTACTTTTTAAAATCTGTAAATAATGTTAGCAAAATAATAGAAGTTTACATTCTAAAGGGGTTCAAAGAACATATGTAAAAATTTCCAATAAAAATAAAAAGTGACAAAATACAAATATATGCAAAATACTTAAATGTATGCAAAGGTTGTTTTGAAAGGAGGCACTATCAGTTTGGGAGAGCATAAAAGGCTTCATTCAGAAGATGGTGTTTGAGCTGAAACTTAAAGGAAAAGTGGACAATTCTATGAGATTGAGGTAAGAAGGAAGCTTGTCTAAGTATTGGAAACATCCTTTACAAAAAGCACTGTATAGAAGACTTTGGGGAACAACAGGATGGATAAAACATAGCCCTAAGATGCCTACAGGGAATACATACATTTTTATAAAACTCATTAGAATGTGATAACATAATGGAGGTTCAGAATTGGATAACCATTTGTGGGGGGGTGATGAAAAAGGTACTTCATTCTATTCAGATATTTTGCACTGGCATTTGTTCCATTCAGAGTACCCTCTGAACTTTTTTTGGTGAACTTAATCACTATCTTCTTTTCCATATCAACTCATGTGTATTTCAGTACTCAAGCTAATGACCCTTTTAATACCTTATATCTCAATTTATGAAATGCTTCATTTTAGCCTTTATCTCCACTTTTCCTTAAAGTTGTAACAAGTCAAAAAGTATTTTTTTTAATCATCTACTATGTGCTATACAACATACTCTGTTGGGAATACAATGAAAAGTTTAAAAAATAAATCTTTGATTACAAGAAGCTAACTAAAATAGAAAAGCCAAAATTTAAAAAAGCTATACATAAAATACATGTGAAATAAATAAGAAATAATCCTTGAATAAAGATATTCTCATTAAAGGAATCACTAAAGCCTTATTGAAAAAGGTGACATACTTGGTATCTGAAGAAAGTCAGGGAAGCCAGAAGATTTAGAGAGAAAACAAATAGTCCCAACCATAGGGAACGATCTTTGGAAATACATGGAATTTGGAAGTAAAAAATAAAAGTAATAAGGCCAGTGTCACTGGAGTGTGGTGTATTTGGAAAGGGGAGATAAGGTATAAAAAGATTCTAAAGATAGGAAGGGATCAGGTTGTAAAGAATTTCATATGTGATCCTAAATTTTAATAGGGAGCCAAAGGAATTTATTGAATAATAATAGGATCAGACGTGTTTTAGGAAGAGCAATTTAATAGCTATTTGGATGATAGACTAGACTGGAAAAAAGTGAAGGAAGGGAGATCAATCAAAAGGCTATTGCAATAATATATGCAAGAGACAATAAGGATCTGTTCATGAGTTGTAGCAATGTCAGTGGACAGAAAGTTGGATATACACAAGAAATGTTATAGAATTAGAATCAATAGGATTTAGCCACTAATATGGGGAGATGAGAAAGGGATGAATCAAAAATGACACATAGGTTGTGGGCATGGATCAATGGAAGGATATTGATACTCCACACTATAAGAAATGTTGGAAGAGGAGAGTGTTCACAGAGAGACATAATGAGTTCTGTTTTTGACATGTTGAATTTAAAATACACAAATATGCCAAACAAAGAACTAGAGATGCAAGACTGGAGCTTAGGAATGAGGGTAGAGCTGTATAAATAAACCTGACAATCATCTGCATAAAGGTGATAATTGACTCCATGGGAACTAATAAGATCACCAAGTAACAAAAAAGAGAAAAAAAAAAGTGGGTCCACTACAGAATTTTGGATGACACTTATGGTTGGCGGGCATGTTTTGAATGAAGATCCAACAAAAGAGATTGAAAAATAATTGTCAGAGAGGAGGAAATTTAGGATAGAACATTGCCAAAAAAATCATAGAGAGGACAGTATGAAAGAGATCACTGTTAATAATGTCTTTGACATTGTTCTTACATGAAACTTATTTTCTTAAATACCTTGAACTAAGCCTGATATTATGAATAGCAAACTGAATGGGAAATGAGTCTTCCTTGATGCTAGTTATGTGTCCCCAGGCAAGTCATTGGACCTAAATTTCATTACCTTTAAAATCTATATCCAGATTCCTTAACCTGTGGAATCAATATAATGGATATGATGACATAAAAGGTCTTTTCAGAGTAAATCTATTATTACTACATCGTAGTCTTGTTGTTCCCTAGTTTTCTTTATTGCTGTATGACTTCCCATGTCCAATCATAATTTTATACTCCTTCCTTTACCACACCCTTGGTTTTGAAAATATTCTTTGCCTTTATAATAACCTCTAGTCCTGCCAATCTAATATTTATTCTACTCTATCATCCTTCTTCTGACTGCATTTTTCTCATGCAAGGCATATTATTGAATTTCAACAAGGTCTTGACTTCTACTCTTGAATCTTATATTTTTACATCAAATGTAGAAATGCCATCTACAGGAAATATTCCATGTTCTTTCCAGTTGTTAGTGGACTCCTTCCCTAGATGACCTCTTATTTATTTTATATTTACTCTGCATAATTACATGCTGTCTTTCTGATAGACTTCAAACTCCTGGAGAGCAGAGACTATTTCCATTTTGTCTTTGTCTCTGATCATTTTTTTTTTTCTGTTCCTGCCCTGAGATTATCTAAGACTATTTCACTCTCATTCAACAGCACTTTCTCTCTTTCTCCTACTGAGCCACCTAGAATTGCTAAAAAAAAAAAAAAAAAAAATCAAAATCTTACAGATTAGATCAACATAAGTTCATGCTATATAACTTCAACAGGATCTTCATGGTTACACAAAATTCCTCTCATTCATCTTAGTTTATCATAATACCCAATTTTCTGCAGCATCCATTTCAGATTTTCAACTTTCTTTTTAATCTCTCAATTCTATCACATCTCTTTCCAGGGATGACATCACCTCCTACTTTGCTAAAATAGAAAACATCTGTAATGTACTTCCTTGTCTATCCTCCACTCGTTTTCTTCTACATTCAACCTGTCCCACAACATGCTATTGCCCTTTCACCTTCTTAGGTTAATGTTTTCATTTGTACCTTTGATTTTTAAATCTCCAAATATACCTTCCTCCATTTCTGTCTCTCTCTATGTGAATCACTCTCAGTCTCTTCATCTCTGTTTCTGTCTTTTTCTGTTTCTCTGTCTCTTTCTTTCTGTCTCCATCTCTGCCTCTCTGTTTCTCTGTCTCTGTCTAAATCTGTTTCTCTCTGTCTTTCTCTTTGTGTGTCTCTTTGTCTCAGTCTCTGTCTCTGAATCTCTGTCTCACTCTTAGTCTGTTTATCTGTCTTTGTCTCTGTCTCTCTCTCTCTTTCTTTCTTTGTATGTCTCTGTCTCTGTCTGTCTGCCTGCCTGCCTGTCTTTCTGTGTATATCTTTCTTTATTTCATTTTTTTTTCAAAATCTGCTGACACTTTGTATTCTACTCTCTATATTTTACTCAAAGTTGACTTGTTTTTTTCTCACACAGGTTTTTCTATCTCTTCCATTTGTGCTTCTGAATTGTCATCTCTCACACCTAGAATGTAATTTTTCTTAACCTCTGCTTCACATATAAAATCTTTCACTTTCTTAAGACTTAGTCCAATTGTCATGTTCTCCATGAAATTTTCTGTGACACTTCCTCCCCATCTCTTAGTGGAATTCATTCCCAGACAACTACACACACACACACACACACACACTTATATGTATGTGTATATGTATACATAAATACATATGTATATATACATAGGTATATGTATCCAAATGTATATATATGTACATGTATACGTGTGTGTGTGTGTGTGTGTGTGTGTGTGTGTGTGTAATTACATAGCATTTTCCTGATAGAATTTTAAAGACTGGACAGTAGGGGCTATTCCAGTGATGATTCTTGGTCTTATCTCAGTTTGGCAAAAAGAAGGTATTTAATTAATGTTCATTGGTTGAGCCTACATGCTTATCTCAGAGTCTGGCAGAAAGAAGGTATTTAATTAATGCTCATTGGGTAAGCCTACAAAAACATGCTTAAGACTCCTCTCTTATTAAAATAAACTTTTTTTCTTATTTCAGCGAATCTTTCAAGTTATCAGTTTTCTTTTTTCCCACTCATTGATATACTTTTGCTTCCTCTATCTCCTTTAACCAACTTACTTTTCAACCACCTTATAAATGAGATTACCATTCTTATTCACTCCACACGAATTTCCCTTTGCAGAGCCACCAATAACCACTTAATTGTGAACTACACTTGCTTTTACCCTGTCCTACTTTATGAGAAGCAGAATAAAATAATAGAGTGGTTGACATGAGGTCATCTGGGTTTAAATGCCATCTCAGATATTTTCTAGCTGTGTATTAAGGGATCAATAATTTAATCTCTTGGGATTTTCATTTGATCCTCTTTAAAAATAGATAATAAATTTACCATTTATCTCAATGGATAGTTGTAAGGAAAGCTTATTTCAATTATTAAAATGCAACATAAATGTAAGATATTTGTTCATTCATTGTTGAGTATCTGCTCTTTCTAGTTGACTTCTCCACATTGTTTCTGTAGCCTAACTCTTATCCATTTTTTTTATTTAGTAAGTTTATTTATTTTTAATATGCATTGCTTTATGAATCATATTGGGAGAGAAAAATCAGAGCAAAAGGAAAAAAAAAACATGGAAGAGATAAAAAAAAAAAAACAGAAAAAAGAAGTGAACATAGAATATGTTGAATTATATTCATTCACCTTAGTTCTTTTTCTGGATGCAGATGGCATTTTCTGTTCCAAGTCTATTGGAATTTCTTTGGATCACAGAACTACTGAGAACAACCAAGGGTTTCATAGATGATTATAGCACATTCCTGCTATTATTTTGTACAATATATTTCTGGTTCTATTTGTTTCACTCAGCATCAGTTCACTGAAATCTTTCCAGACCTTTCTGCTTCTTCATCAATTTTTATTGAACAAAATTCCCTTACCTTCATGTACCATAACTTGTTTAGAAGTTCCTCAATTGATGGGCATCTATTCCTTTTACAATTCTTTGTTAACACAAAAGAGATGCTACAAACATTTTTGCACATATTAGTCCTTTCCCCCACTTTATAATTTCCTTGGGATATATAACCAGTAATGGCACTGGTGGGTCAAAGGGTATGCACAGTTTTATAGCTCTATGGGTACAGTTTTCAGATTGCCCTCCAGAATGGTTAGATCATTTCTCAGCTCCATTAACAATGCATTAGTGTCCCAGTTTTCCCACATCCCCTCCAACATTTATCATTATCTTTTCCTGATATCTTAGACAATCTGAAAGATCTGAGGTGGTTCCTCAGATTAATTTTAATTTGCATTTTCTAATCAATAGTGGTTTAGAGCATTTTTCATATGACTATAAATGGCTTTAATTTCAGAATCTGAAAATTGTCTGTTCACATCCTTTGACCATTTATCAATTGGGATATGATTTCTATTTTTATAAATTTGATGCAGTTCTTTGAATATTTTAGAAATTAGATCTTTATCAGAAACACTATCTGTAAAGATTGTCTCCCAGCTTTGTACTTCCCTTTTATTTTTATTTTTGTTGCATTTGTTGTGCAAAAACTTTTTAATTTAATGTTATCAAAATTGCCCATTTTATCTTTTATAAAGTTTTCTAATTCTTCTATGATCAAAAAATCCTCCCTTCTCCAAAGATCTGACAAATAAATTATCATTCTACTAATTTGTTTATGATATCATCCTTTATGCCCAAATCATATAGCCATTTTGATCTTATTTTGGTATGGGGTGTGAAATGCAGGTGTATGACGAGTTTCTGACATTATTTTCCAGGTTTTCCAGCAATTTTTGTCAAATAGTGAGTTCTAATACCAGAAGCTGGAGTGTGAAGGTTTATCAGAAGCTAGATTGCTATAAGCCTTGATTATTGTGTCATGTGTATATAATTTATTCCACTGATCCACCACTCTATTTCTTAGCTACTACTAAGTGGTTTTAATGACTGCTGCTTTATAATATAGTTTTAAGTTTTAGTACTGCAAAGTCACCATTCTTTGGTTTTTGTTTGTTTGTTTGTTTGTTTTTACATTAATGCCCTTGATATTTTTGATATTTTGGAAGTTTTGTTCTTCCATATGACTTTTTTATTATTTTTTCTAGTTTTATAAAATGATGTTTTGGCATTTTGATTGGTATGGCACTGAACAAGTAGACCAATTAGGGAGAATTATCATTTTTTATTGTATTAGCTCAGCCTAACTATCAACAATTGATATTTTTCCAATTGTTTAGATCTGACTTAATTTGTGTGAGAAGTGTTTTATAACTGTTTTCATATAGTTCTTGGGTTTGTCTTGGTAGGTACAACCCCATGTATTTTATTTTATCTATACTAATTTTAAATGAAATTTCTCTTTCTGACTATTTCTGATAGGTTTTGTCATTAATATATAGATATACTGATGATTTGTGTGGGTTTATTTTATGTCCTGCAACTTTGCTAAAACTGAATTGTTTTCAGCAGGTTTTTGGATGATTTTCTAGGATTTTTTTAAGTACATCATCATATCATCTTCAAATAGTGACAATTTTATTTCTTCATTATTTATTCTAATTCCTTTAATTTTTTTTTCTTTTCTAATTGCTAAAGTCAATATTTCTATTATAATGTTGAAAAACAATGTTGATAATGGGCAACCTTGTTTTACCTCTGATCTTATTGAGGGTGTGTCTAACTTCTCTCCATTACAAATAATGCTTAATATAGTTTTTGATAGATACTGCTTATCATTTTAAGGAGACTCCCTTCATTCTTATGTTCTCTCATGGTTTTTTAATAGTAATGGATGCTATATTTTGTCAAAAGCTTTTTCTGCATCTATCATATGATTTCTGTTGGTTTTCTTATTGATATGGTTGATTATGGTAATAGTTTTCCTTATATTGAATCACTCCTGCATTCCTGGTATAAATTCCACTTGGTCATAATGTATTATCCTGCTGATAAGTTGTTATAATCTCTTTGCTAATATTTTGTTTAAAAATTTTGTATCAATATTCATTAGGGAGATCGGTCTGTAAACTTATTTCTGTTTTGGCCTTTGCTAATTTAGGTATCAGTCCCATATTTGTATCATAGAAGGAATTTGGCAGTTCTCCTTTACCTATTTTTTCAAATAGTTTGCATAGAATTGGAATTAATTTGTTCTTTAACTGTTAGGTAAAGTTCATTCGTGAATCTATCTGGCCCTGAAGAATTTTTCTTCTGGAGTTCATTTGTAACTTGTTCAATTTCTTTTTCTAGAATGGGACTATTTAAGTATTTTATTTCCTTTTCTGTTAATTTGGGCAATTTATATTTTTTGTAAATATCCATCCATTTTAGTTACATTGTCAGAATTGTTGCCATAGAGTTGGGCAAAATAGCTCCTAATAATACTTAGGAATTTTTTTTTCTTTAGAATTTTTAATTTTTAATTAGAAAATTTAGAATTTAAGAATTAGAACTTAATTAGAAAAAAAGAAATTAAGAATTAGAATAAAAGAAATTTAATTTCTTTTTCATTGGTGGCAATTCATTCCTTTTTTTTTTTTTCTTTCTTTCTTTTTTCTTTTTTTTTTGCTGAGATAATTGGGGTTAAGTGACTTGCCTAGGGTCACATAGCTAGAAAGTGTTAAGTATATGATATCAGATTTGAACTTCAGGTCCTCTTGACTTCAAAGCTGGTGCTCTATCCACCGTACCACCGAGCTGCCCCCATTCCTTTCATTTTTGATACTGGTGAGTTGTTTTTTCTTTCTTTCTTTTTTCTGATCAAATTACCCAAAGCAATATCTATTTTGTTAGGTTTTCCATATCTCCAACCCTTAGTTTGTTTATTAGTTCAATACTTTTCTTAATTTATATTTTATTAATCTCTCCTTTGAATTTCAAAATCTCTAATTTGGTATTTAATTGTGGGGATTAATTTGCTCTTTTTCTAGCTTTTTTAGTTGCATGCCTAATTCACTGATCTCCTTTTTGTCTTTTTTATTTATATAGCTATTTAGAGATATAAATTTTCTCCTAAGAAATACTTTGGCTGCATGCCACACTTTTGGTATGTTGTCTCATTATTGTCATTTTCTTGAATGAAATTATGGATTGTTTCTCTGATTTATTGTTTGACCCACTCGTTCTTTAGAATTAGATTATTTAATTTCCAAATAGTTTTTAGTCTATCTTTTCCTGGCCTTTTATTTAATATAAGTTTTATTGCATTGTGGTCTCAAAAGGAAGCTTTTTACTATTTCTATTCTTTTGCAATTGATTCTGACATTATTTTGCCATAATATATGATCAAATTTTGTGAAGGTGCCATGTACTTCTGAGAAAAATGTGTATTCCTTTCCCTGCCTATCAATTTTTCAGAAGTCTATCATATTTAGGTTTTCTAGGATCCTATTAACCTCCCTAGTTTCTTTCTTGTTTATTTTGTGATTAGATTTGTCTAATTCTGAGAGGGGCAAGTTTGAGATTCCTTAATTTAGTATCAGTACTATTTCATTTTTTATGGTACCCTTTATCAAGATGTACTTTCCTTACTTATTTTTTTAATTAAGATCTATTTTTACTTTTGCTTTATCTGATATTAGAACTACAACTCCTGCTTTTTTTACTTCAGCTGAAGCATAATAGTTTCTGTTCCAGCCTTTTCTCTTTACTCTGTATGTGTTTCTCTGTGTCAGATGTATTTCTTGTAAACAACATATTGTAGGATTCTTTTTTCATCTGCTCTGCTATTTACTTTTATTTTATTGGAGAGTTCATCCCATTCGCATTAATAAGTTATGATTAACAACTCTGTATTTCCTTTCATCCTATTTTTCCCCTGTATAAACTTTTGTTCTCTCTTTCTACCCTCTCTTTGGTCATGTATATTTTACTCACCCCACCCACTTTATGTTATCTTCTCATTACTCTACCCTTCTCTTAGTTAGTGCTTTTTAATTCACTCTACCCACTAACTTATCTTCTATTAATCTCTCCTCCTTTCTCTTACTTTTTTCGTTAGTTTTTCTACCCTCCTGAATATCCTGTTCTTTCCATTTCTTTTCCTCTTTCTCCTTCTACTTCTTTATAATGTTAGATAAATTTCTATACCCAACTAAATGGGTATAGAACTACAATATTACTGTAATTACTATAATTGTAATCAACTAAATGATTACATTATTCTCTCTTAAAGCCAAAGTTGATGAGATCAAGCTTCAGACAATGCTCATCCTCCCCATTCTTTCCCTTAGTCATAATAGGTCTTTTGTACCTCTTCATGTGAACTAATTTTCCATTTATAATTCTCCTTTCTTCTTTTTCCAGTACAGACCTTTTCTGTAATATCCAAGTTAGGTCTCAGGAGGATCTTGGGACCAGCCTTGATCACTGGAGGCTGGAGGCGGGCAGGAGGCAGGAGAGCCACTAGGAGGATGGTCAAAGATGGAATGTCTCATTTCCAATCCTTTCAGCCCTCAATTACCTTGGTATGATTACATCATTACATCACACTAAGTATGTGTGAACTAGAGAACCATTATCTCATCAATTACACTGAGTTAACACCCTGTTGTAAATATCTTTGCTTCAATATACTCAAACTTTTCTCAGAGTTCCCCAATATCTTCAGTCCTCTACACTTTTCCACCCCTTAATGTATTTTTCTTGTCATCACTTTAGAGAGCATTCACAACCACAACTTCATTTCATGTGATACCACCCTGTGTTTGCCTCAGTGACAGAAAGAGCTCTTAAGAATGACACATATTGTTTTCCTATCTAGAAATATAAACTGCTTAACTTTTAAATATATATTTTCTCCCTGTTTAACTTTTTATGGATCTTGTGTATTATGTTTGTAGGTTCAATTTTCTGTTTAGTTCTATTTTTTTTAATAGAAATGATTGAAAGTCTCTTACATCATTGAAGTTCCATTTTTGCCTCTGAAAGATGATGCTGAATCTTACAGGGTAGTTAAGTCTTGGTTGTAATCCCAGCTCCTTTACCATCTGGAATATTGTATTCCAAGCCCTCTGGTCCTTTATTGTAGAGGCTGCCAGACTCTGGATAATCCTGACTATTGTTTCTTGATATTTGAATTGTTTTTGTCTGGCAGCTTGGTTGTTTTTTTTTTTTTTTTTTTTTTTTTTGGTCCCTTGAGATTCTAGTTTTGGAGTTTTGCAACAATGTTCCTTGGGGTTTTCTTTGTGGGATCTCTTTCCAGAAGTGATGGATGGATTCTTTCAATCACTATTTCTCCCTCTGTTTCTGGAATATTGGGGCAATTTTGCTTAATGCTTAATTCTCTTGGAGAATGCTATCCAGGCTCCTTTTTTTGGTCATGACCTTCAGGTAGGCCAATAATTTTGTCTCTTCTGGATCTATTTTCCAAGGCAGCTGTTTTGCCAATAAAGTATTTCACATTTTCTTCCATTTTTAAATTCTTTTTAGTTTGACTGATTCTAGCTGTCTCATAGAGTCATTAGCTTCCATTTGCACTGTCTAGTTTTTTAATGTGTGAATTTTTTTTCAGTCATCTTTTGTATCTTTTTCCATTTGGTTTATTCTACTGTTTAAGGAGTTGTTTTCTTCAGACAATTTTTTTCCTTCTTTTTCCAAACTATTGACTCTCTCACACATAGCTTTCATTTCTTTTCTTATTTTTTTCTTCTAACTCTCTTAGTTGCCTTTTGAAATATTTTAAGATCATATCCAAGAAATGTCTTTGGGCTTTAGTCCAATTTATATCACTCTTTAAGATTTCTTCTTTGGACATTCTGTCCTCTTCTGAGTTTGTGTTTTGGTCTTCTCTGTTATCATAATAGCTTTCTATGGTAAAGGTTCTTTTCAATCTTTGTTGAAGGTTGGTTTCTTGCTCATTTTCCTTCCTGTTCTTTTGGAATTTTCTCTTTTTTTTATTTTTAAGGTGGAGCTCTGCTTCTGAGGTAAAGGTGATGCTGCCCCAACCCACCTGTTCAGATCTGAGCCTTGGCTTTAAGTACAGGGGCCCCTGGTGTTTGTAGAGAGTAGCTTTGCCTGTTCTATTCTGCAAAGTTCGGTTTCCAGGAGTTAGCCTTTTGAGCTAGGACTGGAAACTGCTCCACTGATTTGCTCCTCTAATGAGCCAGGACTGGTGGTCTTAGTTGCTTATTTGCTGTTATTAGGAAGCTCTCATTAGCTTTCCCAAATTCTACTTGACCTGGCATGAAAACCCTTTTCATCCAGTGAGATTGACCTTTCTTAAAGTTTTTTCAGTTTATCTTGAGGTGAAGTGTGTTTTAATTCCATCAGACTCTCTTCAGAGGCTTGGTTTCATGTGTTTTTTTTTTTTTTCCTTTTAGGGACACAGGGAGAACTCCAGCAGCTTCCTGACTTTATTCTGCCATCCTGGCAACACCCCTGGAATTCTCCTACTCATTATTTTCCTCCTCCACTGATTTAACACTGTCTTTTCAAACCTGTGTATATGCTCCATCACTCTTTCTCTTTTCTTTATGTACTTTCTTTCTTTGTTAATTCTACCTATGACAATCACATTAATTTCTGCTCTATGAAAAGGAATATCATATCTCTCTCTCTCTAGTTCCCAAGTTCACCCAGTTCCAGTCTCTTATTTCAAGATCTTATTTTTACTTACTGGACATCTCTACCCTGATATTATACCAGAACACCAAACTCAACATGCCCAAATTAACATCCTTCCTGTTAAAAGCAGTGTATATTCACTAACTTTGAAGAATTCAGACACTGTTCTTGAAAGAGTGAATGGGAATATTTGTTCTTAATCAACAATGAAATTTTAGTAATAGTCAAAATTTCCCTTCACAAACCAACCAGTAATAAACTTCAAACTTTCCCCTTCTTCCATCATATTTTTTAGAAGAATTCTGAAGAGACATATGGGACTCCCTTTTTATCATTCCTTCCCTCCTCCCTACATTTTATCAGTTATCAAGTCTTGTTGAGTACACCTTTTTCATGTATTTTCTAATCTTTTCCCTTCTCTCCACTTACAAACCTATGTTCTTAGATCAAGTTCTCATTGTCTCTTTCCTGAATTATCATAATGGCCCTTTAATTTTCTCTTGTACCTCTATTTTCTCTTCTCTGCTATTCACCCTTGATTGTTATACTATAAGCCTGACTGTATTATTATGCTCAAAATATTTTAATGTCTCTCTACTGCTTCTAGCATAAAATATAACCTCTTTAAACTTACATTTAAGACTTCACTGTCTGTCTGTAATCTACATGTAATTGGTCAGACATCCTCTCTCTAGTACAGTAAAAACTCACTTTTCTGAACTTTCTAGTTTGTCTATTCCTTTTATGTTTTTGCAAGGCTCTCCCCAACACTAAAAACACTCTCTTTCCTCATTTTCCTTTCTTGAAATCCTTACCTATATTCAAGCTCAGCTTAAGTTTAACATCCTACAGATGATGACTCTTGATATTTTCCATTCCTAAATTGTTAATTTTCCCTCTACATAAGTTTATATTTAAGACTCTGTAGTTACTTATCTATTCAAAATAGGATATAGAATCATAGATGGAAATAAATATTTTAATTTCAATCTTTGTATATTTTTACCCAGAAATCCTATCACTAGCACCTAGTATGGAGTTAGCCACTTAAAAAAGGCTTATTAAAATGAATAACATTTGCTTATTGCCCAATAGTTACCAAAGCCACACCCTAACAAAATCTGGAGCTAATACTCTGTTGTATAAACAAAAAAGGAAGGTACCAAGAAAAATAATGGGAGAGGGTATTCTTATTCTGGAAGGCAGGAGGAAAATTAATCTCCTTCCTCTCAACCTCATGTGGATATTCACCATCTTTGAGAAATTCAGACACTGTTCTTTTTGGAAAAGTGAATGGAAATTTTGTTCTTAATTCTTATTTATTTAACAACAATGAAATTTCAGAGTCAAAGACTCTTCCCCCACTAATCACAGACTATATGTATCTATCATATGATAGGTACATATGTGTATACCTATCATAGCTTAGTGCAATTTGAGCACTTAATAAATTATTTTCCATTCATTCATTTATTCAACCCAGTGACAGATCTTGCTATTCAAAAACATAAGGAAAAAATTGTTTTATTATTTGACTATTTCATTCATTGCTTCACCAGTAGAGTACTATTATGTAGATACAACGAGAATTTCTCTATCATAAATGTGTCCTTTAGAGAAATAGCAGGGAGAAAAAAAAATCTTCACATCAAAACTATATTTGGTATATTAGCTGACACAGGGAGAACAAAGAATTGACTCTTTGAGTCTATCAGATTCTCTGAAATAACTAACTTAAATCATGTGCTCTGTAAAAATTGGTGACCCTCAAAAAAGAGCCAGTAAATCAATTACCCATCTCTGGAAGTGAAAGAAAAAAAAGAAAACTGTAGGAACCAAAGGTTTTGTGTTTGACAGGATCATTGAGTCTAATTTTCCCTTATGTGCTTTGGAGGCATAAATGGTGCCAAGTATTATATATATGTTAAGGCTATAGGTAAGGGGAAGATGTTTCTTGTTAGATGAAAACCTTTGCCAGAGTACCTTTTAGGAATCCAAGAAACAACCTCCCATATTTGCGGCCTAAATATTATTAGTACAATGGTCTTTATTGTCTAGCTCAAACTGATCTGATTTTGGACTGACTCAGAAAAAGATATGGGTTGTGTCTTGGGATATGGAATATTACTGTCAAAGTTCTGTGATTTGTGAGTGAGCATTAAATTGCTGGAAATATACTTAGAGGGATTAAATTAATGAATTAATGATATAAAATCATAATCATTTTTTAAATAATTTATCATTTAGATGGACAACTAGATTGCAGTGGAAAGAGTACTGGGCTAAGAGTCAAAAAGACTCATCTTTCCCAGACATTTACTACTTATGTGACTCTGGGCAATTCACTTAACCCTATTTGCTTCCATTTTCTCATTGGTAAAATAAGCTGGAGCAGAAAATAACAAATTAGTCCAATATCAAGGATCACAAAGAGTTGGATACAACTGAAATGACTGGATAGCAATTTTTAAGATATCAATGTAGCATGGTTTACTTGAAAAAGCACTAGTTTGGAAGTTTGAGAACCAGGGTTCAAATTCCATCTTACTAGTTAAACAACCTAGGATAATGATGATGATGATGATGATGATGTTTTTATAGTAATAATAACAAAAAAAGCTTTCATGTAATGTTTTAAGGAGAATCTTACAAATATTTTATATTATCCTCACAACAGACTGCCGGATCAATTATGTTATGGGAAAACAAGATAGACTAAAATTAAATGGCTTACAATGGACAATATAGCCAGTAACTGTCTAGATTAAGATTTGCCCTCGTCTTCCTGAATCCAGATCCACCACTCTATTCACTGTGCTGCCACAATTCATTTAGCTCTCTTTTTTTTCTCAGTTTCCTGTACTGCATCATAGGACTTATATACTAGATGTCCCTTCTATCTTTAGATTTATGTCACTGAATGACATCCGTATTCAGAAAACTAGGATGTATTAAAAGTAAGATGGTATTTAATTAGGTAACCTAAGTGCCAACTCATGTTTCTCTCTATTAATAGATCTAAAGAAACAAGAAATTCTTCCTAAATATTATATTAAGTAAGTAAACCCATCATATAACAGATTTATAATATCAATATTAACAATAATAATATTTTCAAAATTGCTACTAGAATATTAGATTACTGAAATTTAAAGACATGGTCTAATAGTTGCCTAAAGGAAGTGAATTTCCATGGATTTCACATGAAGAAGTATTTCTAAAACCAAAAATAATAGCTTCTAGTTTGTATAGGATCAATTCATGATTAGAGACACTCTGCAATTTGAAGGATTAGTTTTCAAAACTTTTTTGTTTCATTCTGACTTTTTGCCTTTGTAACAAATTAGGGTATTAAAACATGTAGGTATATGCTTCAAATGGAATCAACAAAGTTAAGGAAAAAAATAAATCAATAAAGTCCTCAGATTTTAAGCCCTAGAACTATCATTAAATACAATATAAAATACAGTGACCATTATTTTTGTTCATGTCAAATCGTTCATGAGTCAGAGATAGATTGTGTCTGACTATATAATGATTACTTTTGCCATTTCATCCATCCATACATTTATTCAACCATTCATATATTTGTCTTTGTACCTACTCATTCAATGAACATTTATTGAGTTTCTGTAATGTGGTATGTTGTTTTCATGCAATCATTATCAGGTAGCTATTGAACAAACCAAACATAAGAGAACATTCAAACATACAATTAGATGGTCATTTCTATTGCTTTGTTTGATATTCTTAATTAGTTTAAAGGAAAAGATAAGCAGAATTTTAATATAACCTTGAGCTCAAGTAGTATCATTTCACATTTTAAATTAGGTTGGTCAATTAAAATGGCAACAAACAATAAACTGAAGTATTTAGTTCTGTAACCAACCTCTTGTGCTTTTCCTTTCCTATGTGTGTGACAGCTTGCTTTAGGAAAGGATTTGATTACTACAGCTCCAGTTTTCTCTTTCTCTTGAGATTATTCCATTTCAAATTATTTTGCTCTTGAGTGGCTTTCATCACACCTGGAAAGAAATAACTGTATGTGGCAGTTTTGTCTTAAAATAGATCAGATCTATGTGAAGAATCAAAGGCATGTTTGAACATTTACCCTCTTATGTTTTGATTACAGAAGTGCATCAGAATTCTCTGCTTATGTAGATGAGCAACACCTACACACACATATATAATGCTTTTCCAACTCATGCATCAAATAAACAGCTCTCAGATTAGTTTTAGTTTTATTTGGTAAACTCATAGATCAAGAAAGTATATCATCAAGTAAGTCCATTTAGAAATATAAGATTCCATATATTTATGTCATATTAAAATGTAATTTGATAATCATCATTTATTTCATATTTGCATGTATAATATAAAATTGTTTCTCCAAGTGATCATAGCAACAGACCTTCAAAATCTTCTCTTAAAGTCTCTTCTCCTTGAAGCCTTTATAAATAGCTCCTAATAAAGAATGTACTAAAACTAATAACTAGGCTGCAGGGCAAAATAAAAATGGAAATGAAAATGAAAGCCAATAACCATTCATCTTTCAGGTGCTCATAATCATTCTACTTTCATTTGATGATTGTGTCATCAACCTACTTTATCTTTTTTTCCCATATACATTAAAACACAAAGAGAGACATTTTACATTATAAATCATTGAATATAGTATTGATATCTTCCTATATAATTTTATCTATGGCTATGTTCATATCAACCTATTGACTCTGATTATTTGATTTCATCAATTAATATTATTTCAAAAAATAGTGGCTATAAAATTAGTTTTTCCAAAGTTATGCAAAGTAAATAAACTCAATATAATAATGCACATATTAATCACAATGGCATAAAGGAAAATAACACTAAAATATATCCCCAGTTGTATCATTGTGTTGCTTGTGAGCAACAATTTATACTTTTGCTCTTGGCTAAGAGATGATAGACAAGTAGGTTATTGTATTGTTTCTATTCATTCGATTACATTGAGTGACAGATGAATATCATTCATTCTGACGTCTGTAGGAATAATATTAAAATCACAAATAGTTGAGGCCCATGGCTAGTACCTGAAATTAGATGAAATTTTGACATATTTTTCCATAGGCCATTACAGTATCTCTTTGATGGAGTCATACTCCCAGCTTAAGGATATCCCATTCCAAATTTTGTTTCCTTTTCTCCAAGCTTTCTAGTGTTCCTAGCATCTGTTAATATTATCATAAAGCCCAATAGGGTCAAGATTAAGAGATATATCTTCAATTGAAGCAATAGTGTAATCACCTCCAAAGTATATTCTGCAAGCCTGCCACCTTCATGAACCATTTTATTTTCAGCACTTTCTCTCATTTAATTATTTCCTACTTATCCTGCATACAGCTTATTTTGTATATATTTTTAATTGTAGTAAGTTTATTTATTTTTAATACACATTGCTTTATAAATCATGCTGGGAGAGAAAAATCAGAGCAAAAAGTAAAAACTATGGGAGAGGTCAAAATCAGAAAAAAGAAGTTAACATAACATGTGTTTGATTTACACTCCTTAGTTCTTTTTCTGGAAGCAGATGGCATTTTCTGTCCAAAGTCTATTGGGATTATTTGGAATCACCGAAATACTGAGAAGAAGCAAGGATTTCACTGATCACATATTCTTGCTATTATTCTGTACAATGTCTTTCTGTATCTGATTGTTTTGTTCAGCATCAGTTCATATAAATATTTCCAGGTCTTTCTATCATCAGTTTGTCATTGTTTTTATAAAAAATAATATTCCACTATCTTCATATACTACAACTTGTTCAACCATTCCACAGTTGATAGGCACCTACTCATTTTCCAGTTCTTTGCTACCACAAAAAGAGCTGCTAAAAACATTTTTGCACATGTGGGTCCTTTTCCCTGCTTTAAGATTTCCCTGGGACACAGATTCCCTAAACTCCATTAAAATGCATTACTGTCCTAGGTTTCCCACATGCCCTCTAACATTTATTATTATTTTTTTCTATAATCTTAGGCAATTGGAGAGATGTGAGGTGATACCTCAGAGTTGTTTTAATTTGCATTTCTCCAATCAATAGTGATTTAGAGCACTTTTTCATATACCTATAAATGGCTTTAATTTCATCATCTGAAAATTGTCTGTTCATATCCATTGTCCATTTATCAATTGGAGAATGACTTGCATTCTTATAAATTTCACAGTCCTTTATGTATTTTAGAAATGAGGCCTTTATCAGAAACACTGGTTGTAAATTTTTTTTCCCAATTATGTACTTCTCTTTTAATCTTGTTTCTGTTGCCTTTATTTGTGCAAAAACTTTTTAATTTAATATAATCAAAGTTGTCCATTTTGCCTTTCATAATGTCCTCTAGTTCTTTGGTCACAAATTCCTCTATTCGCCAAAGAATTGATAGGTTAATTATTCCTTTCTCTCCTAATTTGTTTATGGTATCATCATTTATGACCAAATCATGCATCCAATTTCACCTTATTTTGGTATGGGGTGTGAGATATAAATATATGCTGAGTTTCTGACACGTTATTTTCCAGTTATTGCAACAATTTTAGTCAAATAGTGAGTACTTATTTCAGAAGCTGGAGTTTGGAAGTGTATCAAATACTAGATTGCTATAGTCCTTGACTATTGTGTTATGTGTAAATAATCTATTCAATTGATCCACAATGTTATTTCTTAGCTAGTACCAAATGATTTTGATGACTGCTGCTTTATAATATAATTTTAGATCTAGTACTGCTAAGCCAACATCCTTTGTATTTTTTTTCATAAATACCCTTGATGTTCTTGACCTTTTGTCTTTCCAGATAAATTTTGTTATTATTTTTCTAGTAATATAAAATAATGTTTTGTCAGTTTTATTGAGTCACATTTGGGGAGAATTATCATTTTTATTACATTAACTTGACTTAGTCATGAAAAACAGATATTTTTTCCAATTGTTTAGATCTGATTTTATTTGTGTAAGAAGTGTTTTGTAATTGTGTTTATATAGTGCTTGGGTTTTTCTTGGCAGTTAGACTCCCCAAGTATTTTATTTTGCCTCCACTAATTTTAAATGAAATTTCTCTTTCTAACTCTTGCTAATGGCTTTTGTCACTAATATCTAGAAATGCTGATGATTAGTGTGAGCTTTGTATGCAACTTTGCTAAAATTGTGAATTGTTTCCAGCAGTTTTTGGATGATTTTTTAAGTACATCATCATATCATCTGCAGAATGACAATTTTATTTCCTTATTATCAATTCTAATTCCTTTAATCTTTTTCTTTTCTAATTGCAAAATTCAACATTTCTATTATAATACTGAAAAACTGTATTGATAATGGGCATCCTTGTTTCACCCTTTATCTTATTAGAAAATGTATACAGCTTTGTTTCATTACAAATAATGTTTGCTGTAGGTTTTAAATAGATGCTGCTTATTATTTTAAGGAAAGCTCCCTTTATCCTTATGTTCTCTAATGTTTACTAATAGGAATGAGTGCAGTATTTTGTCAAAAGTTTTTTCTGCATCTATTCAGATTATCATATGATTTCTGTTGGCTTTTTTATTGATATGGTTGATTATTGTAATAATTTCTTGATATTGAACTAGTTCTGCATTCCTGGTATAAATCACACTTGGTTATAGTGTAATATCTTGCTGATAAGTTGCTATAATTTCTTTGCTAATATATAATTTTTTGCTTCAATATTCATTAGAAAGATTGGTCTATAAATTTCTTTTTCTATTTTGACCTTTCCTGGTTTGAGTATCAGTGCCATATTTGCACCATAGAAGGAATTTGGTAGTACTCTTTCTTTACTTATTTTTCCATATACTTTACTTAGCATTGGAATTAATTTTTCTTTAAATGTTGGGTAGAATTCACTTGTGAATCCATCTAGCCCTGGAGATTTTTCCCTTAGGGAGTTCATTAATGATTTGTTCAATATCATTTTCTAAAATGGAACTGTTTAAATAATTTGTTTCTTCTTCTAATAACCTGGGCAATTTATATATTTTTTTAAAAAATATTCATCCATTTCAGTTAGATTGTCCTACTTGATGCCATAGAGTTGGATAAAATAGTTTCTAATTATTGGTTTAATTTCTTTTTCATTGCTGGTAAATTCATTCCTTTCATTTCTAATGCTGGTGATTTTTTTTTTCCTTTCTTTTTTCTGATCAATTACCCAAGATTTTATCTGTTTTGTTAGTTTTCTTTTTCATAAAACCAACTCCTAATTTTGTTTATTAGTTCAATAGTTTTCTTAGTTTTTATTTTGTTAATCTCTCCTTTGAGTTTTAAAATTTCTAATTTGGTATTTGATTGGGGGGCTAATTTGTTCTTTTTCGATCTTTTTTTTAGTTTCATGTCTAATTCATTGATCTTATCTTTCTCTATTTTATTATGTAGTCATTTAGAGATATAAAATTTTCCCTAAGAAGTGCTTTGAATACATTCACAGATTTTGGTATGTTGTTTCATTAGTGTCATTTTCTTGGGGATGAGGTTATCGATTGCTTCTGTGATTTGTTGTTTGACCCACTCATTTTTTAGAATGAGATTCCTTCATTTCCAATTGGTTTTTAGTCTATCTTTTCCTGACCCTTTATTATATACAATCTTTCTTGCATTTTGGCCTGAAAAGAAAGCTTTTTGCTATTTCTGCCTTTTTGCATTTATTTCTGACATCATTTTGCTATAATACATGGTCAATTGTTGTGAAGGTACCATGTATCTTGAGAAAAAGGTGTATGCCTATCTTTCCATATGTGATTTTCTCCAAAGATCTGTCATATCTAGGTTTTCTAGCATCCTATTAACTTCCCAGTTTTCTTTCTTGTTTATTTTGTGGTTAGATTTGTCTGATTCTAAGAGGTGAACATTGAGGTCCACCACTAGAATTGGTTTTCTCTTTCATCCTGTAACTGGCTTAAAATCTCTAGGAATTTGCTTGCTTTGCCACTTGGTACATAGACCTTTACTATGGTTATAACTTCATTGTATATGGTACCTTTTAGAAAGATGTACTTTCCTTTCTTATTTCTTTTAATAAGATATATTTTTACTTTTGCTTTTTCTGAGATTAGAATTGCTACCTTGCTTTTTTTTAAATTTCAGCTGAAGCATAATAAATTCTGTTCCAGCCTTTTATCTTTATTCTGTATGTGTCTGTCTGAGTCATATGTGTTTCTTGTAAACAAAAAATTGCAGGAATCTGTTTTTTCATCTGCTATTTGCTTCCATTTTATAGGAGAGTTCATTCCATTAAAATGAATAGTTATGATTACCAGCTCTGTACTTCTCTCCATCCAATTTTCTACCTTGCATATACTTTTGTTCTTTCTTTCCAAGTTATCCTTAGTCATGTGTTTTTTTTCCTACCCATCCCACCCACTACCTTATCTTCTATCATTCCACTCCCTTTCTCTTACTTGTGTTTTTCTTTTAACCTTGTCCAAGCACAACCCTTCTCCCCTTCTCTTTCTTCTCATGCTAGTGTTTCTGCTTTTTTTTTTTTTTCTATCCTGTTCCTCCCTTTCCTTTTTCTTTTTCTCCTCCAACTTCTTTATAGGGTTAGATAAAGTCCTATATCCAACTGAATGATTAAGTTATTCCCTCTTAGAGCCAAAACTGATGAGATCAAGCTTCAGGCAATGCTGATCTCTCTCCCTTATGTTCCTTAGTTATAATAGGTCTTTTCCACTTCTTCATTTGAACTAATTTTCCCATTATACCTCCCCTTTGTTCTTTTTCCAGTACAAATCTTTTCCCACCCTTTAATGTCTTTTTCTTCTCTTTCTGGCTCATTTTCTTTCCTTTTCTTTTGGCATTTCCTTTTTTTTTTTTTTTTTTTTTTTTTTACATTTAAGGTGGAGCTCTGCTCCTGGGGTAAAGGTAGTACTGTTCCAAGCTACCTGTTCAGCTCCGAGCTTTGCTTTGAGCATAAGGGCTCCTCATGTTTGTAGGTGGGTAACTTTGCCTGCTCTGCTTAGGAAACAATTTGGTTTTCTGGAGTTAGCCTTCTGAGCTGGTATTGAAAATACCCCCACTGATTTGCTTCTCTATTGAGTCAGATCTGAGGGTCTTACTTGCTGATTTGCTGTGGTTAAGACCCTCTTACTAACGTTCCCAAATTCTGTCTGACCTGTGCTGAACACCTTTTCACCCAGTGAGACAGACCTTTTTTTGAAGTTTTTTTCAGTCTATCTGGAGGTAAAGCATGTTTTCATTCCATCAGACTCTCTTCAGAGGTTTAGTTTCATGTGGTTTTTGAGGGAAGCTGAGAGAGCTATAGTAGCCTCCTAACTTTACTTCCCACTCTTGGATCCCATGGTTGTGTCTCAATCTATTTGGTATATATTTTCATGTCCTTTCTACATTTAGATTGCATGTTAGTTGAGTGCAGGGACAGTTTTTTATCTTTTTTTTTTTGTATTACTTAGCATATTGCCTATTATATGTCAGACATATTAATAAATGTTGATTGATTCTCCTATAAAGTATAATTATTTCCCTTTAAATGTCCTATTAATAGTACAATACAGTGCATTATGATGACCACAGATACTCCATTTGAAGTGGCCAGTGGTCTGACCTACACAGCATCTTATACATTTTCTAGTTACTAAAAGAACGGCAAACTTATAAAAAGACACAAGCTGCATAAAATGTGGGTTACAACTGTCCCTTTGGAAAATAACAGAGGGGTTAAAAATACTACATTTTTAAAAAGTATATCACAAGTCTATCAATGTTGGCAATAATGCATTTAAGTTGAGTAAAGAAGCAAAGAAGCAATGGGGAGATGCCCATTATTTACTGAATGGATAAACAAATTGAAATATATGGATATAATAGAAAAGTACTATGTTGTGAGAAGTGATAATAAATATGAAGAATAGAAAGAATTCTTTGAAGTGTTGCAAAGTGAAGAAAATAGTGGTAGGCAAAACAGTATATACAAGAAAATAATCCTTTAATCAATATATATATTTTATTAAGTAGCTACAACATTCCAGACATGTAACAACTAAAACATTGAAAATGAAAATAACCACAAAAATAAAAATATAAGGAAATATAAGACATTATTTCTACTCAGTATAGAAGTAAGGAAAAAAATAATTGTGGGAAAATACTTATGCTAGATTTTGTATGGCTATACTAATCACTTTGGCTAAATTGTTTTCTTCCTCTTTTTCTTCCTTTTTTTTTTTTTGTTTTTTTTTGTTTTTTTTTTGTTTTTTAATATGGAGTGCTGGGAAAGAGTCTATTAAAATTTCCAATCACAACAATGTAAAAGACGAAATATATCAATGCCTACTATGTAGCAGGTACTATATTCTGGAGATGCAAAAAGGTAAGTAATAGGAGGAGGAGGAGCAGCAGCATCAACAGCAATAACAGCAGTAGTAAGAATAGTACTTTTGCCAAACTAGTTCAGGAAAATCATATACTAAGCAATCAAGTAGCACATGACTACTGCACTCTTTGCAATTTCTTGGAGGCATAGGTAAGAGTTTAGTTCCATGTAGACATTAAAGGTAGATAAGCAGCCTTGAAAAAAACTTGGCAAACCATCATACCACAGGGAATAAGCCTTCCTTAATAACCTATACTCTGATATATACAAGTTATATAACCATAGCTAAGTCATTTAGCTTGACAATATGCCAGGGAACTCTCTAACCCTCTAAACTACATATAGGCTGCCAATTTGTATCAGTGGATGTCATTTCCATGCCATGAGATTCTTTATAGGGATAAAATTATAGACCTGGATAAAGTAGAAAGGAAAAATAATAGTGATAGGTAAATAATTACTTTTCAGACAGGGAAGGTTAAAAAAAAAATAGAGCTATTTCCCTACATCTCTGTTGTTCTTACTACTTGTGGGCAGGCAGAACATTAAAATGTATTCTTTTAAGAAAATATCTCATTATGTACATATAACCAAGGTATATTAGAAGGAAGAGATGATTCTACATGTTTTTTTTTTTTTTTTAAACCACAGAACAGAGTTTTAACTAAGGTAAGGTTAGCAGGGCCCTTCCCTAAGATATCAAAATTTAGATAATGTTGACAGCACTTAGTCTTTCCATGATACAACTGTGCTCAGCTAAATCTCAGCTAAAATTGTTTTTAGTTGTGTTTTCTCTACTTATACCTATCATCTCCCAGGGATTTTATACACTGCACACATTGCATTGAAGATGTTTCTTTTTACTTGTCTCAGACACAAAAATTGTCAACTATAGTTTCACTGGGTCTCTATTCATCATTGATTTTATTTTAATGTCCCTGAACTAAGTAAATCATTTTCTTCTGAAATATCAGTCTTACTTAGAAGGAAGACTTCCTTGATTACCCATTGCTCTACTAATGATATCTGTTGTGTTAAAAGAATCACAGAATATCTGGGCTGTAACTTCTGGTCCTAAAAACCTTGTTCATGCTATGCTGATTAATTCCAATTCATTTCATTTTGATCCAATTATTCCAGATGCTTTTCAAAGTATTTAAATACATGTAATTCTACTTATATTCTTTAAGAAATTCAGAAAAAGTTGTCATGGTTAAGAGCTGAGTTAGGGACTATTTTGTAGATTAACAAAAAGATCAACTTCATTCATTCTTTGTAGGTAACTTTTAAGACAACCAGTATAATTCATTTAAACTTTTTTTTTTCTTATTGACAAAGTAAAATCTAGCATTTTTAAATCATGGAAAGGATTTTTTTATTTCTTAGAAAATATATATCTCCCCATATAGATAGATAAAATAAAAGATTTTTTTAAATTTATGCTGAGAAAAAGTGAAAAAAAATTATATAAATAGTGTACAAAACATGCATTTACTTCTTTTTTATTTTATTTTATTTTACTATAGCTTTTTTATTTACAAAACATACGCTTGGTTATTTTTCAATGTTGACCCTTGCAAAATCTCTGTTCCAAATTTTCCCCTTCTTTCCCCCATCCTTTCCCCTAGATGACAGGTAGTCTAATACATGTTAAATATGTTAAAATATATGTTAAATCCAATATATGTATACATATTTATATAGTTATTTTGTTGCACAAGAAAAATCTGATCTAGAAAGAAAGAAAAAACTGAGAAGGAAAAAATTGCAAGCAAACTAACAGAAAGAGTAAAAATCATGCATATACTTCTATGGAATGGAGAGAATACTGTGAATATTCATACTGCCAAAAGTCTTGATTTATTTCAGGTCAGTATAAGAAAAGCACAGTTATCCAGAAATTTTTATTGTTTGATGCCATGTATCTTGGATTGTTTAAATGTTTCATAAGATAAGCCAAATAAATCAAATATCTAGACATCTAGTAAGTCCAGACAAATATTTAGGTCAGTATAACTGACTAGTTTCCCAGAAAATAAGTTAGGGTTCATTGGATCATTTATAATAGAAACTATACCTGAAACAAACCTCAATCTAATTTCCTCTTTTAACAGACAAGGAAACCAATGCTCAGAGATATAAGTGACTTCCCCAAATAGGTAACAGTTCAAAAGGAAGTAAGGCATTGAACTAACATTATTTAACTCCATAGCCAAAGTTCTTCAAAGTGAAAAATGACAAGTTTGAACCAAGGAAAATCAAGGTCAGAATAACATGCCAAAGAAATAGCTATAGGATGATTCATGGAATGTTAACAATGCAAGGGAGAAGACAGAACTAAATCAAGCATTTTAGCAAAAGAAATAGATGTTTGAAAAGATGACACCCTAAAGCTGAATAAATAGTACTGTACTTTATTCAGAGAACGAGATTATGGCAAATAATCTGAGTGTATGCTTTTAAAAAGTAACAATAATTAGTATACAACTTTAAATAATGCCTCCATTCATGTCTTCTATTTGATTCTTTGGCAATCCATGATATAATGCCTTCTCCAATATTATCTTCTCTGAGGAATAATCACTTGGTTTAAAAAACTGGTATTTAAAGAGTTGTTCTACTTGTATTAACCTGTACTTCTAACATGTGTAATTTGTGCCAAGGGAAAAAAGTAGTTATATAAGAAGTTTATTGGTATTGGCATGTTATATTTGAATAATGTTCTGATGTTATTTCTTAAATTTGGTCTTAAATTGTTATTTAAAATTTTTTATGGTAGCTATAAGAAGCAGTGCTGTATTGTGCATAGAGACCAGTTTTTCGGAGTCTCAGTTTATCCCATCTCTCAGTTATTCTTGAACAGTCAACTCTCAGAATGTTACTGAATCTCTCCAGTATGTAAGCAACTATAACTAAGCTGAAGATGTTGTAATCTATATTAATAATTTTTTCCTTACAAGCGAGTTCCCTATTGCAATGAAATCATAATTGTAATCCCAATATTTTCAATAATAACAGAATTTTAAACTCACATAATTGGAATTAAAGGGCCTAAGTTCATAATATTAATTATAATTATAATAATTTCCTAGAAATTAAAGATACAAAGCAACTCACAATTAGATAATGTTTTAAGGTTTTCTAGATAATTTTCTAATCAGCAACACTGTGAGGTAGATGGGGTAAATATTATTCTCATTTTAGTGATTCAGAAACTGGAACTTAAAAATATAATGTGACTAATCCAAAACAAAACATCATGTAAGTGGAGGAAACAGTGATACATTTGATCCTTAATTATGGACTTCAATATCTCAACTACAGAATTTCTGAGGAGAATTATAATATGATATATAGTTGTTGAGGGGGATCATAAGATCTCCTTAGTTGGTCAAGCCAAACCAAGTCAACAAGCGTTTATACAACAAATACAACATGCTAGCTATTATGCTAAGTGCAAAAGAAAGGCAAAAATTGTTCCTTCTTGGAACACAATCTAGATGGTAAAGACAAAGTGCCAACAACTATTCCTTGAATTTGTCTCCTAATTATTCTGTATATACCTTATTTTTACATGGAATTAAGATATATGCATGATCAAGTGAAGATGTCATAAGAAAGACACTAATTTTTAGGAGGACAAGGAAAGACTTTTTTCCCCCAGAAGGTGAAATTTTAGATGAAATTGAAGGAAGCCAATAAGCCAAAATTTAAAGTTTCAAAAACATTAATAGATAGCATCTTCCTGAGATCTGATTATATTCCTCCTAGACTTGTCTGTAAAACTCAGAAGAAGAAAAAAAAACCTTATGTTTCAACAAACAATTTTTATTAATCAGAAGAAAGTTTTTCTGAATATACAATGTTAAATAGGATATTAATATAAATAATATATTTCAAGGTGTTAACTATTCCTTTTTCATAAGTTTAATGACATTCATATCTAAAGAGGTCCAAGTTTTAGTTAGACTTCAATAGTTCCTGTGACTTAGATAGCTAAGGAGATGGAAATGTCTATTTTGCATTTCTACGTGCCTTATGATTCAACAGTCCTATAGAAAGAACTTAAACAAATTACATTTTACTATCCCCTTTGAAATATTCTATGTACTTAAAATCCTTAACTTATGTTTAAATATATTTTCATAAGCATTTGGAACTTTTAGCTCCATCAATTAATATAATAATATGTTTCAAGGAAGCTAACTATTTCTTTTTCATAAGTTTAATGTTTCTTGAATGATTGGACTGATGAAATCATCTCTAAACTATGTGAAAGAAAACACATGTTTAGAAGGAATCCTTAGCACATTGCATATTTTAATAATTATGTGGCTAAAGTCTTCTACAGAGGCATAAAAAGCTATAGAATTAATTATTGATTCCAAAGTGTCAAATGATATTTAGCAGAAAATAACTTTAATGAATATAACTTTACACTGTCCAGTTGAGTAAGTCTTTTTGGGAATGAATGATAACAGCTCCTGCTTATTACCTTGAAACTGAACTGGTATATGCGTAGATTTGTGCTTTGGTATATGATTAATGAGTTCTGCCCTCAGTTGTATTAAAGAATTGAATGAAAGTTTAACTACCAAAGAGCACATATATCACTCCAAAAAAAATAAGCCATGTTACATACAATTCCCTTGATGACAGCAGACAGTCTTTAGAAAAATAAGCATTAAAAAGTCAATAATTCTGTCTTCTAGGTTAGATAGTCATCTAACTTAGTATAATGATTCATGCTACTAAGTAAGGGCAAATTGGAAACAGGGAACAAATTGAATTATATACATAAAATATTTTATTAATCTACCAAAGAAGAGAATTTTGAAATGAATATTTAAACAGAGAATAAAGCAGGTTTTTAGAATGCCCTTTAGCATCTACCCAATCAATATTACTTTTTCCTTATGTAATCCCTACATTTTGTAAGTATATTTGAGAGTAAAAGAATTATGAGATCTACAAAAGCAAGACTAATTATAATTTATGGAAAAAAGAAAACAAAATTAGATATGCTTAAGTGATATATGTGTAAATATACATGTACATTCATGAGATAAAAGGAACATTACATAATATTATTAAGGTCAAGTATTTTATAAGGAAACATTTAACTCAAATGAGCAAAGGATAATAAACCACAGAGAACATGTCTGTACGTGCACCATCAAAATATATTCTGACATCAGTTTCAAATAGGACGTGATTTTTTACCAATGTGTGGCTTTGGAGTTCAGAGGGAAAAGCTATACTGATTCTGCCATTGCTTATGACTCTCACAAAAACTGATTCAACTGAAAATTACAGTTGAAACAGTTTTCAGAAACCATTCTAACAAAAAATTACAACCAGATCAGTTTTTGACCCACCTAGTCTAGACACAAAGTTAACTTTCATAAAGGTGTCCAGAGACTGCAGATATTTTTGACAGATTCTTTACTGGTAAACATATATAGACCAAGTGAATGTTCATTGCAATAAGCATTTTCACTTCCTAAGCAGGAATAATTTGTCTCTTTAAGTGAGAGTGAAAATGAATTTAGCACTGTATCCACCAAAACAACATTTTTATATGTTATCTGAATAGAGCTCCAAAAAATACCACAAAGCAGGATAAAAACTAAACCCATTAAGCCTAATAACTTCATAAGCCTATCAGTAGTTATTTGTTGAGTGTTTCTTTTTCTTTAGTTTTGGAAATATGTTTATGTAATATTTTATTTTCCCTAATTGCATGTAAAAATATTTTAACACTTTTTAAAAATATTAATTTCAGATGCTCTCCTTCACTTTCATCTCTCTCCTCATTGAGAAGACAATAATTTGATATGGGTTGTATATATACAAACATGCAAAATCTATTTTCATATTAGTCATGTCATGGAAAAAAAACAGAGAGCAAAAATGGGGGAGGGATAAGAAAATAAAGAAAAAATGTTTCAATCTGCATTCAGGCACCTGAAGATGAATAATATTTTTATCTTAATAAGTCTCTTCTTATTGTCTTGAATCAATGTATTTCTGATAATAGATAAGTCATTCACAGTTGATAATTGCACAATATTGGAATTAAATGTATAGGGTTCTTCTTATTTCACTTTTAATCAATTCATATAAGTTTTTCCAGAATTTTTTCCCCCTGAGAGCATCCTACTTATCATTTCTTACAATGAAACAATATTCCATAATAATTACAAAATACAACTTGTCTAGCCATTCCCCAATTGATGGGCTTGTCCCCAATTTCCTATTGTTTGTTTCTATAAAAAAAAGGTGACAGTGTAATATAGATCTCTTTCTTAAAAATTTCTTTGGGATATAGATCTAGTAGGTGGTATTTCTGGGAGCTGCCATCTAAGATGTGTTTCATGAAATCCATTCTGGAATTTTAAGTAGTGGTGAATTGGCCTGTGCATTTTCTCTTGGTTGAATGTGTGAAGTAAAATAAGTATCTTTGAAGGCCCAGGCAAATTCATTCCTATTGGATCAATAATTATAGAGCAGCAGAAGTTGTGGGTAGTTAATAAATCAATGCTTTGCTTTGTGCAAGTTTCACTTATTTATATGACTGATTTGCTATACCTCTCTTCAGATATATTATGCAATAGACCCTTTGTAAGTGTATGTATATACATGCATATGTATACATATATTTATTTCATTTCTTCTAATTTCCAAATACTTTAAGGGTTGTAAAGAAAAAAAAAAAGCAATACTAGTTTTTAGGGGAATTCCATGACTCAAGACCATTTGGTTTTGAAGTGCCATCTATGCAATAATGCAAACACTGAACTAAAAAGTGAAATATTTGAGAGCTATTTGAATATTTTGTCATTTGTGAAGATGATATTTAGATATTTTACAGCTTGTTCCTTAAAATTATGTGATTGTAGTCTATGTATTACCTGACTTTTATTATGGGGAAACTAGCATATCTTTAATACAGAATCATAATGGATAAAGAGCTAGTTGGAGATTGAGGATAGCTGGATTCAAGAACAGCTTCTAGTAGATACTGGCTGAATGACTCCCTTGGAGAGTGCAATCTCTTGATGCTACAGATAACTCACAAAGATTATGAATTGCATAAGCATTACTATTTAACATTGGTAGAGAGAATTGACTATGCAGACATGGCTTTAAATCTCTCTTCAGACTCTTATTATCTTTATATGTTTGAACAGGTCATTTAATCTCTTGATCTTCAGTTTCCTTATTTGAAAGATGAAGCAACTGAAGTAAATGTCCTCTGAAATGCCTTACAATTTTTGATCTGTGCTTTATGAACATATAATCCTCTTTGGGGATTCCTTGCATCAATGAAAGAAGAGACATAGACATACAAGTAAACTATTTTCACTTCTTGGATACTTTTCTTAACTTTTAATATGTGGGATGGTGCAGTTGTGTTGCAGTATTCATTTTCATTTGAAAATTTATTTAATTTTGGAATAGTAATTAGTAAATAATAATTAGTATTCATATAATGCTTTTTAAAAAGTCTTCTGATAATATTATTAAGAGTTCTGTATTGGTAAAATATCCCTTATCAAGAGTTCCCAATACTAGGGTAGCTAGATGGCTTGGCAAATAGAATACTAGTCTTGCTGAAATCAGGAGGGCCTGAATTCAAATGTGACCTCGGACACTTAACACTTTGTATCTGTGTCACTTTGGACAAGCTGCTTAACCCCAATTGCCTCACACACAAAAATAAATAAATAAAATAAAAGAATTCACAATACCTATTAAATTATATATGTTTTTTTCTATGGCCCCCTCCAAAAAAATATAGCAAAATGCTTTATACAGTGTAAATTCTTTACAATGTTTTCCATCCATTAATCCATTAATATTTCCATGCAATCAGTTATCAGAAATACATTGATTCAATCCAATATTATGAATATCAATTCATGAATAGGTGAATTTCATAGATATTTTATATACAATGGAAAGTAGGTATATTAGTCAATATTTTGATATTCACTTTTCTAAATATGTATTAATGAGGTCAGAATTTTTTTTTTCATGTATGTGGCTTCTTCTTTCTTTTGGTATCTTGTAAAACAATCCCTTCATTCCCTCACGGTGCTCTCACTTCTAGCATATTCCTACATTATGTATACTTGGTCTAATCTAGTTGCTTTTTACTATATTTGTTGTTTTCAGTTTCATGTCTATCTTTTAAATAAACATCTTTGCTTTGTGAGATTAGTGTCTCACAGCTGTGGTAGTGGCAGTGTCTTTAATGTTAAGAAAAATATGTTATAAACTTTATATATCTTTTTTTTTCCATACTCTTGTTTTCTTCCCTATCTATGTAAGCTTATATGGAATGTGTGTGTGTGCGCACATATGCACACATATACACACTGAAATACAGATAAAAATAGTCAAATATAAAATAATTTGAGAAGGAGAGCACAATAAAAACTTTTGGAAACAGAATCTATGTGGAAGAAATGAGAAGGGAGCATATTTCCAGCATGTGAGACAGCTAATGCAAAGACCTGGAGATAAGAGATATAGTTTTATTTGTGAAGAAAAGAAAAAATGTCATTTTACCAGTTTCAGAATATAGGAATCTTTTAGAAACTTGATATGCAGTTGATCTCATCCACCTTCTCTCTTGAAGATGGAAGCCAGAAGAACCTATAGTCAGACTCTACTTTTCAAAGGATAATTAAGGGAATGAAGAGGTTAGCATTTGGTTGGTACTGATGTCCATTGAAAAAGAGACCCAGAGGAATAGGACTGGAGTTACATATGTATGTATGTATGCATGAATTTATGAGTGAAGAAAGAAACAGACAGAGAAAGAGATAGAGAGATTTGGAAATCTTATTATTTCTATAGAGATCACAATCACAAGTATTTCCAAGAAAAATGATAAGGAAATTAAGAGTAGCAGTGTAGGAAGAGAAGAATAGTAGTTCTAGGGCAGAGCTATAGTAACCAAAAAATATTTAGGGAACATGAAAAAGAAGATGAATCGAATGGTAAGATGGATAGGAGAACTAATGGAAAATTCATATAAAGTATTTAGGAGGAGATGTTACACAAGATCAAATGCCATGGTTTGATTGAGAAAGATGATGAATTTTTAAAATATGGATTTTGGCAGTTAATGATAATATTTCAGACAACCTTACCATTGAAATAGTGATGTTAAAAGTCAGATATCAAAAATTTGACTAGTTAGTGAGAGTTAAAAAAAAAAAGTAGAATCAATAAGTTCTGACAATATTTGCAAGGAGTTTTCCTAAGCAAAGAAGCAAAGATATAATATGATACTTCTAAGGATTATGTTTTCTAATATCTTTATTTTTTAAAGGATAAGGAGATGTAGAAATATTTGAAAACAGGAGAGAAAAAAATGAGGGATAGAAGGAGGTTGAATGTTACAGAGAGAAAAATTAAAGAGCAATATACTAAAGAAGACAGCAATTTGTAAAAGATATGGTCTGTATGTGCAAAAATGCTTGTGGCAGCCCTTTTCATAGTAGCTAGAAACTGAAAATTGAATGGCTGAGTAAATTATGGTATATGAATGTTATGGAATATTATTGTTCTATAAAAAATGACCAGCAGGTTGAATATAGAGAGGCTTGGAGAGACTTGCATGAACTGATGCTGAGTGAAATGAGTAGAACCAGGAGATCATTATATACTTCAACAATAATACCCTATGAGGATAAATTCTGATGGAAGTGGCTGTCTTTGGCAATGAGAGGATCCAATTCAGTTCCAATTGACACCCAGCAAAAGAACATTGAGAAATGAGTGGGGACTGCTCATATTTTTGCTTTTCTTCCCAGGTTATTTTTACCTTTCTAAATCTTCCTTTGAGAAGACCATATCTTTTTTTTTATTATTATTATTATAGCTTTTTATTGACAAAACTTTTCCCTTCCTTCCCTCCACCCCCTCCCCTAGATGGCAGGCAGTATCATACATGTTAAACATGTTAAAGTATATCTTAAATACAATATATGTGTACATATTGATACAGTTCTCTTGTTGCACAAGAAAAATCAGATTTAGGGCCTTCTTTGGCAAAGACTGGGGAAAAGGATGAAAGAGTGAGAAGCTGTCTTTGAGATGGAGAAAATGACTAAAGAGCAAACAAGTCAAAGTGATGAGATAAATTACAGGCAGGGAATGTTGACTTTTTTATTTCTTTTGTTTGCTTTTTGTAATGTCTTATTTTCCCAAATATACATAAAAAGTTTCCAACATTCATTTTTGTAAAACTTTGTATTCCAAATTTTTCTCCTCCCCTCTCCTATCCCCAAGACAGCCAGCAATCTGACATAAGTTAAATATGTGCAATCCTTTTTACCATATTTCCACATTTCTCAAGTTATGCAAGGAAAATAAGATCAAAAGGAGGAAAAAGAGAGAAAGAAAAAAACAGACAAAAATTACATGATATTGATTGAATCTCCATGGTTCTCTCTCTGGAAGTGATTGGCATTTTCTATACCAAATATTTTGGGATTGCCTTGAATCATTGCATTGTTTGGAAGAGCCATGTCCATCACCATTGATCATCACATAATGTTATTACAGTGTACAATGTTCTCTTGGTTCTGCTCAGCTTCACTCAGCATCACTTCATGTAAGTCATGACAACATTTTTTTCAAGAAGCTTTGGTAAGAATGAGCCCAGAGATACAGTAAGATAGCTTGAGGCAATAGAAAGATCTAAAAAAAGTTTCTTAAATTTGTGGGAAATTGGGATACATTGAAAGGAAATACTGAAGAAACCACTTGAGGTTAATGGTTGAAAATTTGAGAGAAGTTTGATCGAGGATGAGATCTATTTCAGAAGAGGGGAGTTACGTGGAAGGGTTGGACTTGGAAAAAAAAACACTTTCAGAGGTTAGGTGGATAAAGGATGATGTCAAGAGATTAAAAGTTATAAAATGTCTTTAATTATCTCAAGAAAGGAAGAGATGAAGGGGATATGAGAGAACTGAAGAGAGAAGAGGTTTTATAAAGTTGTTTTGAGGCTGATGTGAGGATTAAGAAAATCATTAAGAAAATCTTACTACAGTGAAGACCTACTTGAAGATGAATAAAATACAGGTATCCCTCATTTTATTGAGCTTCACTTTACTGTTTCTCAGATATTGCATTCTTCTTAAATCTAAGGCTTCAGGCAATCCTGCATAAACAATTCTATTGGTGTCATTTTTTTTCCAACAGCAAGAACTTACAACTTTATTGCTGTGTATAACATTTTGGTGATTCTCATAATATTTCAAATTTTTTTATTATTTTATTATTATTATGAAGTGCTCTTTGCTTTTACTGTTTTAATTGGGGACAGGAAGAGGTAACATGAACTATGCCCATATAATACAGTGAACTTAATAAATATTACATATGTTCTGAGTACTCACCTTCTGGCTATTCTCATCTCTCTCCCTTTCTTAAGGTCACTCTATTCCCTGAAAAGACAATATTGAAATCAGACCAATTTATAACCCTATAATGGCCTCTAAGTATTAAAGTGAAATGAAGAGTTCATTGTTGTCTGTCTTTAAGAAATTGCCATAGACATCTCAAGCATCACCCAATCAGTCAGCAACCATCATAATTGAGGCAAGATTTGCAAAAAAGATTGCAACTTACTGAAGGCTCCACTAATAATTCACATTTTTTAGAAATAAAGCATTTAAACATGTTATATACTGTTAAGACTCTTTTTAAGACAGATATGGAGAAACTAAAAAAATCCATGTGACTCACTTTATTGAATATTAACATTTTTTGTGCTGGTCTGGAACATAATCTATAATATCTCCAAAGTATGTCTGGATAATGTTCCCAGCTAGCATAGTTGTGGGGTTTCCTTTCTCTTCATCAGCAAGTGAGTAAGATTGAAGGATGTGGATGACAGTATTAATTCAGGCCTATTGTCTGGCAAGAAACAATGTTGAAAACCAGTACAGCAAGGCCTTTAAGAGCAGTGTACAATCTAGATGTAATTTGGGTAATAGAAGATTGAGGAGAGTGAAGTCAGAGTATGAGTAATAAAATGAGAAAATACTGGGGGATAAATGTACTAAAAGTATCAGTGAGGTTGAAGAATTCTTTAGGAGAAATTAGGAACAGGGGAAAGATGAAATGGTAAGAGGTTATGGTAAATTAGAGGAATGTCAGGGGAGAGGAATATTCCGTTAGCAATATAGAAAGAGTAAGTGTATGATCACTGTGTTATGTACTGAGATAGAATATTCATTTGTTGTTGTTCAATTATTTTTCAGTTGTGTCCACCTCACTGTAGCATCTTTTTGGAATTTTCTTGGCAAAGATACTAGGCTTGTTTCCCATTTCCTTCTCCAGCTCATTTTACAAATGAGGCAACTAAGGCAAACAGAGTTAAGTGACTTATTCAGGGTTACACAACTAATAAGTATATAAGGTCAGATTTGACTTTCGGTCTCCAGATTCTGTGCTCTATCCATTGTGAAACCTAGCTGCCCCAATTACTCAATAGTGAGTAATTGGAAGATTTGAGAGTTTGGGAGAACATTAATATATCGATCATGAAATTCCTTACTCTAAATACTGTAACTGGGAAAAAGAGGAAGACAGTAATTCAGTTACTGAATTTCATGAGAAAGCAGGACAAATGATCTAGGAGGCAGTATTACAAGATTATGATAGTATTATCATATTATGAGTGTACAATTCAAAACTTTGAGCTTTAAAGGATAAGTGGTTGATGAGTGACTGTAGTAAAAGGAGAATCTGAAAATAGCAACAATGCTTATTCTGACCACTCATATAGGACAAATGTAAGGGATGAGAGTAGGGGGAAGGTATATAGACAATGGTACGGAGAAGGTCCAGAAATACTGTGTTATTAGGCAGAACTAAAGAATAATAGTATCTAGCACCCTCATTTTATATAAGAGTAAAGTGAAGCTGACAGTATATTTGAATATAGCTAAGATAGCTAGTAAGTTTCTGAGGCAAAATTTGAATATAGATCTTAGAGACCAAGTCATATGCTGATTGCTAGCTACATGACTGATATACTTTTAGTGTCATCTAGAGGCTTTTGCTCATTACATCTGTGCTATTACTTCTGCTAGCTGTCATCCTCCCACCATTCTTTTTTTTCTTGCTCCAATCCACCAAGGATTTCAATTCAAATCCGTTGAACCTTTATTTTAACACCTATTATGTGCAAGTCACTTGGTGAGCTTTGACAAAACAAAAATATTATCTGGAAATTGAAGATATACCTATTATTTTCTTGGAGATATGGCCAATAATGTTTGGGCTTTTATTAGTAACTCTCAATATGATAGAATTTTTCTACATGGACTAAACCATTTTTTGATGAATATGTTTTGTTTTGTTCTTAGTAGTTATTCTTTTTTGTAAAAAAAAATAATACCTCTATTCATATAGATTCATCTGTTCTTGTTGGAATACACAGGAGCCATCTGACAGTGGCTGTTGGAGATCCCCAGAATGGATCTCCTCTTGTGAGAGGATGATACAAGGAGACTGAGAGGCCATTGCTGTTCTCTGATCTCTTTGACTCAAAGGCCCTTTCGGTGTCTGATCTCTTTTCCCTTTGCCTCCAATTTATCTCATTCCCAGTCTGCAACACCTGTGTCAGCAAAGGCTGCCCTGAAACTCCTTCAGATGCTATGATCCACAGCTGTGGAGGCTCTCAGAGAATTGACCTATCCCTTAAACATTCCCTGTTTTTGTTTTTTGCTGTTATTTTCCCCCCAGAGCATGGTCCGCAAACTGAGGAATGCAAGCAGCACTATCATTTCTGGATGGTTGTAGCAGATATTGATAGAGGCAAACTTTCAAATAGAGAAGAAGATTATAGTCAGAACAGGCATTTAGGTCTCTCATCAGTCTCCTGGCTCGACCCTTTGATGTGTTGGCCCATTTAATTACCCAGACTAAAAAAGTCTTACAAGGGCTCTTCTCTGGTTCTTCTTGTAATTCTTATCATCTACCCCATGTTCAGGTGCCATATGTTGGACTATGTAGGAGAGCTGCTGGAATACATGGGAGCCACCTGACAGTGGCTGCTAGAGATCCAACCTAGAATGGATCTCCTCTTGTGAGAGGATGATACAAGGAGACTGAGAGGCCATTGCTGTCTCTGACCTCTCTGAGAGGCTTTTGCCTTGTCTGACTTCTCTCTTTTTCCCTCTGCCTCCAATTTATCTCATTCCCAGTCCACAACACCTGTGTCAGCAAAGGTTACCCTGTAACTCCTTCAGATGCTATGATCCACAGCTGTGGAGGCTCTCGGAGAATTGACCTGTCCCTTAACATATTCTCACATAAAAATGCACTTTCTAGTCATGATGACATAAAAAACAAACAAAACAAACAAACAAAGAAAAAAACCTGGATTTGTTTTGACAATGTGTTGTCTTTCTCAATGTTAAATATTATTTTCTAAATATTTCATTTCCGACTTCTACATATAAGAATTTATGATACAACAAGATATTTCAAAGTTATTTTTGTTTTTGTATTTTCCATTCACTTATAGTATATTATACATCAGTGATGAAATGTGGAAGTAGCATGCCAATATTTAAATATAGATCAAGTTTTGGGGAATTATTAACCTAGCATGATTAATTGTCTTTAATATTTAGGTTTAGATTTCAATTTATATCAAGTTGCAAATGAAAATCTGTAATGAATGCAGAGCATGGAGAAAATGCTGATTGAGCAGGGTAAGTTGCATTTGTGGTTTCAATCTTGTTTATCATGTCCTACAAAATATATGGGAGCAATAAAAAAACTATTGAAAGAAAAACTATGTGTGAGGCACTTAATAAAATGCTGAATGTTTAATTTAATTAACTTTATAATTTTTACATTGAAGTAATTAATCCCTTATTTCAATAGAGATCCTATGGAATAAATTAAGTAAAATAAAGTGATATTCAAAAACATGTGTCTCACTATCTATTGTATGAATAAACTACATTTTGTTTAACTGTTCCTACTAAAAGAAAGTTTTACTACACATTGATGAGGGCAAAATCCTAGATCTTTGCTTAAGAAAGATGGGAGGAAGTAGAATTTTGTGGGAGAAAGCCTGAAATTTACACTTTAAACTGCTCCTTGAGGCAGGCATGGAGGAACACTGATTATCTTGATCTTTTGATATAAGTTGGGTAAGTGGATTTTTATCACAGTTCCACATCATTGATTGAAGCCTCTGGTAGAATTCTTAGCTGAATTCTTTTCATTGGAGCATAACTCTATAGTTACTATATCCAACCAGAAAGCCAAGATATGAGGCCATCTCCCTTCCCCAGATTATTTTCCTCTTGTCATTGGTTGTTGTCCTTAGAAGAACACCCAAATGAAATCACTACATTAGAGTCAAGTTAGTGTGTCCACCTGTGACTGATCAAACCATTACAAGCTGGGAATGTTCTGCCACAGGTCAAACACAAATAAATAATCACTGTGATTATTTGGGAATTCTCTAACTTTGCATAAATCATATTTCTTCTGAGTTAATCCAATTCTGCTTTGCACATAGAACATAGCTCCTTCTCTAATGAGGGCACACCATACTGGGCAATTCCGTGCCAGTGTCTTCTACGTCTTACAATCAATGCTAAAATTATTAAAGAGAGAACTTGAGAGTGTCCTTGTATAACTTTTTCTTACCAGCTTGTGACCACTTGTGAGTTCTCCATAAAATAGTCTTTTTAGCAAGCATACTTTTGGCATTCAAACAATGTAACCAGCTCAAAAGAGTTGTACTCTATGCAGTAGAGTTTGAATGCTTGGTTTGAGAAATGACCTTGGGGCAGCTCGGTGGTGCAGTGGATAGAGCACCAGCCCTGAATTCAGGAAGACCTGAGTTCAAATTTGACTTCAGATTTGACCTAGCTGTGTGACCCTGGGCAAGACCCTTAATCCCAATTACCTCAGCAAAAAGAAAAAAAAGAGAGAGAGAGAAATGACTTCAATGTCTGGTATCTTATTTTGCCAGGTGATCTTCAGAATTTTTCTAAGACATATAAAACAAGCAATTGAGTTTCCTGCCATGGAGCTGGTAGATTGTCCAGGTTTCATAGGCATGTAACAATGAGGTCAGCACAACAGCTTTGTAGACCTTCGATTTGGTAGACAGATTTGTTCTTCTCCTACCCCTTACTTTCCTTCATAGTTTCCTAAGCATTGAGCTAGCTCTGGCAATGTATATATCAGCATCCTTGGACAGTATACTCACAAGGTCAGTGAACTTATTTACAGCATTCAAAACATTCATTTGCTGTAACTGGTAATTCCATATATGGATAATATGGTGCTAACTGATGAAGTACCTGTGTTTTCTTGAATGCTAATTGTTCAGCCAAAATTAGCACAAGCAGCAGAAAATAGATCTATACTTTATTGCACCTCAGCTTTGGCAGCTGCATTGAGTCCACAATCATCTTAGTTTGGACTCTTAGTTTTTTCAAGCTGAAGAATTTACCACCAGTGCTGTAGCTGACTTTGATTCCATGTTTTTTCCTCATTGAAGACATTTGACATGACTGAAAACATCAAGCTAAAAAACATAGGAGCAAGCACACAGCCTTATTTTACTTTATTGGTCACTGGGAAAGCTCAAGAGTGTCATCCATTGCCCAGAACCTGCTCAAGCATGCCATAATTAAATTGACATACTATTCTGGTGATTTTTTTCTGGGTAAAAAAAATTTGGCATAAATAGCCCTTGTAACTGTTCTATCAAAGGCCTTGGTCAAATCTATAAATGTATACAAACTTCTGCTTCTGGCATTTCTCCTGGAGTTGTCAGGCAGTGAACAGGATAAAGACTGTTCCTTGGCCCCTTCTGGAGCCACACTAGCCCTCAGGTAGATGACTTTCTTGCAGAGGGAGGATGAATCTCTTACAGAGGACTCTGGCAAGAATCTTGCCAAGAATGACTAAGAGTGAGACCTTCCTGTGATTATCACAGGACCATCTATTCCCTTTACCTTTATAGAGATGAACAATGGAGGCAGTTTTAAACTCCTGAGGTATGACCTCTTCTTGTCATATAATCTGGAAAATTTCAGTCAGTTTTCATATTAACAATGAACCACCAACCCTGTAAATCTCAACTGGAATAGAATCAGCACCAAGTGCTTTACTACACAAAAGTAGTGTAATGGCATTCAAAACTTTTTCATTTGGAACTTCAGTTAAGGAGTGAATGATTTCAATCTTAGGTAAATGATCAATGGCTTTGACATTGATTAATGACAGTCTATTGAGAACACTATGGAAGTGTTCAGCCCATCTCTCTATCAATAATCAATATGGCTACGTATGCACTGAGTGGTTGAGAAGCACAATAGGTCTTTGGCCCACAAATAGCCTTCCGTGAATCATAAAAGCACTTTGGATCATTACTATCAACTTAAAACTGAATTTCATCTACCGTCTTAATGAACTGAGAATCTTGTATCTCTAGTTTTTATTGTACTTTACTTTTGGATAACCCCATTTTCTTGTTTTTTTTTTTTAATTTAATTTTATTTAATAATAACTTTGTATTGACAGAATCCATGCCAGGATAATTTTTACACAGCATTATCCCTTGCAATCACTTATGTTTCGTTTTTTCCCCCTCCCTCCTTCCCTCCCCCCCCCCCAAGATGGCAAGCAGTCCTATATATGTTAAATATGTTGCAGTATATCCTAGATACAATACATATTTGCAGAACCGAACAGTTCTCCCGCTGCACAGGGAGAATTGGATTCAGAAACCCCATTTTCTTAATAAAAACTTATGGACTCACCTCTCTGTTAGTAGTATAATAATATATTTGGCCTTTGATTTGGAGAGCTGAGCCTACAAATTTTTGAGACATCTCACAACACTAACCCATAACCTCAGTACACCTTTGGGATCCAACATCCTTCAAAAACCAACAATATGTTGCTCCAAAATATGGAGTTTTTAACTTTTTCTCTATCATGAATGGTTTCAGCTATGTGATAGCTATGGACTTCTCAGAATAAGGTTTTTAAATAACTGAAAGAAAAAGTAAATTTCAGCTAAAGATTGAAAAAAAAAGATGCAAATTTTATTCCTCATCTAAGTTCACAGACTCCTTAAAATTTGCTCATAGACTAAAAAAAAAAAAAAAACAGATTATAACACAGATTATTAACACAACAGTGGAATTTTCTCTTCTTTACAAAGAATTCTGTGCCTGTTACATTTGGACATGACCTTGTTGCCCCTACTTAAAATCTCAAATATCAACCCTCTGGCTACTCCTTGGCAAGGTCAGAAGTGTGTCACTTCATTGTTTATTCTGTAAAACACAAGGTTAATGATTAAGGTCCAGTTGTACCCTATTTCTCATCTTTTGCAATGCAGAACTCAATAGAGAGAGAATAAATAATAGCAGGAATGGAAAGTTCATTAAAAGGAAGTTGAAGTAAAAGTAATTAAAATAACTAAACCAATAGCACATAGTAAAGGTACTGAAGACTACATGATAAAATATACCTGACTCTTCATGAGAGAGGTAAGAGACTTCTAGAATAGAATAATGAATAATTAATTGGTCATTAATTAATAAAGTGATTCTTTTCCTAACTGAAATGTTACACTCAAAACATTTTTGTGATGTTAATTCAAGTGTGAGAAGGGAAAAAAAAAACCACTGGAAGATATCCTATTGAATTATGAATATATATATTGCTTATAATCATGTTGCAGATTGAATTGCTTGCTCTTTACCCTATTACTGGAGGTCTTAAAGCAAAGGCTGAAGTGCTAATTGATAGGAATATTGCAGAAGATAGGTTGGAATAAATTTCTAAAATCCCTTCAAAAATAAAAAAAAAAAACTTGTAATTCTCTAACTCTAAATATAATACTAGCCTGGTTACAAAATGTGTCACCAAATTAGTACTTAAAGCCTTTCTAGCTGGGTTTCTTATTAAATAGCCTATCTAAAAGATGCCAGAACTGATTATATGACAAAATCTTCAAATTTTGTGGTATTAATCTTAATTCCATTATTTAAGTTAGTATATTGCATTTACTTTTATTTAAAATAAGTATAAATAACAATAGCTAGTATTAATAACAACATATATAACAATAATAGCTAGCCTTTCTATAACATTTTAAGATTTGCTCATTGAAGAATTAAATTTTACTATTCTTATTTTATAAAGAGGAATACTGAGTTTAAGAGAGGTTCAGTAATGTGGCCTAGGATCAGTCTGCTAATTGTCAAGAATAGGTTTCATAGGACTTCCTGATTTCAAATTCAGTCCTCTCCCATGTTCCAACATTTAGCCAGCACCAATTATGTAAGTGGGATGTATGAGCTGTTCAGGACAGACTAGCATCTTTGGTGTGGGGATTTGCCAAGCCATTTTCAGGACTGCTCACATACATTTGATACCCCAATAAAATTGTCTCAGCAGATGGACTAAACCAATTTTAGGTTATCTGACAGCCCTAAAGCCTATAAAAGAGTTGGGAAGATCTCTAACTCAAACAAGTGAAAACTTCCTGAAGTGGAATGGGCAAATGAGACCAATGAGTTCCAATGGCTGAAGTATTTGCTATGGAGCCATATACATATACATAATATACATATGCATATTTATAAATGAATGCATACATACATTATACTCCTCAAATATATATAAACACATATGTGCATATCTAAGTACATAACTATGTGTTTGTGTATATGTGTACATATTTTTATTTATGCATGTATGTGTGTATTGTGTATGTGTATATATATGTATATATTCCTCAAATGCTCTGCCTGAATTTAGGTAACTCTAATAAATATTGGATTATATAACATCTTCTATTTTTTGGAAGTTTTATTTTGAATTTTTTTTTAATTATGTGAAGCCACATGGATATTTTGGTGATCGGAAAAGATGTAAAATATTTTTTACTATGTTATAAAAGATGATGAATTTATGCAAATGTTGGATAAGAAAGATGTTGTTTGAACATTTAATGTGAACAATAGCTCAGAAGTTTTCAGAAGCCTTAATCAGATTAAACAGCATGACATTATCTGAATCGCACAATACACACATGTATACTACTACCATCACCAATAACTGTAAGAAAAATAATACAATCTTATTCTACCTTAATATATGAAACTATAGATCAACAAATTCTGACTGCATATGGCCCAAGTCAACACTTCAATTATTCCTTCATATTGCTGCTAAAATAATTTTTAAAGTGCTGATCTGTGTGACTCCCCATTTCAATCAATTCCAATGTTTTTCCATGGATTCTACAATAAAATATGGACTCTTTTGTTTAGATTCTAAAGTCCTACCTGTCATGAACCTAGCATACCTTTTCATCTTCTTTGGGCCTAATTTCCATTCCATATGCTACATTCTGACTAACCAACAATGTCTCTATTCTTCCCATACAACAGTCAATCTCCTGCTTATGTGCAGCCTCATATGCCTAGAAAGTAATCCAATTTTACTTTTGCCTCATAGGTCCCTTTCTTCTTTTAAAACATAGCTCAAGCACCATCTTCTGCTTGCAGCCTTTCTTGGTCACTCCAAATGCAACTGCCTTTCCCTCCAAACTACCTGCTATTTAATTACTTTGAATGCATTTGTTATTCATCTTATGTTTGTGCTGTATATATTCATACATTGCTTTTCTCACTCAGAATGTCAGCTCTCTATGAGTAGGGATCATTTAATTCTTGGCCCTTGTAGTTTCAGAATTTAGAACAGAATCTGACAGTGGAATAGGCATCTAATAAGCATTTATTATGCTTCTTGTTTGATTATTTTCCATCCTGGTTACCATGTTATTAATAATCAAATTGATCAATTAATATCAAGAAGAAAGAAAAAAGGTCCAGAATCACTTGAAGAAACCAGAACCAGTTAGCCTATAAATAAGAATATTTTGAAAGACAATGCTGCACAGTAGATAGAGAGCATTTCTTGGATTCAAAAAGCCTTCATTTCAGTTCTTACTTCTAGCATAAAATAGTTGGATTATGACCCTGATTCTGAGTAAGACAATCTCAGAGTGACCTAGATCACTCTCTAAAACAATAAGTTACAGAGAAGCTGATGTTCTTCATTGGTACAGAGACTTAGTTGCCTCATCAAATAGCCCCATATATAAATGAAATAACTGAAGTAGTACTTATCACAATGAAGTTTTTTTTTAGACAAATTATGGCTAGTGTGATGATTTGTCTACGTTAAAGAGAAATTATACCTTTTCTGCTTGGCAAACTAAAACCAATGTGGATAAGTAGCAGAAAGGCAGATTTTGGATTGATATTTTATTTTTTTCTAATAATTATAACTGTCCATTTCTAATATTTATGAATGTTTGCCTCAGGAGGTAATAGGATCTCAGTTGCCACAAGTTTTCAAGCAGATTTTAAATAATAATTTTGCAAAGCTGCTATAGCAAGTTTTCTTCCCTTTAGTTCTATGGACCTTCAAATTGTTTAGGGCAAGATTTCAGGGAGATGGGAAAATTGGATGGGAAAAATGCATCTTCATTTAAACATATTTGATTCATTTTGTAATTCTTTGTATTTTGTTTTTACCAAATAGGTAAAACTATCCATATACACAAAAAGTGAAGAACTACTTCTATAGATTTTATTATCACTTTGTTAACATTGGAAAATACGTCTCCTGAGGTTTCCTTTAACTGCAAAATTTTGATTCCGGGTGTTGACTTGATAAAAACTCACTTAAAATGTCCTTTTATTTAGATATCATCATCTTATTTTAACAATGTGTTCCTAGAAATGTCATTATCTTTTAAATTCATTAGGAACAGATCTATTTGCCACTATCTATTGTCATCATTACCACTTTTCTGACAAAAATGCTCCATGCTTTGTGATTCCTGTGTTGTTCCTTATTGATTTTCTACCCTTGGACAATGTTTATGGTTATAGATTGCAAAATCTCAATTGTTCATGTTGAACTCTGGGCTTATAGCTCTATTTTTTTTCCTCTTTTTAAAGTATAATCTGTGTTTGCTGTGGCATGTAAAAAAGTGGATTCATATATCTACTATCAATCATATATTTAATTATATATACATTATGTCTATGTGTATATGCCTATACACATACTATGTGTATACATGCATGCACATATGCCCTTATGCATATATTATGCATGTATATATGAATGTGTATATACATCTATTCAATAATGTCACATATATGTATATATGATTCAATCGCCATCTTGCTTTTCCTATTAGGTAAAATTAAATAAAGGATGAGATTGAACAGTGGCTGCAACTATTCTACAATGATATCTCCCTTATTTTATACAAAAAATGAATTAGTAATTCTGGATAGAGATTATAATTCTCAAAAATTCTTATAATTCTTTCCTTTCATAGGTTATCCTGCATTATCAAGTAGTATAAAAACAATGTTAAGGAAACAGCTAAAATTTTGTGTTTCTGAAGCAATCTAGTCTTTACAATTAGGTTTAAAGCAAAAATGTTCTAACAGCTAAAAAAAAAAAAAAAAAAGAAAGAAAGAAAGAAACAAGGACATTCCACCACACCTGAAAATAAATTGCGCAATTACAGTTTACTGCTCTGAAAAATAAAGGAAAAGCTAAATTCATTTACAATAACATATGCTGACAGCAGTTTTACTCACAGTTTCTTATAAGGGACATAAAATTTAGGTATTATTGATACCATATGAATCAGTAATTAGGACTTGTTTAAAGAAAACACCCCAAACCATTGTATCCATAGTCCTATAATGCTGCAAATCACCTTCTAATTATACAGTTTGTGTTCAGGTTAATTGCGGCATGGAGAGTGGCTTTGTTATTATACTGCTAAGCTTACACCTACAGTAAACACTACACAGATCAAAAAGACCTGGTTAAATACTAAGCACAGATTCCAACCAGCTTCTAATTTAGACTAAGTACATTGTTATTTTTTGTTTGTTTAAAATAATAAAATTTATTTAAAATGTTTGAACTGATGATTTTGTTCTTGTCACTTGTACCTTCTGTAATATCATTCACCCTTACCCATAGATGCCATTTTGAAAAACAAAGAATAAAAAAACAATTATAAAGTCCAGCAAACCTAATAAATATATATTTAAAAGTATGATACTGCACACAATGTTTTGTACACTACACATTACCACTGCAAAAAAAAAAAAAAAAAAAAAAAAAAAAGTGAGGGTAAGAGGCAGTTGGGAGTATTTTGTGGCACTTGGTACCATTTCACAAAACTTTGGTCAGGATTAAAATTTCAATCATACCTCAGATACTTAAATAGTTATGTAATCTTTGAAAGTCATTTAATCCCTCATACCCTCAGTTTTCTCATCTGTAAAATTAGTATAATCACAATTGCTTTACTGTCTGTTGGAAGGAACAAATCTGGTAACATAATATATAGGAAATATTTTCATCAACCTCGAAGTGCTTTAGAGATATTTCTTGGAGGACAAGCTTGATCATTTTTCAATTTCACAGTATTCATTTTAGATTGTGTTATAATTTTTTTCCATTTTTGCTGCTGCAGAAAAGACATACTGTTTTCCAGGTGCTGAGCATCTCACTTTGCATCATTTGATATGACTTCTTATGTTTCTCCATATTCATTACTTAAATTTTGTCATTCCCTTGAACTTGAATATTGAGACAGTTCAGAAGGTATGGTACATAAGGATCTAGCAATGCTTTAGTTTTGTCATTGTAAAATCCTTTGTTTAATAACATTGTAAAATTACAAGTGAAATATAAGCCAGATTTTCTGCTGCCCCTTAAATGTATACTGTAATCTGATTTTAAAAAAATAAATCAATGCTTCCTTATTATTTGTACCTTTTTCTTTCTGTTTATTGCTTGCTCCTTTTTCAAATGTGCCAGTACTAATGAGGCCAATATAGGCATATTGCTGAAATAATATTTAAAGGGATCCCTTGTATTTTCCTCAGTCAGCCTTTAAATGTTCAGTTACAATGCTAGATAATAATGGTGTTAAATGTAGTTTTCTGAAAAATAATTAGTAAAATTATTAAAGTATATCATACATACAATTTAATGTTTGACCCATTTTATTTCTGCAATTTGATTTAGCATAATCTAAGCAGTCAATTTCCTTAAGTGCCTGTCTATGATTATGGTACTTTATGGAGTTCCAAACTGATTCTCAGTGAAATCATTTACCCCTAGGATCATTTTTGACCTTATTTTGAAGAAGAAATCTGAATTTAATTCTCTCCTTTAGTTACTGGTTTTGATTCACACTCAATAAATTTTACTTACCCATTTTTGCTGCATTTGAAGTATAACCATTAGAACATCTCAATTCAACTTCTCTGGTGAATGAAGACATGTGTTTTATGGTACAATTTACAGGAAATAAAAGCTTTAAAAAAAAAAAAAAGCTTCTTTTTTTTTTAAACATCCTGGCCAATGATATGTTTACTCTATTCAGCCAAGAAAAGCTATGAGAGTATCTGGTCCTTTACCATCATGCAAATAAAATTTCCAAGAAAAATTGTTTGGTTCCACTTTTCACTTTCTATTGAGTTACCTTAGTAACATCTAGACAGTCAATCAATCAGTCACTATATGTTTTATTAAGTATATAATAAGTTCCAGGCACTGTGATAAGCATTGGGAATACAAAGATTAATTAGAAAAGCTGTAATATTAGCTGAGAATTGAAGGAAGCCAGGGTAGCCAGGAGACAGAACTGATGAGAGAATCCCAGGCATGGAGGACAACCAATGAAAATGTCTGAAATTGAGAAATGCTATTCATCCTATGTGATGAAGAACAAGGAAGTGTTACTGAGATTATAAATTACATGAGTGAAATGTAAGTTTTAAGAAGATTGGAAAGGTAAGAAAGGAGGTTTTTATGAATGTCATGCAGGACATTTTCTTTGATTATTTTCTATTTGTATCCTATATCTATATAATATATGGAAAATGGGGAGAGTAAAAAAAAAAATAGGAAACAAAGCGGTAGGCAGAGACAGAGACAGAGACAGAGAGACAGGCAGGCAGAGAGGAAGAGAGACAAAGGCAGTAATCGACAGGGAGAGACAGAAATATATAAGAGTGACTCTCAAAAAGATTTGGAACCAGGACCAAAGTTAAATTCCTAGTTCAAATCTTTACTTAGCTGAGTAATCCTTGGCAAGCCACTTTAATTCTCTCTTCCTCTGTTTGCTCATTTGTAATATGAGGAAAATAATATTTATAATCTGGTGAGAATAAAATGTGATAAAATGTATAAAGTGCTATCCAAATCTTAAAGTGAGGGGGAAGGGAATAAACATTTATATGTAATACCTTCTAAATGGGAAAATGCAAAATGTTTTTTACAAATATTTCATTCGATCTTCAGAACTCTTTGAGGTAGATACTATTATTATCCTCATTTAATAATTGAGGAAATTAAGAAAAAGAGGTTAAGTGTTGGATTTGAGATCAAGATTGGATTTGAGGATAAAGATTGGATTTGAACTTGGCTCTTTATCATGAATACAGTGTTCTATCCATTATAGTAACAGGTTTTTTTCAATGCTAGCTTTAATATATGTATTATCATTTATAATTTGTTTTAGTCATTTCCAACTCTGTGACCTCATTTGGAGTTTTCTTGACAAAGATCTTGGAGTGGTTTGCCATTTCCTTCTCAGATCATTTCACACATAAGAAAACTAAGGCAAATACGGTTAAGTGATTTCCCTTTAGTTACACAGGTAGTAATAGGAAATGAGGTTAGATTTGAATTCAGGAGGACGAGGCTTCCGGATTTCAGGCCTGGCATTCTAACTATACCAATTATGTATCCATTCTACATTCATATTACATGTATATATGTATAAATATCATAAACACATATTATACATACATGAATTTTCACAATCATGAATTTCATGGAATTTCTCTCACCTTAGTACAAGCTTGGTAGAATCCATTTAATCTTTCATATTCCATTCCCAAAATAAATATATGAGTACATTCAGTTATCTTGGTTTCTTCTGATTACTTGATACTAATTAATTGTTCATGTCATCACATGAGCTGATAAGATTTTGGGTTTTTTTGGAGGTCTTTGCAGTTGGTGAATGGACTCATGGGGAAATGCATAAAGTCACCTGAATGTAGATAAGTGTTTGAGGGAGATAACTTACAAAGACTACTCTAAATAAATAACCAGGCCTAGCAGGTGTTATTATAATCATGATTTTTATGTGTCCTCCAAAGATTTTGAAGTTTTAGTATTTGGGGGGCGGCATCCATCAATTATCTCCGTTGCCTGGAAATAGGGAGTATTTTTAAGGATTAAAATGTTAGAGGAATAGTTACAAAAATTGGCTTCATGTCCTGACCTCAACACTTCTCACAACCTGACTTTGGTCAATTCTCTTATGAAGAAGACATTGTATAAATTATAAAATGCTATGTAAGTGTAAGTCATTATTATTTGAAATTTGTTCAAATTATGGTAAGCACTTAAGCAAAAACATGGTGAAATAGATAAATAGCTGGCTTTATAGTCAGAAAGAACTACACTTAAATTTAATTTGTGATACACACCCACAGTAAGTTACTTGAACTCTAAGTGATGAAGGCAACTCTCTAAGGCTTCTATGTTTAAAACTTGTATGTTTCAGGGGATTTTTCCAGTGGGTACCTGAACTGGGAGAATAAACAAAGATAATCTCTTATAAGAAAGATGAGCTGCTATCATAGTCCTTCAACCAAAAATAAGCTAGAAATATTAATGAAAATCTATAAAATCACACAATTAACACAATAAATATTTTCCTTATAAAAGATTTTTAAAAATCCTAAAATAAAAATGACATTTGATTCTACTGTTATTCCTTTAATACCAGAAAGCATATCAGGCTAAGATATAGTTGTTAGATAATTTCTTTGAGTCTGTAACTCAGATTACTAGTAGATAAAATTGTAGAGTGAAGACAAAGAAAATGAGAGTCTAATGAAGAAACCTCAGGTAATAACAAGAATAAGATGTTGAATATAGTAGAGCTCTATAGTAGAGCTGAAGCCAAAAACATATCAGACAGTTTAAGTCTTAGACCCTTGGGTGTGGTTTCGTCTTCCAAGAAAAATCATTTTAAGACATTTTGCCAAAAGTTGCTATATCTTCAGAGCAAAATTCAACCCCTCGCCTCACATGAAGCAACTTTAAGAAAACAATTATTGTAATTTTTAAATCCAAAATTATCCTCCCTTTGAAAGAATAACTAAGTTGAATTAGAAGATTATTTCAATTATCCGGATCTTTGTTAATTTTTAAATGTCCATAGAACATTTCACTGCTAGAGATAAAGTGAGAGATTAACTACAAAAATCCAATATATTGCCTCAGTCCTCTTAGAAAACCATTCTCAAAAGATACCTGACGGTATTTAACACACTGTTAGAAGGTCTGTAATGTCAAAACTGTTTTTTAAAAATAATAATAATAATAATAAAAATTTTAATTCCTACTGTGGTAAAAATCAAGAGATAAAATGAACAGAAAGCTTCTTTATGGTCCTTCTTAACATTTAACAGTATAAAGGTATCCTAAGACTAAAATATTTAAGAACTGATTCTCTGAGCAATACCTTATATATGTAAAATTTATTTTCTGTTTCTTAACTAAGATTATTATTCTCCTGTTATTCACAATTTTGACTTTGATATAGCTAACCTGAAGGCACTTAAAGATGCACCAATTTATTGTTGCAAGTCAGCTTGGCTGTTGTACTTCTATTATTGTCTAGCAGTCCATAACTAGACCATATGATTTAAAGCTATGCACGAAAGGAATCTTGAATTCTTTCTTATATCTTCCTTTTTAGAATTGGCTGACTCCCACATACTCAGCAACAGATATTTGGTAATCTGAACATAAACTTTTCTCTGCGTGTTCAACCTTACCTACATGTGTACTGATAAGCAAAATATCTCAGTCTTGGTAAAATGGCTATATTTTAGTATTCTGCCCCCTTTGTAGTACTTAGATAGGTAGAGGCAAACAGGAATTTTGATAAGAGAGTCAAAGAGTGTTGTTTGACTTTCAGAAGGGACATATGAAGGGAACAAGCATTTGCTATCTATTTTGTATCATGCACTATATTAAATTTAATCTACCTAACAGCTCTATACATAACATATAGTTATCATCCCCCTTATACAGTTAAGAAAATTAAATAGATCAGAGTTTCAATAACTTGTCCAAGGTTGCACAGATTTTGAGTTTCTGAAGCCAAATTAAAACTTAGGCTTTCCTGAATCCCACCCCAGCACTCTATATCCACTGTAGCACATAAAAGAAACTAAACTTGAAGCTGGCAATCAGAGATGTCAAAGATCAAAGGCATCAAGACTATATATTGCTGATGAAGAATTTTCTGTTTTGTTTTTAAGTATCAATCCTTACCTGTCTTCTATTCAGAAGAGTGGAACAAATGCCCTGTGCCCAAGAGAGAAACATCTACTTCATCAGGTAAATGGATAAGGTGAGGCTGCCCCTAGCTCATCATCTTAAAAAAATCAGCAGGGGCAGCAAGATGGTGCTGTGGATAGAGCCCCAGCCCTGATTCAAGAAGATCTGAATTCAAATTTAACCTTAGACTTGACACATAATAGCTGAATGACTTTGGGCAAGTCACTTAACCCAAATTGCCTTACCAAAAACAAACAAACAAAAAATAACAGATTTAAAAGAAAATAACACCAAAGATTTCAGCCATTTAATCAAACAAATAGCCTTGAATTCTATGATTTTACTCTAGATCTTACTGATGATGATGATATTATTATGGTAACTAGCATATATATATATATATATATAATTCTTTAAGCTTTGCACACATATATACATACATACATATATATATATATGTAATTCTTTAAGCTTTGCAAATTACTTATTTGTAGATTTTTTAAATATTCATATTTGTCTTAGGAAAGGTTTGAATTTAGTTCTTCACTATAGTGAAAGATGTTTGGGACCCAGAACATGCAAGCATATTTTACGGAATTTATGGAATTTTGAAACAGACTGTTGTGCCCTAGTTTTTCCACAGAAACTGTTTGTATTTTGAAATTTAACTGACTAATCATAGTTATCTTCTTTTTGGCTTTCATATCTTGAGGTAAAGCACTGCATTCACCCAAAGCATGTGACATCAGGCAGCAAAGGAGGAGTTAAGGCTCATGTGGGCACTAGAAATGGGTTTGATGTTTTTATTTTGTTTTATTTGAACTTTTCAGTTTTAGATACAGTCATGTTGATCTTGAAGCCCAACATCCCAGACCAGATGTTATCATCCAAGCATGGAAGTTCTGAAAAAAATAGCATAACCAAATATCAGCCCATCAAGCTTTTGATCTTGAACTTGATGAGACTAATGCTATATAAAAATTGGATTAAACAGTAAACCTAATCTCTCTTCCTCCCAAGAGACTGAGGTGATGGTAGTGATGGTAAGAGTATCATTGTATGCTTTTTTGCTATATTTTTGCAGTAAACAAATAAATATTCATTTATAAACACTAATGGAACTAGCGTACTAGTGACTTGACTATCAAGTTTTGTGAAACAAATCAGTAAAGCTGCTAGCCAATGATGAACAGTTTTATTCTGTAACTTCAAGATACAGAAAAAACTCTGAAGGAAGGAGGCAAATATACTTTTGTTCTTTGATTGAGGCAAGAGAAAATAGGAAAGAAGTGAAAAGGGAAAGAAACAAACCAGTATTTATTAAACACCTAATGTGTTTTAAAAGGTTTTAAGTTCCTTACAAATATCATCTTATTTGAGCCTCACAATAACTTTGGAATATAGACCTTATTATCAATATTTTATAAATGAGGAGATTGAAAAATATATTTAGAAAGAGAAGGTGACTTGCCCAGGATTAACATGCTAGAAAATATATGAAACTGGAGATCAGAATTCAGGTCTTCTTGATTTTAAATTCATCTCTCTATATATCATGCCTCTTAATTACTTACTACTTACAACTCTATAAATCATATCACTTAATTACTTATTACTTACCACTTTTTTGACCTTTAGCAATTCACCTGTTTTTTGTTTTTTTTTTTTTTTCATAAGAAAAGTGATCAGGCTTAGAAAGAGGACTCTAAGTTCCCTTCTTGTTCTGCATTTAAGACTCTTTGGTACATCATCCCAGAATCTGGGGTTTAATTTGGAAAAGAATAGCCAGATAAAATATATTTTCAAAAGATCACTGAAAAATTGTTTTGAGGAAAGACTAAAGTAGGAACATATTGGGAATAAATAGATCCAATTTGAAGCTTGTACAGTGAGGTAAGGAAACCGAGGTGGCACAGTGGATAGAGTACCTGGCCTGGAGACAGAAAGACTCATCATCCTGAGTTCAAATTTCTTCTCAGATATTTATTGGCTGTGTGATTGTGGGCAAATCTAATTCTATTTGCCTTATTCTCTTCATCTGTAAATGGCAGATCACTCCAGTATCTTTGCCAATAAAAACTCAAATAGTGTCACCAAGAGTTGGACACAACTGCAAACGACTCAATAAGGACAAACAGTAATTCAAATGTGAAGGTATCCTGGAATACAATGGTAGTTACAAGAATGAAGAGGTATGATATTTCTTCCATCAGCAACAAAAATCCCACCAACAAACAAAAAATAATCTTAACTACACATCATTTTAAAATGTCACAGATATGCGCTTGTCTGAACTTTCAAAATGAGATGAAGTTGCTTTCTTTGAAAGCCGCCAAAGGCATTCTGACTAGTATTTTCAACAATAAGCGTAACAAAAACATTGTTTTCTAAGGGAAATATATTTTAATGAATGACCCATGTATTTTCTCCTAAATGGATGCTACTCCCTTAAGTAACAGGCAACTGCTTTTGAGGATAATGGTTGTTATTATGATTGTCAATCAAACTATCCCAGAATTGCTATTCTGTTTTGTTGCATATAGTCATAAATAGATCTTTCAATATATGAATTCCATTTATCTCAAGTCAGGTTGTCAAAACTATGATGGATAGGAAAAAGGTAGTAGCTGTCTTTTATTTTTTAACTTCATACCTAGGAAACTAGGCAGAATCCATCTATTACCCTATGGAATACTAAGTAGCATTCATGTAGCTATAGGCTGACTACCTAAATCCAAATTATATGCAAATGCTCTTTTTCTGTTTCTTAAAAAGAAATTTTATTCCAGCTATTCTGAAAGAAAACTAGACAACTTCACAACAAATACCACATGATTTTAGTTGATTTCCTTCAAACAGATTGATATGATACCTTTGACAAACACATATCAAGTATCAACAATTTAAATCATTCATCTGAAGCAAATATGCCAAGTATATATCCATAAAGTTTTTGTTTTCACATGGGTCTTTGTGTTACTAATTAATCTCTGTTTGAATTATTGGATAAACAGTCTGATCACTTGGAAGTAGAAAAGTGTTTGTCTGAATCCTCTATTGTCATCTCCAGTGGCAGCAGGCAACTATGTAACCATCATATCTATTTATTGTCCTATAAAATGGATCTTTCATTATTCATAAAGTCAAAATCTGGAAATATTATCAAAGCCAGCCCCCCAAAAAATGTGTCTTAAGATATATACAATAGACAATCAGAATAATGACCATTACCTTCAAAAGCAATTGCCTATTAAGTTAAAATAGCAGCATCCATTTTGGAGAGAATTCACGAATCATCCATTAAAATATTTTCTTTAGATAGAATTTTATGAATTTGCAATTGTAGTATCATAAAGCCAGGTAATTTCTTATGAGGGTGAGCTGTTGATTTATTTCTATAAATCCTGGATTAGTCAGTGGTTTGCAAATAAATAGCAAGTGAACAATTGAATGAATGAAAATGCATTTACTAAGTGATCAGACAGTGTGCAAACAAAAAAAATAAATAACTTACTTTGACTTTTGCGTTCATTTTTATTTTTTTTCCTAAAGGTAGAGTGAGAGAAAGGAAACATTTTTCTTTAAATAAATAAAATTCTATTGAATTGTCATAGTAAAAAATGATACACACAAACAAAATGCATGTATAATAAAATTAGTAGGTTAAACACTTTGAAAGGAATAATTTCTGGAAAAGATAATAATCTGTCAATTTCATAGTCCCCACTATCACTATTGTTACTCTTGCTGAAATATGATAATGACAAAGTTCCAAAATTCCAAAGTTCTGATGAAAGTTATATACACACATGTGTCATATATTTGTTTATGTGTCTGTGTAAATATGAATATATACATACATAGATAGATAGAGACACATATACATATTATACATATATGTACTTTACACACACACATACATACATACATTTCCATGTACACACATACACACACACACACACACACACACACACATATACTTACACATATCCACGAAGTAATGTGCACAAGGGAATTATTATGAATATGTAGAATGCCCATAGAAAACCAGATTCAAGTCTTGCCTCTGATATACACTTGCTTGAGAACCGGGCAAGTCAAGTAACTTTTTGGTAATTGATCCAAGTAGTTCTTTCACAAACATAAACTACTGAGAAACTTCTAATCCGGATTCTTAGTAAAGTTTTCCCACTTAGTACTTTCCTGTATTGACATTCAGTGGTCGAGCAGATAGAGCCCCGGGCAAAGATACTGGATTGTTTTGACATTTCCTTCCCTAGCTCACCTTACAGATGAAGAAACTGAAGCAAATAGAATTAAAAATGACTTGCCTAGGATTACATAGTTAGTAAGTATTGTAGGCCAGATTTGAACTAGCCAAGATGTGTCTTCTAGATTCCTGGTCTAGCATTGTATCCACTATATCACTGAGCAACCACCAGAGTCATAAAAACCCGAGTTCAAATCTAGTCTCAATTCTATACAGTCTGTGAGAAACAGGATGGTATCTGGGTGGTAATCCTTATGCTATGATTGGTTTTAATGGATATTATTAATGTCAAAAACTTAGGGTTTATAGTAGCTAGAGAGTTAAATTCAGGTATAGATTAGCAAAAATATCTTCAGATTTTTTAGAAAGTGTTTTCAAGATAGTATGGGGAGTGAAAGAGAAGCACAGGAAAGAATGTATAATGTTTCATTAATGCATATAAACTGAAAAATAAATCTTAAGTCCATTAACATTTCTATGTCTTTTTAGAAAGCTTGCATTGGCTTAGTGCATATTGATTATTTATAGTTCCCATGACATATTCATAATCAATATTTCTTCCTGTTCCCTACATAATTAGATGAAGATAACTTAAGAAGTGGCCCAAACCAATTACAATCATTGTATTATTTTTGAGAGGCAAATTCAAATTGATCTAGTTGTCTAAATTTCATTTAAAAAAACAAATCTGAAAATCCCCCAATGGCTGAACTGCTATAGTTTTTACTTGTGACTAACATAAAATAGTGAGTTAAATATGTCCATAACTCACAATTGATCAAAGGGAAAATATGGGGAATTAAGAGGGTATGATCTCAAAGGCCCTTCCTGAGTAGAAAGTTATATGATTTAAAAGAGAGAAAAGGACCCATATGTGCAAAAATATTTCTAGCAGCCCTTTTTTTTTTGGTAATGGGCAAGAAAGTAGAAATTGAGTTGATATCCATCAATTGGGGAATGGCTAAATAAATTATGGTATGTGAATATAATGGAATATTATTTTTCTGTCAGAATTAATGTGCAAGCTGATTTCAGAAAAGCCTGTATGGAGGGAAAACAGTGGGTTCTCTACTGAGTGGGACACTAACTGATAAGGATTTTGTCTGACATGTTATATAGTCCTTTGCAAACTAAATGGTTTCTTTTTGTCAATAGAGAGTGAAGGTGGGAAAAAACAAAAAACAAAAACAAAAACAAAAAACATGATATAAATTCATCAGCTAAAGGAAGTGAGCACAACCAAGAAAACATTATAGACAATAAAAACAAAATTATGATCAACTCTGATGGACTTCTCTCTTCTCAGTAATGTGGTAATTTGGTAATTCAAGGCAATTTCAATAGACTTGGGATGGAAAATGCTATCTGTATCCAGAAAGAGAACTTTGGAAACTGAATATTAATCAAAGTACAGTTTCCCCCCCCCCCATTCTTTTGTTTGTTTGTTTGTTTCTTTCTTTCTTTCTTTCTCACATTTTCCCCTTTTGGTCTGATTTTTCTTGCACAGCATGATAAATATTAAAAGATATTTAAAAGAATTGAACATAATTTAACCTATATCAGATTGCTTGCTATCTTGGGAAGGGGAGAGATAAGAAGGGAAGAAGAAAAACTTGGAATACAAAGTTTTGCACAAATAAATGTTAAAAACTATCTTTGCATGTGTTTGGAAAAAAAGTGCTATTGGAAATGTTTTTTAAGGTTAAAAAAGAAAGTTCTATGATTTTGATTTGATGTCACAATGTCTGAAAGGGTTTTCTTAGCATTATAAAATTTAGAGTTGTAAGGTATATCAAGGTTCATCTAGTTCAACTTTCTCATTTTGCAGATGAAGAAATTGAGAACTAAAGAGTTGAAGTGGCTCAAAGTTAAACAACTTCTTAGCAGAGCTGAGTTTCAAATGTAGGTTCTTGGGTTCTAAATACTATGTTTTTTTCCTTTTATATATTGTTATTATTCTATTGCCTCATATTAAACTGTTCTCTATCATCAACAGCTGTAATTATAACTCATTGTACCAAACTTGTTTATATTTAATTTTTTAAAATAATACTTTATTTTTTTTCACCAATTAAGTATTGAAACATACCACCTCCTTCAGGAAACCTTGTCTAGGGCCCTGGAGGCTAAAATAATCTCTTTTTATGCTACCCTAATTTTATTTATCTTGCATTATCTTATTTTATTTTTTATTTATTTTTAATACACATAATTTTGTGAATCATGTTGGAAGAGAAAAATCAGAGCAAAAGGGAAAAAAATAGGAGAAATAAAAAGAAAACAGAAAAAAAGAAGTGAACACAGCATGTGTGGATTTACCTTCAGTCTCCTTAGTTCTTTTTCTTTTAAGGTTAATAAACTATATTTTCAAAACAACGATGTTATGTAGCTTCTCCACACATTAAAATCCCCCAGATTAACAGAGGAGAAAACTAAGGATTCAAGAAAAGGAAGATTTTTAGAGAAAGTGACCTGATTAATAAATATCAAAGCTGGCATTTGAACTCAGTTCTTCCTATACAATAACTATTTTGTCACCATAATGAGGTTAACTTGTTTCTCAGAAGTGATTCTTTTACTAGTTTGCTATATTTATATGTATGTACTTGTTTATTCTTGCTTGATGGTAAAGATGGAGTTGAGAAATAGATGATTTAAATTCCTTAAACTTGAAATAAAACAGATAGCAAAGTCATACAGAAAAGGAAGAATAAAGGAGACAGGGAGACAAAGAGAGAAGAAAAAATGGAGAAAGAACTTCTTGCTTCAACTGTTATTGTTATATTAAAATTCTCTAACAATACAATTATAGATTCATAGTATAAACAAAGGAAATAAAAGAAATAGACAAAAAGCCTTCTCTTTCCTTGACTAAGTACTTAAGGAGACTATAAATACAGATATGTGATTGAAATTACTTATCAAAATTAGGAAATTCCACAATGTCAGGAACTTTTTACTATCTCCAGGAAAAATGAGATTATGAAATTAAACTAGATTATTTTCCTATGTAAAAATGATGCACAAGTCAATTTTTGAATCTACTGAGATTGCTTAAGGAGAAAAAGATACTTTCTCCTCTCCAATAAGGAGGTGGGGGAAAACAGTGGGCTCTTTACTAAGTAAGACACTAACTGATAAGTATTTGCCCTGACATGATATATAGTCCTTTGCAAACCAAATGGTTTCTTTTTGTCAATAAAGGGTGAAGGTGGGGGAAAAAAAACATGATAGAAATTCATCAGTAATAATCAATTATTATTTATTCATTTGTTTATCGAGTAAGCATTTATGGTGCCCTACTATGTGTAGAGATAAACTGGTAAAGAAAAGCTAATATATACAGATTTCTGTGCCTGAGATAAAATTAGACTTTAAAACCGAGGTCCAAATGTTTCTGAGAATTAAGCACACTATATTACTATCCATCCAAGACTTTGAACCTTCATTGTAACAATATGTGTTCTCTCCCTTCTCACCTCCATCCATTCTTTCAAATTCCTTACTGCAGAGCTCAATACATTTCTTCTGCAAGAATTTCTTAGACCCAATGGCTACTAGTGCTATTGGTTTGTATGGGTTTACTTTATGTCCTACAATGCTGCTAAAATTGTTATTTTTTTTTCAGCTAGGTTTTTAATCGATTCTCTTCAATTCTCCAAATATAACTTTAAATCATCTGCAAAGAGTGGTAATTTTGTTTCCTCATTGCCTATTCTAATTACTTCAATTCACTTTCATTCTCTTATTGCTTTAGCTAGAATATATAATGGAATATTGAATAATAATGATGATAATGGGCATTCTTGTTTCATCCATGATCCTATTAAGGAGGCTTCTAGCTTCTCTCTGTTATGTAAAATGCTTAGTGTTGGTTTAAAAAATACTACTTATTATTGTAAGGAAAACCCATTTATTCCTATCCTTCTGAAGTTTTTTTTTTTTTTTTTTAATGGGAACTGGTACTGTATTTTATCAAATGTTTTTTTCTGCATCTATTGAGATAGTCATTGAGGTAATCATTTGTTGATTATATTGATATTAAGTCAATTATATCAATTAAACAAGCTTTGCTTTCCTGATATAAATCCTACATTGGCCAAAGTTATTATTTTGTAACATATTACTGTAATTATCTTATTAGTATTTTATTTAACATTTTTGCTTCATATTAATTAGGGAAATTGTAACTTTCATTACATTCTTGTTCTTTCTTAATTAGGTATTAGTGCCATATTTGTGTCATAACAGGAAAGATTCCTTCTTTTCTTATTTTTTCCAAATTCCTTGTTCTTTAAATATTTGGTGTAGTTCATTTGTGAATCCATTCGGGATTTTTTCTTGGAGATTTCATTGATAACTTGGTCGATTTCTTTCCTTTTCTTTCTTTCTTTTCTGTTTTGTCTTTTTTTTTTTTTTTTAACGATAGGCTTATTTAAGGATTCTATTTCCAGCTGACTTCTAAAAGACAACATGGCCAGAGTAAGTTATGAATCACTGTAACTCTTTGATGTTCACCTCTAGGCAATGATAAAATAGCACGATGACAGATCTTGGAGTGATGAAACCAACAAAGAGATGGGATGAAACAAACTTAGAAACTGACATGAAGGTTCGATCTCAGTCAAGTGAAAAGTAGAAAAAGTGATAGTGGTGGGAGGGTGGGAAGATTTCCAGAAATGCAGCAGCAAGCTCCACATCAGCAAATCAGGAGGAGATCCTAAGCCCAGTGTCCTGGAGTGGGCAAAGGCCAACACTAGTATCCCCCCTATGCATTGGCATAGATAGGAGAACCAGCACACTATAGGTCCAGGAATCACAACATGCTTCTGTGCTGGTCCAAGACAGGTAGGCATCTTTCAGTTCTAGGACCTCTGAATTCTTTGAAAGAGCTCTAAGCAAGCCAGCATTCTCCAGCATCCAGACTTCAATGTAGCCCTAGTGAAATGTAGAATCACCCCATTAGGATGCCAGTCACCACCAGTAGGACCCCAGCTAAGCACTAAGTAAGTTGACAGACACCTAATCTCCAGAAATGCCATCCATTTCCCAACATACCCTTCAGTGCAGAGCATCCTCTGTGGGACACCAGAACAGCACCAGGCAAATAGCCAGAGCCTGAAGCCAATGGGATAAGAAGCTTGAAACACTACTACTTCCATTCTAGAATTGGAGCTCAAATATAAAAGAAAGGAACAAAAGTATAAAAAAAGTAAAAAAAAAAAAAAAAAAAAAAAAGGGGAAAAGGAATCTGAGCTTGAAAATTAGTACCATCTCCAGGAAAATCAAGACAAAATCTCAAAAGAAAACAATGCCAACACACATATGGGCAAAACCCCAAAGATAAATGGGAAGTGGTCTCATGTTCAGAAAGAACTCATGGAAGAGCTCAAAAGAAGCTTAAAATCATTTAAGAGATGTAGAAGAAAAATTAGGAAAAGAAATGAGAGCAATGTAAGAAATAATGAAAAAAAAAACAGTCAACTACTTGGAAAACTGTTTAAAAAGTAGAATTGGCCAAATGGAAAAGGAGTTACAAAAATTAACCGAAGAAAATGCTTTAGAGAGTACAATTGGTCTAATTGGGAAAAAAAATTAGAAAAAAGTTAATTGAGGGGAAAAAAGAAACACCTTTTAAAAGCAGGATTCTGTTACTTCACCACACTAGATACTATAGCTACAGTGGGGTGGGGATACTCCTACAACTTCCAGGGCAGAGAAGAGTGCTTGTGGCCAAGTTCCTAGAAAGATCTCTGAAAATATCTGCACAAAATCTCTCAAGCTTGGGACAGTGCACTCTTCACCATGGTAGCAGAGTCCTATTTTAACAAAAAGTCAAAAGCCTATTAATGTGCTAGGTAAATCAGTAGGCAACAACAAAAATGTTTCTGACTTTAGAGACTTACTATGGTCATAACAAAGTCAAAGTTCTGACATTCAAAGACTCCAAGAAAAATAAGAATTGGGCAGAATTTCAGGAAATGAAAGAGCTCAAAAGGGATTTCAAAAAACAAGAGAACTAGAGGAAAAACTAGGAAAAAAATGAGAGTGGTGCAAAAGAAAAAACAAAAATCTAGGGAGAAGAATGCTTTAAAAAGCAAAATTAGCCAAATGGGGAAAGGATATAGAAATACAAAGGAAAATAATAGCTTAAAAATAGAATTAAGCAAATGGAAGCTAATGCCTTTTTGAGAAATCAAGATATTATAAAGAAAAACCAGAAAAATGATTAAAAAACCACAATGGACCATTTCACAGGAAAAATTGATCTGGAAAATAGATCCAGGAGATAGACATAGAGATAGAGATAGGTAGATAGATAAAGATATAAATATAAATATGTGGAGACACACACACATATATATTATTTTCTGGTTATATATGTATAATTACTTTTTTAACACATTTCTTTTTGAATCATATTGGAAGACAAAAAAATAAAAACAGAAAAAAGGGGAAAATCATGAGGAAAAAAAACAAAGTTAATATAGCATGTGTTGATTTACATTCAATCTCTATAGTTCTCTTTCTAGATGCAGATAGAGTTTTCTATACAAAGTTTATTGGGATTGCTTTGGCTCATTGTACCACTGAGAAGAACCAAGTTTTTCATAGTTGATTATCACACAATCTTGCTGTTACCATGTAAAATGTATTCCTGATTCTACTTGTTTCATTCAGTATCATTTCTTTTAAATCTTTCTAAAATCAGCTTGTTCATCATTTTTTATACAACAACAATATTTCATTATTTCTATATATCATAGCTTATTCAACAATTCTCCAATTGATGGGCATCATTCATTTTCCAATTCTTTGCTACCACAAACAGAGCTGTTGCAGACATTTCTGCACATGTGGGTTTTTTTCCCTCCTTTATGATTTTCTTGGGATATAGACCCAGTAAAGTCACTGCTGGGTCAAAATGTATGTACAGTTTTATAGTCCTATGAGCATAATTCCAGATTGCTTTGCAGAATGGTTGGATCATTTCACAATTCCACTAACAATGCATCAGTGTTCCAGTTTTCCCTCATCCCCTTCAACATTTATCATTATCTTTTCATGTCATCTTTGCCAATCTGAGAGGTTACACACATGTAGTGCCACATCAGAATTGTTTTAATTTGTATTTCTCTATTCAATAGTGATTTAGAGCACTTTTTCATATATCTATAGATGGCTTTAATTTCATCATTTGACAAATTTCTGTTCATGTTCTTTGACCATTTATTAATTGGAAAATGACATATTCTTATAAAGTTGACATAATTTTCTTTATATATTTTAGAAATGAGACCTTTATCACGAGCCCTGGCTGTAAAGATTTTCCCCAACTTTGTACTTCTCTTTTAATCTTGTTTCCATTGGTTTTATTTGTGCAGAAAGTTTTTCATTTAATGTAAAAGTTGTCCATTTTGCATTTTATAATATTTTCCAGTTTTTCTTTGATCATAAATTCCTACCTTCTCCAGTTATCTGATAGGTAAACTATTCTTTGCTCTACAGGAGAGGTAATTAAAAATTATTAGAGGTAATTAAAAAGTCGTGATTAAAAAAAGAGTCTGGATATCATCCCTCAAGAAATTGTGGAAGAAGAGTCCTAATATTTTAGAACCAGAGGGTAAAATAGAAATTGAAAGAATCCAGTGATCACCTCCTGAAAGAGATCTCAGAATGAAAACTTTCAGGAATAATACAACCAAATTCTGGAACTTCCAGTTCAAGGAGAAAATATTACAAGAATCCAAAAAGAAAAAAAAAATTAAGTATACTGGAGCCAGTTAGAATTACACAATATTCAGCAGCTTCTACAATAAAGGATAAGAAGTTTTGGAACATGATATTCTGGAGAGCAGTGGAGTTAGGATTACAATCAATAATCACCTATCCAGCAAAACTGAATATAACCCTTCAGAAGAAAAGATGGTCATTCAATGAAATGGAAGATTTTCAAACATTTATGATGAAAAGATCAAAGCTGAATGGAACATTTGATTTTCAAATACAGGACTCAGGAAAAGCATAAGGAGGTAATCAGGAAAGTGATATAATAAGAGACTTAATGTTTATCTGTTTGCATTCCTAAATGGAAAGATGAAAATTTTTAACTTATTTGAAGTTTTTTTTTTCATTATTACATCAGTTTAAAGGAATATATATATATATATATATATATATGTATATGTATAGATATAAATATATATGCCTATATATCTGTATATAATTATATATATATAGAGAGAGAGAGAAAGAGACAGACAGACAGATAGATAGACAGAGAAAGAGAAAGAGACAGAGACAGAGGGCATAAGTATGAGTTGAATATAAAGAAGTAATATATTTTAAATTTCAAAATTAAAATTTTTGAAATTAGGGGGTAAGAGAAGAATTTACTGGAAGAAAGGGAAAGGGAGAAGTAGAATGATGTAAATTATCTGCCAAAAAAGAGATTACAAAAAGACTTTTAAAATGGAGGGGGAAGTAGGGAAGAGAGGAGGAGTGAGTGAACCTTCTCTCATCAGAATTGGCTAAAAGAGAAATAATATCCACAATCAATATGAGTATAGAAATCTATCTTAGATTGAAGGAAAATAAGAGGAGAATGAGAAACTATAATGAGGGAAGGTGATAAAAGAGAGTGCATATTTGGAGAGGATGAGGTCAAAAGCAAAACACTTTTGAGGAGGGATAGGTGGATCAGAGAGAGAATAGAATAAATGTAGGGAAATGCAATTAGGAATAGCAATTGATAAGAATTTTGAAGTAATATTCTCTGATCTCATTTTTCAAACATAGAAGGAATTGTGTCAAACTTATAAAAAAATAAGAGACATGCCCCAATTGATAAATGATAAAAATAGTGCTGCAAGGGGGGGGCAGGGAGGGGATGGTCATTTAATGAAATAGAAGGATTTCAAGCATTCATAAGAAGAAGATGAGAATTAAACCAACAATTGACTTTCACTATTATGACTCAGGAGAAGCATAAACAGATTAAAGGGCAAAATAACACATAAGGGATTCAATAAAGCTAAATTTTTTACATCTATACATAGGAAGATGATACTAGTAATTCTTAAAAATTGTAGCAATTTGTTTAAGTTTTTCTAGCAGAGCTAGAAGGAATATATATGAATACAAAGTGAATTTGAGGGAATAACATAAAAAGTTAAGGCATGAGAAAAAGGAGTTCACTCACTGCAGAAGGAAGGAAAATGTAGAGTGTTGTATATTATTTCACATGAAGAGGCACAAGATTTGTTATGATAGGAACAGTGGAAGGTAAGCAATGAGCATTACTTGAATTTTACTCTCATCAGTATTGACTTAAAGAGCTATCAATGTATATAATTATTTGCATATAGAAATCCATATTACCTGAAAGGAAAATGGGAATGGAGAAGATTAAGGGAGATCAGTAGGAGGTGACAGAAAGGAGGGCAATTCAGGGAAGCTGGTAGAAAGAAGCATAACACTGGTGAGGAGGAAAAGGGTAAATGTAGAGTAAAGACAAAGAAGAGTAAAATAGGATGAAGAGAAATACACAGGTAGTGATCATAATTGTGAATGTGAATGGGATGAACTCTCCCTTAAATCAGAAATAGATGGCAGAGAGGATATAACAAACAGAATCTTACAATATGTTGTTTACAACAAACACACTTGAAGCAGAGATACACACACAGAACAAAAGTAAGGGGCTGGAGCTTTTATGCTTCAGCTGAAATTAAAAAAAAAAAAAGGATAGAAATTCTGATCTCAGACAAAGTAATAGAAAAATAGACATAATTAAAAGAGAAAAGAAAACATTATCTTACTAAGCGGTACATAGAAATGAGGTAATATTATTACAAAAAATATATACACCAAGTGATTTAACATATAACTTCTTAAAAAAGTAAAGTGAGTTATAGGAATAAATAAATAGAAAGCAAACATAATAGTGGAGGACCTCAATTCTTCCCTCTCAGAACTTGATAAATACAACAACAACCACCAAAAAAAAAAAAAGAGAGAGAGAGAGAGAAACAAAAGAGATAAATAAAGTATTACACACTATAAACAAATTAGTAGAGCAAGGAATAGTTTATCAGTAAGATCTATGGGAAAGGGAAAATTTCATGACCAAACAAGAAATAAAGAGCAGCAAACAGTGCAAAATAAACATTTTTGTTCAGATAAAATTAAACAGCTTTTCTACAAATAAAACTAATGCAAATAAGATCAAAACAAAAGCACAAAGGTGAGAAATACTCTTTAGCAAATGTCTATGACAAAGATGTCATTTCTCAAATATATAGGAAACTGAGTTAAATGTGTAAGAATACAAGTTATTCTCCAACTGATAAATGATCAAAATATATAAACATAATTTCAGATACAGAAATCAAAGCTATTTATAGGTATATGAAATACTCTAAATTACTTTTGATTAGAGAAATAAAAATAAAAAGAACTCTGATACCCCCTCACACCTATCAAACTGTCCAATATGACAAAAAAGAAAAGTGATAAATGTTAGAGAGGATGTGGGAAAATTGGGATGCTAATACACTTTTGGTGTAGTTGTGAACTGATCCAACCATTCTGGAGAACAATTTGAAATTAAACCCTAAGAACAACCAACTTGTTTGTGCTCCTTGATCCAGCAATACCACTACTAGATCTGTACCCCAAAGGGAGCATAAAAAGGGCTCCATATGTGCAATACGTATGTCAGCCTTTATCATGTTGGCAAAATATAGGGAATTAAGGGTTTGTCAATCAACTGAGGAATGAACAGTAAGTATTATATGAATATAATGGAATACTATTGTTGCAATAAAAATGATGAACAGATTTTATAAAAAAACATGGAAATAGGATTTCCGGTTAAGATGGCAGAGAGGAGGCTCACAGCTGCATAAGCTCCATGCTTTCTCTCACTATCCCATTTCATTACAAGCCTCTGAATTAATGCTTGACTGAAAAAAAAAAAACCCACAAATAGTTACCAAGAGAAGCCATCCTTGAGATTCACCAAGAAAGGTCTGTCTTTACTGGAGGGCTGGGATGGTTTTAGATCGGGCGCAGGCGGCGGGCAGCGGCAGGGAGAGCACGGGAGCAGACTGGAGAGGGGGTGGGGAGTGATCGCAGCCGTCTCTGCGGGGAGAACTTTGCTACAGGATTAGATACTTTGCTCCGGCAGCAAGTCAGCAGCCCAGCAGAGAAGCTAAAAACACCGGGGCTGAAGAATACAACCCCAAACAGCTGGAGTCTCTCGGGATCTGGCAGCCCCCGCCTTCCCCCCCCCCCCCCCTGCAGTGACTCAGCACGCTCTGGGATCTCAGAGCGCAGGTGCAACACAGTCCTGCTAGTGCCTCACTGCTGCCCCCTGCAGTCTGTAGAGGAAGCTCGGTAACACACCCAGCCCCTCCCCCAAAGAAAGACTCCAGTTTTTTTCTGTTTTTCTTTGCTAGTTTGTCTTTGATTATTAGACAGAATGAGCAAGAAACTGAAGAGGATTTTAACCCTTGACAGCTTCTATACAGATAGAGAGCAGACTCTAAATCCTGAGGAGACTAAAAACAGACAGTCCCCAGGTGAATCCCCAAAGGAGGAGATCATCTGATCCTCAGCACAGATGAACCTCATAGAAGTAATTAAAAAGGCTCTCACAAGGGAGCTAGAAGAAAAATGGGAAAAGCAGAGTGAGGCTTGGCAAAAGGAGAGGGAAGTTTGGGAAAAGGAGAGGGAGGCTTGGCAAAAGAGCCTGGAGAAGTCAGTTAAAGAGAGAGTGGATAAAGAAGTAAAATCCTTGAAAAATAGGATTGGTGAACTGGAAAACAAAATTGGCGAAATGGAAAAAAATTCCACAGAACAAAAGAACTCAATGGGACAATTAGAAAAAGATTTTTAAAAAGTGAGTGAAGAAAATACTTCACTGAAAATCAGAATTGAACAATTGGAATTGAATGACTCAAGGAGACAAGAAGAATCAGTCAAGCAAATCCAAAAAAAATCAAACAATGGAAAAGAATGTGAAATACCTACTGGGGAAGACAACAGACCTGGAAAACAGATCCAGGAGAGACAATCTGAGAATCATTGGACTTCCAGAAAAACATGATGAAAAAAAGAGCCTGGACACTATTTTCCAGGAAATTATCAAAGAGAACTGCCCAGAAGTCATAGGAACAGAGGAAAAAATAAACATTGAAAGGATTCATCGATCACCCACTGAAAGGGATCCTAAAATCAAAACACCAAGGAATATAGTGGCCAAATGCCAGAACCCTCAGACAAAGGAAAAAATATTGCAAGCGGCTAGAAAAACCCAATTCAAGTATCAAGGAGCCACAATAGGGATCACCCAGGATCTGGCAGCATCCACATTAAAAGATCGAAGGGCCTGGAATATGATATTCCGAAAGGCTAAGGAACTTGGTATGCAACCAAAAATAACTTACCCAGCGAGAATGAGCATCTTTTTCCAGGGAAGAAGATGGACATTCAACGAAGTAAGCGAATTTCATCTATTTCTGATGAAAAAGCCAGAACTTAACAAAAAGTTTGATCTACAAATATAGAACTCAAGAGAAATCTAAAAAGGTAAAGATTAATCTTGGGAACTATATTTCGACTATGTAGATGTATAAAGAATACATGTATACCTTGTTCTAGAAATTGATGTGGAAAGGACATTGTACCAGAAAAAGGGTAAAGTGGGGGTAGTACATCTCATGAAGAGGCATAGGAAACCTATTATATCTGAGAGAAAGAATGGAGGGGGATGAATATAGTGGGTATCTTACTGCCTTCAGAATTGGCTTTAAGTGAAAAATCTTAAGACATATTCAATCTATGGTGAAACTTCTCCCACCTCATTGAAAAGTGAGAAGGGAAAAGTGAAAAGGGAAGGAATAAGCTAAGAGGAAGGGAATACGGAAACTGGGAGGGAAAGGGGTAAGAAAGGGGGAGGAACTCTAAGGCTGGGGGAGGGATACTAAAAAGGGAGAGCTGTGAGAAGCAAGTAGTGCTCACAAGCTTAATACTGGGAAGGGGGGAAAGGGGAAAGAAGGGAGAAAAGCATAAACCGGAGTTAACAAGATGGCAAGTAATACAGAAGTGGTCATTCTAACCATAAATGTGAACGGGGTAAACTCCCCCATAAAGAGGAAGCAGTTAGCAGAATGGATTAAAAGCCAGAATCCTACAATATGTTGTTTACAGGAAACACACCTGAAGCGGGGAGATACATGCAGGTTAAAGGTAAAAGGTTGGAGCAAAATCTACTATGCTTCAGGTGAAGTCAAAAAAGCAGGGGTAGCCATCCTGATCTCAGATCAAGCTAAAGCAAAAATTGATCTAATTAAAAGAGATAAGGAAGGGCACTATATCTTGCTAAAGGGTAGCATGGATAATGAAGCACTATCTATATTAAACATATATGCACCAAGTGGTGTAGCATCTAAATTTTTAAAAGAGAAATTAAGAGAGCTGCAAGAAGAAATAGACAGTAAAACTATAATAATGGGAGATCTTAACCTTGCACTCTCAGAATTAGACAAATCAAACCACAAAATAAATAAGAAAGAAGTCAAAGAGGTAAATAGAATACTAGAAAAATTAGATATGATAGATCTCTGGAAAAAATGTAATGGAACAGAAAGGAATACACTTTCTTTTCAGCAGTTCATGGAACCTATACAAAAATTGACCATATATTAGGACATAAAAACCTCAAACTCAAATGCAGTAAGGCAGAAATAGTAAATGCATCCTTTTCAGGCCACGATGCAATGAAAATTACATTCAACAAAAAACCAGGAGAAAGTAGACCAAAAAATAATTGGAAACTAAATAATCTCATACTAAAGAATGATTGGGTGAAACAGCAAATCATAGACATAATTAATAACTTCACCCAAGAAAACGATAATAATGAGACATCATACCAAAATGTATGGGATGCAGCCAAAGCGGTAATAAGGGGAAATTTCATATCTCTAGAGGCCTATTTGTATAAAATAGAGAAAGAGAAGGTCAATGAATTGGGTTTGCAACTAAAAATGCTAGAAAAGGAACAAATTAAAAACCCCCAGTCAAGCACTAAACTTGAAATTCTAAAAATAAAAGGAGAGATCAATAAAATTGAAAGTAAAAAAACTATTGAATTAATTAATAAAACTAAGAGTTGGTTCTATGAAAAAACCAACAAAATAGACAAACCCTTACTAAATCTGATTAAAAAAAGGAAAGAGGAAAATCAAATTGTTAGTCTTAAAAATGAAAAGGGAGAACTCACCACTAACGAAGAGGAAATTAGAGCAATAATTAGGAGTTACTTAGCCCAACTTTATGCCAATAAATTCGACAACTTAAATGAAATAGAAAAATACCTCCAAAAATATAGCTTGCCCAAACTAACAGAGGAAGAAGTAAATATCCTAAACAGTCCCATCTCAGAAAAAGAAATAGAACAAACTATCAATCAACTCCCTAAGAAAAAATCCCCAGGACCAGATGGATTTACATGTGAATTCTACCAAACATTTAAAGAACAATTAACTCCAATGCTAAATAAACTATTTGAAAAAAAAACGGATTGAAGGAGTCCTACCAAACTCCTTTTATGACACAGACATGGTACTGATACCTAAACCAGGTAGGCTGAAAACAGAGAAAGAAAATTATAGACCAATCTCCCTAATGAATATTGATGCTAAAATCTTAAATAAAATATTAGCAAAAAGATTACAGAAAATCATCCCCAGGATAATACACTATGACCAAGTAGGATTTATACCAGGAATGCAGGGCTGGTTCAATATTAGGAAAACTATTAGCATAATTGACTATATCAATAACCAAACAAACAAAAACCATATGATCATCTCAATAGATGCAGAAAAAGCATTTGATAAAATCCAACATCCATTCCTAATAAAAACACTTGAGAGCATAGGAATAAATGGACTTTTCCTTAAAATAGTCAGGAGCATATATTTAAAACCATCAGTAAGCATCATATGCAATGGGGAAAAACTGGAACCTTTCCCAGTAAGATCTGGAGTGAAGCAAGGTTGCCCTCTATCACCATTATTATTTAATATCGTATTAGAAACACTAGCCTCGGCAAAAAGAGTCAAGAAAGATATTAAAGGAATTAGAGTAGGCAATGAGGAAACCAAACTATCACTCTTTGCAGATGATATGATGGTATACCTAGAGAACCCCAGAGATTCTACTAAAAAGCTATTAGAAATAATTCATAATTTTAGCAAAGTAGCTGGCTACAAAATAAATCCCCATAAATCCTCAGCATTTTTATACATCACCAACAAAACCAAACAGCAAGAGATACAAAGAGAAATTCCATTCAGAATAACTGTTGATACCATAAAATATTTGGGAACCTATCTACCAAAGGAAAGTCAGGAATTATATGAGCAAAATTATAAAAAAGTCTCCATACAAATAAAGTCAGACTTAAATAATTGGAAAAATATTAAGTGCTCTTGGATCGGCCGAGCGAACATAATAAAGATGACAATACTCCCTAAACTAATCTATTTACTTAGTGCTATACCAATCAGATTTCCAAGAAAATATTTTAATGATCTAGAAAAAATAACAACAAAATTCATATGGAACAATAAAAAGTCGAGAATCTCAAGGGAATTAATGAAAAAAAAATCAAATGAAGGTGGCCTAGCTGTACCTGATCTAAAATTATATTATAAAGCAGCAGTCACCAAAACCATTTGGTATTGGCTAAGAAATAGATTAGTGGATCAGTGGAAAAGGTTAGGTTCACAAGACAGAATAGTCAACTATAGCAATCTAGTGTTTGACAAACCCAAAGCCCCTAACTTCTGGGAAAAGAATTCATTATTTGATAAAAACTGCTGGGATAATTGGAAATTAGTATGGCAGAAATTAGGCATGGACCCACACTTAACACCATATACCAAGATAAGATCAAAATGGGTCCATGACCTAGGCATAAAGAACGAGATTATAAATAAATTAGAGGAACATAGAATAGTTTATCTCTCAGACTTGTGGAGGAGAAAGAAATTTGTGACCAAAGATGAACTAGAGACCATTACCGATCACAAAATAGAAAATTTTGATTACATCAAATTAAAAAGCCTTTGTACAAACAAAACTAATGCAAACAAGATTAGAAGGGAAGCAACAAACTGGGAAAACATCTTCACAGTTAAAGGTTCTGATAAAGGCCTCATTTCCAAATATATAGAGAACTGACTCAAATTTATAAGAAATCAAGCCATTCTCCAATTGATAAATGGTCAAAGGATATGAACAGACAATTTTCAGAGGATGAAATTGAAACTATTACCACTCACATGAAAGAGTGTTCCAAATCATTATTGATCAGAGAAATGCAAATTAAGACAACTCTGAGATACCACTCACACCTGTCAGATTGGCTAAGATGACAGGAAAAAATAATGATGAATGTTGGAGGGGATGCGGAAAACTGGGACACTAATGCATTGTTGGTGGAGTTGTGAATGAATCCAACCATTCTGGAGAGCAATCTGGAATTATGCCCAAAAAATTATCAAATTGTGCATACCCTTTGATCCAGCAATGTCTCTATTGGGCTTATATCCCAAAGAAATACTAAAGAAGGGAAAGGGACCTGTATGTGCCAAAATGTTTGTAGCAGCCCTATTTGTAGTGGCTAGAAACTGGAAAATGAATGGATGCCCATCAATTGGAGAATGGCTTGGTAAATTGTGGTATATGAATGTTATGGAATATTATTGTTCTGTAAAAAATGACCAGCAGGATGAATACAGAGAGGACTGGCGAGACTTACATGAACTGATGCTAAGTGAAATGAGCAGAACCAGGAGATCATTATACACTTCGACAACGATATTGTATGAGGACATATTTTGATGGAAGTGGATTTCTTTGACAAAGAGACCTAACTGAGTTTCAATTGATAAATGACAGACAAAAGCAGCTACACCCAAAGAAAGAACAGTGGGAAACGAATGTGAACTATCTGCATTTTTGTTTTTCTTCCCGGGTTATTTATACCTTCTGAATCCAATTCTCCCTATGCAACAAGAGAACTGTTCGGTTCTGCAAACATATATTGTACCTAGGATATATTGCAACATAGCCAACATATAAAGGACTGCTTGCCATCTAGGGGAGGGGGTGGAGGGAGGGAGGGGAAAAAAATTGGAACAGAAACAAGTGCAAAGGATAATGTTGTAAAAAAAAAAATTACCCTGGCATGGATTATGTCAATATAAAGTAATTATTAAATAAAAATTAAATAAAAAAATTAAATAAAAAATAAAAAAAAATGAATGAAGTTTTCCCAGTTAAAAAAAAAAATGGAAATACTTATACAAAGTGAATGGAGCAGTACAAAGATAACATTTCACACATTATCAGCAATATTGTGTGATAATCATCTATGGCTAACTCAGTTGTTCCCAGCAACAGAATGATCCAAGACTAGTACAAAGGTCTCAGGAAGGAAAATGCCAGTATTATATTTGTTGGCATATAATTGGCCAAAATATTTCTGAATAATTGCTTAAATTTTATTTTCATTGGTGATGAATTCATCCTTTTCATTTTTAATACTGAAAATTTCATTTTGTTTCTTTTAAAAAATCAAATTAACTAATGGATAATTTTTTGTTTTCATTTTTAAAAAGTTCACAATTTTATTTGTTACTTCAATTTTCCCCATTTATTTATTTATTTATTTTAATACATATTGCTTTATGAATCATTCTGGCAGACAAAAATCAGAACAAAAGAATAAAACCATGGGGCAGATTAAAAATAAAACAAGAAAAAAAAAGTGAATATAGCATGTGTTGATTTACATTCAGTTTCTTTTGTTCTTTTTTTGTACAGAGCTGGCATTTTCTGTCCAAAATCTATTGGGATTGCTTTGAATCACTGAACCACTGAAAAGAACAATGTCTTTCATGGTTGATCATCACACGTTCTTGCTGTTACTGTGTACAATGTGTTCTTGATTCTGCTAGTTTGGGTTAGAATCAGTTCATGTAAATCTTTCCAGGCCTTTTAAAATAAACTTGTTCATATTTTTATAGAAAAATAATATTCCATTACCTTCATATAAAACAACTCGTTCAGCCATTTCCCAATTGATGGACATCAATTCAATTTCCAATTTTTTGCTAAAACAAAAAGAGCTGTTGCAAACATTTTTGCTCATATGAATCCTTTTCTTTCCTTTATGATTTCTTTAAGATACAGACCCAGTGAAGGCACTGCTGGGTCAAATGGTTTGCATAATTTTATAGCCCTTTTGGCATTGATTTCCAGAATGGTTGGATCCTTCACAATTCCACCAACAATGTATTAGTGTTCCAGTTTTTCAACATCCCCTCAAACATTTATCATTATCTTTTCCTATCATCTTAGGAAATCTGAAAGATGTGAGGTGGTATCTCAGAGTTGTTTTAATTTTCATATCTCTAATCAATAGTGATTTAGAGCAATTTTTCAGATGACTATAGATGGCCTTAATTTCATCATCTGAAAAGTTTCTGTTCATATTTTTTGACCATTTGTCAATTGGAAAATGACTTGTATTCTTATACATTTGACATGGTTCTTTATATATTTTAGAAATAAGATCTCTATCAGAAATATAGGCTATAAAGATTTTTATCCAACTTTGTATTTCCTTTTTAATCTGGTTCTGTTAGTTTTGTTTGTGCAATAACTTTTTAATTTCATGTAATCAAAGTTGTCCATCTTACCTTTCATAATGTTTTCTACCTCTTCCTTGGCCATAAATTTCTCCTTTCTTTAAAGATCTGATAGGTAAATGTATGCCTTCTTTTCCTAATTTTTTATGATTATCATCCTTTATATTATATCCTTTATAAAAAGTATAAAGGGTGATACCAAAATGATATTATTTATGGTATCATTTATCCATTGTGATGTTATTTTGGTATAGAGTATAAGATGGAAATCGATGCTGAGTTTCTGACACATTATTTTCCAGTTTTCCCAGCATTTTTTTTTTTTTCAAATAGTGAGTTCTTATTACAGAAGCTGTAGTTTGTGGGTTTGTCAAATACTAGATTGAGTATGGTGGCATGTGTATCTAATCTATTCCACTAATAAAAATAAAATCTATTCCTCTATTTCTTAGCCATTACCAAATGGATTTGATGATTGCTACTTTATAATATAGTTTAGATCTAGTACTGCTAAGCTACCATACTTTGTTTTATTTTGTTTTTTAAATTAATTTCCTTCATATTGTTGACCTTTTGTTCTTCCAGATGAATTTTGTTATTCTTTTTCTAGTTCTATAAAATAATGTTTTGGCAGTTTGATTGGCATGGCATTGAACAAGTAAGCCAATTTAGGCAGAATTGTCATTTTTCTTATAGTAGCTCAGCCTAGCCATAAACAATTGATATTTTCCCAATTGCTTAGATCTCACTTTGTGTGAAAAGTGCTTTATAAGTGTGTTCAGATAGTTTTTCAGTTTGTCTTGGCAGGTAGACTACTTTAATTTTCATATCTCTAATCAATCATGATTTAGAGCACTTTTTCAGATGACTATAGATGGCCTTAATTTCATCATCTGAAAATTTTCTGTTCATATTTTTTGACCATTTGTCAATTGGAAAATAATTTGTATTCTTATACATTTGACATGGTTCTTTATATATTTTAGAAATAAGATCTCTTTAAGCTTTAATTTTAAAAGGAATTTATTTGTCTCTTGCTGATGTATGTTACTAGTAATATATAAAAATGCTAATGATTTGTGTGGGTTTATTTTATATTCTGCAACTTTGCTAAAGGTGTGAATGTTTCCAGTAGGTTTTTACATGATTTTCTAGGACTCTCTAAGTATATCATCATATCATCTACAAAGAGTGATACTTTTATTTCTTTATTGCCTATTCTAATTTCTTTTATTTCTTTTTCTTTTCTTATTGCTAAAGTCAGCATTTATAGTATAATGTTGAATAATAATGGTTATAATGCACATCTTCATTTCACTCCTGATCTTACTGAGACTGCAGCTTCTTTCCATTATATTGATGTAGATTTTAGATAGGTACTGCTTATTATTTTAAGGAAAGCTTCCTTTCTTCCTATGCTCTCTAGTATTTTTAATAGATTTGGGTGCAGTATTTTGTCAAAAGAGTTTTCTGCATCTATTGAGATTATCATATGATTTCAGTAGGTTTTGTTATTGATATGGTAATTATGGTAATAATTTTCCTGATATTGAAGCAGACTTGCATTTCTGGTATAAATCCCACTTGGTCACAGTGTATTATCCTCTTAATAAATTGCTGTAATCTCCTTATTATTATATTTTTAAAATTTTTGCATCAAGGGGGCAGCTAAGTGATACAGTGGATAGAGCACCAGCCTGGAAGTCAGGAGGACCTAAGTTCAAATCTGCTCTCAGACACTTAACACTTCCTAGCTGTGTGAGCTTGGGCAAGTCACTTAATCTCAATTGCCTCAGCAAAAAAAAAAAAAAAATTACATCAATATTCATTAGGGAGATTAATCTGTAATATTCTTTTTCTGTTTTAGCTCTTCCTGATTTAGGTATCAGCACCATATTTGTGTCATAGAAGGAATTTGACAGTATTACTGCTTTATATTTCCAAATAGTTTACATAGTATTGATATTAATTGTTCTTTAAATGTTAGATACACTTCACTTGTGAATCCATCTAGCCTTGCAGAGTTTTTCTTAGGGAATTCATTAATGACTTTCAATTTCTTTTTCTAAAATGGGACTGTTTAATAATTTATTTCCTTTTTTATTAACCTGTTAATTTCTTTTTCATTGTTGGTTCTTTTCATTGCTTTCATTTTTGGTGCTGGTGATTTGTTTTTTTTTTTTTTTTTTTTCCTTTCCTTTTTCTGATTATATTAACCAAAGGTTTATCTATTTTGTTTTGTTTTTTCATAAACCAACTTTTAGTTTTTTTTTGTTTGTTTGTTTGTTTTAGTTCAGTAGTTTCCTTTGTTTGTATTTTATTAATCTCTCCTTTGAGTTTCAAAATTTCCAATTTGGTATTTAATTGGGGTTTTTAATTGATCCTTTTTGTAGCTTTTTTATTTTCATTGATCTTCCCTTTCTCTGTTTTATTTATGTAGCTATTTAGAGATATAAAATTTCCCTTAAAAACTGCTCTGGCTGCATCCCATAGGTTTTGGTATGTTGTCTCATTATTGTCATTTATTGGATGAAATTATGGATTGTTCCTGAGATTTGTTGTTTGATCCACTCATTCTTTAGAATTGGATTCTTTAATTTCCAATTGGTTATTAGTCTATTTTTCTCTACCACTTTATTGATATAATTTTTATTACATTGTGCTCTGAAAAGGAAGCATCTATTATTTGTCTTTCTGCAATTAATTGTGAGGTTTTTATACCCTAATAAATGGTCGATTTTTGTGTAGGTGCCATGTACTACACAAATAAAGGTATATTCCTTTCTGTCCCTCTTCAACTTTCTCCCAGGGTGTATCATATCTAGGTTTTCTAAGATTCTATTAACTTCCCTAGTTTTTTTTTTTTTTTTTTTTTTTTTTATTTTGTGGTAAGATTTTTCTAATTATGAGAGGGGAGGGTTGAGATTCCCCCAGTAGAATAGTTTTGCTATCTATTTCTTCCTGTAACTGACTTAAAATCTTGTTTAAAAAAAACATATTTTAGGATTCTGTTTTTCAATCCACTCTGCTACTAGCTTCGGTCTTATGGGAGAGTTCATCCCACTCACATTCACAGTTATGAATAACAGTTCTGCATTTCCTTCCATCCTATTTTTCTCCCCTGTATATACTTTTGTTCACTCTTTCCATCCTGACCTTAGTCTTGTGGTTTGTTTTAACCCTCACCTACCCACTACCTTATCTCCTATAAACTCTCCCCTCTACTCTTAATGTTTTTTTAACCCACACAACTCTCTATCTAATCTCTATCACCACTCTCTTCTCTCAATAATCTTTTAACTCACTCCACCCACTATCTTATCTTCTATCAATCATTCTCCCCTTTTCTTATCTTTTTTTCCCCTAGTATTTCTGCCCTCATTTCTATCTTGTCCCTCCTTTTTCTTTTTCTCTTTCTTCTCTTTATAGGGTTAAATCAATTTCTATTGGTTGGACTCAATTGAAGGACTAAATTATTCCCAATTAGAGCCAAAACTCACATCAAGCTTCAGACAACGCTCATCTGTCTCTCTTTTTCCCCCTCAATTGCAATGTCTTTTGCACTTCCTCCTGTGATTGATTTCCCCTTTCCTCTTTTTCCAATACAGATTTTTTTCCACCCCTTAATGTCTTTTTCTTTGATGTCATCACATCAGAGTCCATTCACAACCACACTCTCAGTTCATGTGATAACCCCTTTTTTCTACCCTAGTGACAGATACAGTTCTCAAAAGTTACAGATATAGTTTTCCCATTTAGGGATGCAAACTGTTTAACCTTTAAATAATATTTTTTTTTCCCTCTTTATCTTTCTTTGCTTCTCTTGAGGCCTATAATTCTAGATTAAGTTTTCTATGTAGTTCTGATTTTTTCAATAGAAATGAATGAAAGTCTGTTACTTCATTGAAGCTCCATTGCCTTCCCTAAGATGATGCTGAATCTCCCTGGGTAGCTTGTTCTTGGTTTTAATCCAGGTCCTCTGCCTTCCAGAACATGGTGTTCCAGGCCCTCTGATCCTTTTTTGTAGAAGCTTCCAGATCCTGGGTAATCCTGACTGTTGTTCTTGACATTTGAATTGTTTTTGTCTGCCAGCATGCAGTATTTTTTCTTTGAGATTATAGTTTTGGAGTTTTGCAACATTGTTCCTTGGCATTTTCCTTGTGGGATCTCTTTCCAGAGGTGATTGATAGATTCATTTTTCCCTCTCTTTCTAGAAAATTGGGGAGGTTTTCTTTTATGATCTCTTGTAGAATTCTATCCAGGCTCCTTTTCTTGACATGGCCTTCAAATAAGCTAATCATTTTAAAATTGTCTCTTCTGGATCTATTTTCCAATTGATCTGTTTTTCCAATGAGGTATGTCACATTTTCTTCTTCTTCTTTTTTTTTTTTTTTTTTTAAGTTTGACTGTGTGGGGGTTAGAAACCATTTAATAAAAAAGCTGGAGAGATCGCTAGAAGCAAAGCAAAGTTTATTATACGTTCTAGAGAGAATCAGGCCTCCCACCCATCGAGCAGACAATCGAAGGAAGGAAGCACCATAGGGGGCATGGTCAACACTTTTAATTCCTAATGCAAATTCCCCCTCCCACCACTGACCCTCATTCTTATTGGTTGAGGATCTTAACATTTTAAACACAGGAACTACCCAAGAAATTGAACTTGACCAATAAGTACCTAGTTGCCCATATTTGGTTGAAATAGGGAGGATAACAAGAAGGGGACTTAAATATACCCTTAGGGGGATAACAGGGAGGAGACTTTAACTATGCCCTTAAGAGGACAGCAAGGAAGAGACACTTTAAATAAGCCCTTGAGTTAATGCTTAAAGTCCTTCAGGCCTACTTAAACTTTGAAATAGATGAAGCCTTACTCGATTTTCACAACTGTCTTGAAAGATCTCACCTTATCTCATTCAACTGATTCTTGCTGTCTCACAGAATCATTAGTTTCTGTTTGTCCTGTTCTAATTTTTACTTGTAATCTTTTGTATCTCTTTTTCTTTTTGATTTATTCTATTTTTTAAGAAGTTGCTTTCTTCAAACAATTTTTTTTTATTTCCTTTCTCAAGTTGGTGACTCTCTCATGCATATCCCTCACTCCTTTCTATCTCTTGCTGCTGGGCTCTATTGTTAACATAAAAGTACTGATGATTTATGTGAATTTATTCGAGATCCTACAACTTTTCAAAAGCTGTTAATTGTTTTAAGTAGTTTTTTAGATGATTCTCCAGGATCCTCTAAGTATACCATCATTTCATCTGCAAAGAGTGGTAGTTTTGTTTCCTCATTACTTACTCTAATTCCTTCAATTTATTTTATCTTTTCTCATGGCTTTAGCAATAGCTTTGATTTATTCTATTTTTTAAGGAGTTGCTTTCTTCAAACAATTTTTTTTTTTATTTCCTTTCTCAAGTTGGTGACTCTCTCATGCATATGCCTCACTTCTTTCTATCTCTTGCTGCTGGGCTCTATTGTTAACATAAAAGTACTGATGATTTATGTGAATTTATTGGAGATCCTACAACTTTTCAAAAGCTGTTAATTGTTTTAAGTAGTTTTTTAGATGATTCTCCAAGATCCTCTAAGTACACCATCATTTCATCTGCAAAGAGTGGTAGTTTTGTTTCCTCATTACTTACTCTAATTCCTTCAATTTATTTTATCTTTTCTCATTGCTAAAGCCAACATTTCTAGCACAGTATTGAAGAATAATGGTGATAATGCACATTTTTGTTTTAGCCCTGATATTATTGAGAATGAATCAAGCTTTTCTCCATTACATGTAATGCTTGTGAAGAGTTTTAGATATATATTACTTATCATTTTAAGAAATATTCCATTTATTCTTATTCTTCTAGTGTGTTTAATAGGAATTGATGTTTATAGTATCCTCTTACCATGTGGGGCCTATTTTTCCAAATAGCTTATCTAGCATCAGAATTAATTGTCCTTCTGGCGAGACTTACATGAACTGATGCTAAGTGAAATGAGCAGAACCAGGAGATCATTATACACTTCGACAACGATATTGTATGAGGACATATTTTGATGGAAGTGGATTTCTTTGACAAAGAGACCTAACTGAGTTTCAATTGATAAATGATAGACAAAAGCAGCTACACCCAAAGAAAGAACACTGGGAAACGAATGTGAACTATCTGCATTTTTGTTTTTCTTCCCGGGTTATTTATACCTTCTGAATCCAATTCTCCCTATGCAACAAGAGAACTGTTCGGTTCTGCAAACATATATTGTACCTAGGATATACTGCAACATAGCCAACATATAAAGGACTGCTTGCCATCTAGGGGAGGGGGTGGAGGGAGGGAGAGGAAAAAAATTGGAACAGAAACAAGTGCAAAGGATAATGTTGTAAAAAAAAAAATTTACCCTGGCATGGATTCTGTTAATATAAAGTAATTATTAAATAAAAATTTAAAAAAAAAAGAATTAATTGTCCTTTAAGTGTTTGATATAATTAACTTTTAAATCTATCTGGTGTTAGAGATCTTTTTTTTTTTTTTTTTTTTTAAGAAATACATTGATGACTTGATTGATTTCTATTTCTAAAATAGGGTTAATTAAGCATTTTATTTTTCTTCTGTTAATCTGGGCAATTTATTGTTATTTAAATATTCATCCATTTCAGTTAGATTGTCAGATTTGTTGGCATACAGTTGAGCAAAATAGATCCTAATTATCGCTTTAATTTCTTTTTCATTGATTAAGTTTACCCATTTTTTTTATGGTGGTAATATGTTTTTTGCTTATATCAAATTTAAAAGTTTTGTACAAACAAAACTAATGCTGACAAGATTAGAAGGGAAACAAGAAACTTGGAAAACATTTTTACAATCAAAGTTTCTGATAAAGGCCTCATTTCCAAAATATATAGAGAATTGACTCTAATTTATAAGAAATCAAGCCATTTTCCAATTGATAAATGGTCAAAGGATATGAACAGACAATTTTCAGATGATAAAATTGAAACTATTTCTATTCATATAAAAGGATGTTCCAAATCATTTTGATCAGAGAAATGCAAATTAAGACAACTCTGATTGGCTAAGATGACAGGAAAAAATAATGATGAATGTTGGAGGGGATGAGGGAAAAGTGGGATGTATTGTTGGTGGAGTTGTGAACAGATCCAACCATTCTGTAGAATAATTTGGAATTATGCTCAAAAAGTTATCAAACTTTGCATACCCTTTGATTCAGCAGTGTTAAAACTGGGCTTATATACCAAAAAGTTATTAAAGAAGGAAAAGGGACCAGTATATGCAAAAATGTTTGTGGCAGCCCGTTTTGTAGTGACTAGAAACTGGAAATTGAATGGATACCCATTAATTGGAGAATGGCTGAGTAAATTATGTTATATAAAATATTATTCTGTTAGAAATGACCAGCAGGATGAATATAGAGAGAGGCTTGGAGAGACTTATATGAATTTATGCTAAGTGAAATGAGCAGAACCAAGAGATCATTATACACTTCAACAACAGTAAATCAAGTATAAATAAAACAAAAAATCAAGTCTGATGGAAGTAGCTATCTTTGGCAATGAGAGGATCCAATTCAGTTTCAATTGATCAGTGATGAACAGAACCAGCTATACCCAGCGAAAGAACACTGGAATACAAGTATGAACTGCTTGCATTTTTGTTTTTCTTCCCTGATTATTTTTACTTTTTTAAATCCGATTTTTCTTTTGCAACAAGAGAACTGTATAAATATGTACACATATATTGTATTTAAGATATACATTAACATGTTTAACATGTATGAGACTGCCTGCCATCTAGGGGAGGGGGTGGAGGGAAGGAATAGAAAAATTGAAACAGAAGTGATTGCAAGGATCAATGTTGAAAAATTGCCCATGCATATATTCTGTCAATAAAAAGCTATAATTAAAAAAAAAAAGAATTTGTATGCTGTAGCACAGTGGTGCATATATTTTTTAACATTGATATTACTTCATGTCTATGCTACCTATTAAAAAAATGTAGCTTCATTACTTATCCCTTTTAATGAGATCTATTTTTGTTTTGTCTGAGATTAGAAATGCTACTTTTGAGTTTTTTTCTTCAACTGAAGTATAATATATTCTTTTCCAGTGTTTCCCCCTTATTCTGTGTGTATATCTCTGTTTCAATATGTTTCATGTAAACAATATATTGAAAGATTTTGTTTTTCAATCCCCTCTGCTACCTGCTTCTGTTTTTTGGGAGAGTTCTTCCCATTCCCATTTATAATTATGATTCCTGCCTCTCATTCTATTTTTTGACCTATTTCTCTTTTTTGTTTTTTTCATTTTGTCTCTTTAAAAGTATTTGTCTTCTGGCAAGATCTCTCTCATTATCCTCTCCTTTCTATCAGCCACACCTTCTTTTGTCCTTTTCCTCTCCTATTTCCCTGTATGATAAAATCCATGTTCATATCCAAAGGATTGTGTATATTATTTCTGCTTTGAGCATATTACAATGAGAATAATGTTCAACCATTATTAGCCACCACCTCCCATCTTTCTTTCCAGTGTAAAAAAATCTTTTTCTTTGCCTATTTACATGGTATAAAATTACCCTGTTCTGCCTCTCCCTTTTTTTTCCCCCATTCCTGGTCTATTTCTCTGTTTCTTTTCTTTTTTGTTTTTGAAACATTTCAATGTAATCCACTCATACCTATTTTCTTTGCATACTCCTTCTGATTATCACAATAATGATAAAACTTTCAGCAGTTTTAAGTATTCTCTTACCATGTGGGACTGTCACTAGTGAAACTTTATTGAATCACTGATGGTTTCTCTTTCATATTTCTCTTTTATTCTTCATTTGAGTGTCATGTTTTTGTGAGTCAAATTTTGTACTTAATTCTGATTTTTCATCAGAAATGTTAAAAAGTCCTCCATTTTATTAAATATCCATTTCCCTCTTAAAAGTTTATATTCATATACCTGAATGGGTGATTTCCTATTATACTAAACTTTGCCCTCTAGAATATCATAATTTAAAACATGTGATCATTCAATGTAGAATCTTTTCCTGACTATGGCTCCATGGTATTTGAATTCTTTCTTTCTGGTTGTTTGTAATCTTTTCTACTTGGGTCTGGAAGTTCTAGAATTTTGCCATTTCATTTGGGTATTTCTTCTAGCAAGGGTCAGTGTATTGTTTCAATTTCTATTTTATTCTTTGGTTCTGGAATCTCATAGCATTTTTTCTTAATTATCTCTTGAAATATTATGTCAAAGTTCCCTCTCCCTTTCCCTCTCCTTTTTCCTCTCCCTCCTCCTTCCCCTCTCACTCCCCCTTACTCCCTCTGTCTGTCTTTGTCTCTGATCTGTCTGTCTTTCTGTGTGTATGCGTGTGTGTGTATGTGTATGTATATATGTGTGTGTGTATATGTTTCTCTTTCTCTTTAAATCACAGCTTTCAGCTAATACAATAGTTCATACTTATCTCCCCTGTGAATATTTTTTCTAGATCAGCTATTTTTCCATTGAGATATTTTATTTTTTTTCTATATTTTTATTTGATTGTTTATTATTGTTGTTGTTTCTTGATGTATTATGGAGTCCTTATTAGCCTTCACTTGCCTAACTCTAATTTTTGAGAATTATTTTCTTCAGTGAGTTTTTGCAAGTTCTTTTCTAATTGGCCAATATTACTTTTTAAAGAGATTTTTTTTTCTTTATTAAATTTTGGTACCTATTTTTTCATTTGGCTAATTTTTCTCCCCAGTATTTTTGTACGTTCTTTACCAAGCTCTTGACTCTCTTTACCTTTTTTTTTTTTTTTTGCATCATTCTCATTTCTTTTCTTTTTTCCCCTACTTCTTTTATTTTGTTCTTGAAATCCTCTTTGAGCTCTTCTAGGAATTTTTTTGGGGAAATTGACCAATTTACACTTTTTTCAAGCTTTTGGATTAAGCTATTTTAACTCTATTGTCTTCTAAACTTGTAATTTGATCTTCACTCTCACCACTTTTTGTGGACAGGTTCTTTTGTAGTTGTCACTATACATTTTGTAATTTTATCTTTTAACTTTATTTTCAAGTTTGACTCTGTCCCTTGGTTGTAAGAGACACTGTTTCAAGCTTCAGGATTTTTCAAAGCTAGTTCTGGATATGTGTAAGTTTTCAGTTTTTCCATGGTGGTATCATTTATGGAGAGGTGTGGTCACAATTCTCCTATACCTTGCTTTGGTCTGTGAATGACCTTACTAAGCCGTCTTGAATTGTGAACAGAGGCATATTGTAGCCACAATTACTGATGAAGTCTATAATGTTCCTTCTTACCCTGAAATTGTAATCCAAGTCCTGAATACTTTGGTAGCTGAGGGTCCTATGCAAAATTCTTCTGACTAATTGTCTGACACCCTTATTGTCTTTGGATTGAGAGCTCTAGAACTCTCTGTCACCAAGGCCTGTTGCTGTCTTTTTTTTTTTTTTAATTTTCATTTTTTTTTTATTTTTTTAAACTTTTTATTGACAGAACCCATCCATGCCAGGGTAATTTTTTACAGCATTATCCCTTGCACTCACTTCTGTTCCGATTTTTCCCCTCCCTCCCTCTACCCCTTCCCCTAGATGGCAAGCCTCCTTTATATGTTAAATAGGTTACAATATATCCTAGATACAATATATGTGTTCAGAACCGAACAGTTCTCTTGTTGCACAGGGAGAATTGGATTCAGAAGGTATAAGTAACCCGAGAAGAAAAACAGAAATGCAAGCAGTTTCTATTCATTTTCCAGTGTTCTTTTTTTGAGTGTAGCTGCTTCTGTCCATACTTGATCAATTGAAACTGAATTAGTTCTCTTTATCAAAGAGATCCACTTCCATCAGAATACATCCTCAAGTAGTATCGTTGTTGAAGTATATAATGATCTCCTGGTTCTGCTCATTTCTTTTTTTTTTTTTTTAATTTTTATTTAATGATTACTTTATATTGACAACATTATCCCTTGCACTCGTTTCTTTTCTGATTTTTTTCCCCTCCCTCCCTCCACCCACTCCCCTAAATGGCAAGCAGTCCTTTATATGTTGGATATGTTGCAGTATATCCTAGATACAATATATGTTTGCAGAACCGAACAGTTCTCTTGTTGCATAGGGAGAATTGGATTCAGAAGGTATAAATAACCCGGGAAGAAAAACAAAAATGCAGATAGCTCACATTCGTTTCCCAGTGTTCTTTCTTTGGGTGTAGCTGCTTTTGTCCATCATTTATTAATTGAAACTCAGTTAGGTCTCTTTGTCAAAGAAATCCACTTCCATCAAAATATGTCCTCATACAATATCGTTGTCAAAGTGTATAATGATCTCCTGGTTCTGCTCATTTCACTTAGCATCAGTTCATGTAAGTCTCTCCAGTCCTCTCTGTATTCATCCTGCTGGTCATTTCTTACAGAACAATAATATTCCATAACATTCATATACCACAATTTACCCAGCCATTCTCCAATTGATGGGCATCCATTCATTTTCCAGTTTCTAGCCACTACAAACCGGGCTGCCACAAACATTTTGGCACATACAGGTCCCTTTCCCTTCTTTAGTATCTCTTGGGATATAAGCTCAGAAGTAACACTGCTGGATCAAAGGGTATGCACAGTTTGATAACTTTTTGAGCATAGTTCCAAATTGCTCTCCAAAATGGCTGGATGTGTTCACAATTCTACCAACAATGTATCAGTGTCCCCGTTTTCCCATATTCCCTCCAACATTCCGCATTATCTTTCCCTGTAATTCTAGCCAATCTGACAGGTATGTAGTGGTATCTCAGAGTTGTCTTAATTTGCATTTCTCTGATTAATAATGATTTGGAGCATATTTTCATATGGCTATAAATAGTTTTAATTTCTTTGTCTGAGAATTGTCTGTTCATATCCTTTGACCATTTATCAATTGAAGAATGGCTTGATTTCTTATAAATTAGAGTCAATTCTCTATATATTTTGGAAATGAAGCCTTTATCAGAACCTTTGAGTGTAAAAATGTTTTCCCAGTTTATTGTTTCCCTTCTAATCTTGTCTGCATTTGTTTTGTTTGTACAAAAACTTTTCAATTTGATATAATCAAAATTTTCTATTTTGTGGTCAATTGTGATTTCTAGTTCTTCTTTGGTCATAAATCCCTCCTTCTTCCACAGGTCTGAGAGGTAAACTATCCTATGCTCTTCCAATTTATTTATAATCTCATTCTTTATGCCTAGGTCATGAACCCATTTTGACCTTATCTTGGTGTATGGTGTTAAGTGTGGGTCAATGCCTAGTTTCTGCCATATTAATTTCCAATTTTCCCAGCAATTTTTGTCAAATACTGCATTCTTTTCTCCAAAACTGGGATCTTTCGGTAGCCTGTTGCTGTCTTGCTGGGGCTCAACCTGTGTAATACTGAAGATATTTGTATAGAAAGCAAGTAGGTGGTGCAGTGGTTAGAATGTTGCTTGGCTCTGGATTCAGGAAGATCTAAGTGTAAACAGACCTATTTTTTGTTGTCAACCTGCTAAGTTTTCTTAGGCTGGAAATTATTTTCACCTTAAATTTTTATTGGTTCTGCCATTTTAGAATTCTTTCGGAGGTGTTATTATAAGGAATTTTAGAAGGGAATTTAAGAATGCTCATTTTGGTCCCTACCTTTTGTAATGCCCAGGATGGCTTTCTGGAGGATCTTGGGATCAGCCTTGGTCTTAGTGGAGGAGTGAAGTAGGCAGGAGAGCCACCAGAAGGATGGTCAAGGATGGAATGTCTCATTTCTAGTCCTCTCAGCCCTTAAATACCCTATTACAATTACATCATTACAGCATACTGAATATGTCTGAATTAGAGAACCATTACATCACCATGCTAAATACTAAGTATATGTAAACTAGAGAACCATCATCTTATCAATTCCACTGAGTTAAAATCTTGTTGTAAGTATCTTTATTTCAAGTATACTTCTCCAGCGTTCTGGCTCTCTACAACCTTTATTCCTCCATTTTGGCTCTTTCTGATACCTCCCTTCTGACATCACTATCCTTTTACTCTTTTGTCTCCTGTATGCATCTTTGCTCATAATACTATCTTTTCAATTAGAAAACAAGTTCCTAGAGGTTAGAGACTATTTTCTGTTTGTATATTGTTTTGCTTTTTTTTTATATCCCCAATGAGTTGAATAGTCCCTTGTACAAAGTACTCAAAAAATTTGTCCATCAATGAATTGGAAGCTCAATAAAAAATTTGTCCATCAATGAATTGGAAGCATAATTTTAAAAAAATTATATTTTATCTATTTTATTAACTATTTCTGAATTATATATATATTTGAATTTTCATTTATTAGAAATTTTAGTTCCAATTCTCCTTTCTGTCTCTTCCTTCTACCCTGAGAGAAGATAAGCAATATGATATCTATTGTGTATGTGAAGTTATTGATATATATTTTCATATTAACCATGTAAAAAAAGCATTTTTGAAGCATTAAAAATATGTGCAGTTAGAAAAAGAAAATATCAGGATATGATCCTCATTGTACTACCTTCTCATGGTACCACAGAAGACTACCTAACTTGCCTTTACCTAAACTCAGCATAAAGTCTTAAATATATAAACCAGTAAAGAAGACATATCTTCCTTTAAAAACTTCACAGTACAATAGGAGGTGATAAAACAGAGATAAAATCATAATAAATTATCAAATCATGACCTTATGTTTAAGGCATTCTACAAAATAGTGCCAAAATGTCTCAATCATCTGCTTTTGTTTATGTATTCACAATGCCTGGCACATAGAAGGTACTTAATACTATTTTTGTTGCTTTCCCAATTGAACTAAGAGAAAAGAAGATATTTGTGTAGAAAGCAATTAGGTGGTACAGTGGTTAGAATGTTGCTTGGCTCTGGATTCAGGAAGATCTAAGTGTAAAAATATAACGTCAAACATTTACTATTTATGTGATCTCAACCAAATCATTTACCCTTTCTTTCCTTCAGTTTTATAAATCATAAAAATGAGGAAAATAATAGCATCTAGAAGATCAAATATGATAATATTTATATCTTAGTACACTATCAGACATAATAGGCATTATATTAGTTCTAGTGATTATATCATTGTTATTATACATTGGGGCAGATTGAAGGGGACAACCAGAATTTTTGTAATGATCATAAATGATAATATCAATGGAATTGGCTCATGTACACTATCTAAAGTAAGCTTTTGCACTTTATAAGGAAAGAGGACCAGATATGGTGATTGATGCCTATTTTCCAGGGCTATTCCTCAAGGATTTATTTATTTTTCTACACTCTAAGATATCTCTTATGGCTTAACAGAAAATATTCATAAACATTCCTTCCTCCAGTTTGCAAATTCTGCATATTGAGTCAAATGCCAATCATTTTCTTAAACTTATGCTTGACTGTGACTGGTAATAAGGAAGTTGAGTATCAGTTCTAGAGTACAGCAGTTTGCCTATCATTTTGACAAACTTGTCTATGGAGTAGACTATATAACTCTTGTAAAATGTCATTGACATGTTGAGACACAACATAGCTAAATGGAGAGAACCCTGAAAGACTCAATGGTCTTGATGCAAGTGTAGCAATCTACACATTCCCTCCATCTTTAGTAAAATGCCTCACATCTATTGATTTTGAATGTTAGCCTTGATTTCATTTTCTTTGTTTAATGTGATATGCCTCTTTTCTGATGACATGAAAGAGTAGGTGCCATTTTCTTAGTGATTTTCAAGTAATTTTTACAATGTTGTTTCATCTCTCATTTAAATCCCCAACTTCTAAAAGTTTCTATCTTCACTTCAGTAGAAAATATATCCTTTCATCCTATTCTTAAAGATTTCCTAAGACAAGTTTTCTATGCCTTTGATTTAGTCAAACCCTAAATCTCACTATCTTCTGAGTGCTTCTGAAATTGAATATAATAGGTAGCATTAACACTAATTACAGAAAACTCCTATTAAGAAAATATGCACATCTGAATCTGGATCTTTTTTTGGGTAGGGAATTCTAGCCTCCAAACACAACTAAGTTCAGAATTTTATTGTATCATTCTGTCCTTTTCATTCTGCCTCATTTTGCATATTATAGCTTATCATTAGGATCATAAGCCAAAAACAAAATGACTTAGTTGAATGAAGTGTAAGAATTATCAGAATAAAAATTCCAACATTTTTGACTAAGTAACATAACTTAGGGGGATTTTTATAGTCTAAATCTTTATGAATGGTAAATGTTGCTTGTGTCTTCTATTAAATATGCTGTAAGGAGAGCCTCTAATTTAGTTTAGAAGCATCCAGACGCTGAAATCTTCACTAATAATATTAATGCCTTGATTCCATTTTTCATGGATTCACCAATGATCCTAGCCAGCTTTATTCTTATTTCCACAAAGTAGAAATTATCCTTAATTTTGTTGAATGAGTCAGACTACAAAGAAACCTTGCTTTATTGTCTTTCCAGATTGTTCCTCTGGTGGAATGTGTAATAAAAATATGAATAATGCTATCTGGTAACAGTGTTTGAATAATGAAAAAGAACACCACACATCTTGCTTATATTCTAACCAGCCAGGGCACATTTCCCAGCGAGATCAGGATTTCTTAAAAGAAGATTGGGATCCCCAGGGAAGTGACAGTGGGTCGTATAGTCCCAACCAGCTGTAGGCTATATAAACAGGATGAGTCAGCCTCCTCTAACTCCTGCAGCAACTAACTGTTGGCATTTCTTCTATCATATCTGCTATAAATATAAAAACATTAACATATATAGTCTATCTCATATTTGCATGTCATCAACAACTAGCATTTATTAGGTCCCTAAGATTCAAGCACTATATAATAGTCATTCTATAAAAACAATTCATTTAATGAACATGCATGCAATAAGGTTATGCCATATCATATATGTATCTGTGCCATTGTTTCATGGTGACCTTTGTTGTTATGTCTCTCATTTGGCTTCTTACAAGGATAAGGGAGATGGTATTGTGAAATTAGTACAGTGTCTAGCTCATAGTAGATGCTTAATAATATTTATTGATCAAGTGATTGACAAATCACTTCTTGTTGATAGACAAGCTAAGTGCTACATTAATATCTATGAAATATTAAAAGAAACAGGAATGATATAACTCTTAAAGTAAATCATCAATGAAAAATTTATAGAAAGATATGGACAAAATTTTTAAAAGATGAAAAGACATGGATAAATTTTAATTGTATCACTAGAAGGAATAACCATTCAGATGAGATTACTGAAGTATCCAAGGAAACACTTTGCCTGTAGTGACTTCATGGATCTAAATATGATTTATGTGGGCTTTATAGAAAGATGTCCCCTGCAATGTGGATGAAATTTTCATATATTGCATTAGATCATTAATTTAAGGAGAGACCATAGTGAAAGTACACAAAATAGCATCTGCTATAATACTGTTGTTAATAATGTACTATGATTGGATTGAGAGGAATCTGCTGACATTTACAGCCATTCATGTGTAAGAAGTTCTTTGACATAAACTGGTTTGCCTTACTTTGCCTTACTCAGCTTCTCAGACTTGTATCTCACTTCTACAGTGACATGCTCATTCTGTGTAACTATGTTTGCCATGTTAGCAGAGTAGCCAAAGTGAATCAACAATTCAACTAATAAGTATGTATTATTTAACCAAGGCAACAATGTTGTATAATAGCTTCTCTGCATAGGAAATGTACAAATAAATGGTACTTTTACCAAGAATCTATCATGAAAATTTAGTTACATCTTTCTTTTGTAGGATTGTCGGGATTCAAACTCATATATCATGCTTTTAAAATAATTATTACCAATTTAGCTGGTAGGAATTTTTGATTTTAGTTTGTCATAGCTTAAGTTTTTTCCCTCTAGTAAAAACCATTATACTTACTATATACTTACTTTTAGTACAAGGTTCTATTTTGGTCTTCAATGCAATCATGATTACAAAGAACCTAAATACACACACTAAACCTTACCATTTTGTTGAATAAATGAATAATTCAATGAATTGATTTCATTTACAACTATAAAAATACATTATAAATTTCAAACTTCCTACAAACACTAATTTTTAATGACTTATGATCATGAAGATTTTCAACTACATAGCATAGGTCCTAGACAAGGACACTTGTTTCACTTATTTAATATGTCCATTATCAAATTAAAATTGGGTTTAATTTTCTAAAATCATACAAGACTTTTCTTGTTTTCTTTTCAACATTGCAACTATGTAATGATAACCCATTTGAAATCGTGACTAATTTTTTTTTTTTCCTCAGTAAAATACAGGGAAATATTTGCCTTATGGCACTTCAAATTCCCTTGCTGCTTTCTGGATAATTTTGGAAAATAAATAATTGAAGTTCTAACCTTTGGAATTTTAATTTTTAACTGTACACAGTAGTAAAGTACAAAGTAGTAAAATGTTTCATATGCTATCCTTATTCATCAGAAAGGTGTATTTCTTAAGTGCTACATTGGTTCTTCCATGTCTTGAAGCCATCCAGTAGGAAAATGTGTTACTACCTTTGTCTTGACCTTTTCAATTTGCTATCTTCTACACAAGCAAGCCTTTTAAGAAACTTGAAATGCTTCTGGGCAAATTTATCTAAAGAGATTTAAAGAAAGACAATATTAGTTTCTATCACATATTTCTGAAAAGCCTTGGGTTTCATATGTAACAGAGGATTTTCCAAAGAATCAGCACAGATATAACTAGTTGGGTAAATTTAATCCCATTTTAAAACTATTTTATTTTAGAAGTTTTGCTCACAGATTATCATAGGAGTTTGTAAAATAGACAAAAAGAGTTTTAAAACTTCTGTTCTAAAGAAAGAAGTCCTACCATTTCTCTCCCCCTAATTTCTCTCTCTCTCTCTCTTTCTCTCTCTCTCTCTCTCTCTCTCTCTCTCTCTCTCTCTCTCTCTTTCTGTCTCCCTTCTTTCCATTTTTTCTTCCTTCTCCTCCTCCTCTTCCTTCTTTGTCTCCTTCTTTCCTATTCTTCCTCCTTCTCCTTTTCCTTTTCCTCTTTCTTCTTCTTCTCTTTCCTTTTCCTGCTTGATCATGTTCTCTCTCTGTGTCTCTTTCTCTCTCTGTGTGTCTCTTTCTCTGCCTCTGTCTATCTGTCTGTTTGTCTCTCTGTGTCTCTCTTTATCTCTCTTTGTCTCTTTAGCTCTGTCTCTGTCTCTCTTTCTGTGTGTGTGTCTCTCTGTTTCTCTCTCTCTTTCTTCCCCTTCTTTCTCCATCTTTCTATTTCTATCCCTTTCCCACTACCCCTCTCCCTTTCCTCAGTTTATCATGTGTATAATTACCTGTTTATATGCATTATACGTATTGTAAATGTAATCTACTTTAGAATCTGGACAATTGACTGTTTCAACTTTCTATCTCAATCACCTATACATTACCTTATTTACTTAATAAATAACTGCTTGTACAGGATGAAGCAATCCATTGCTTTTGTATTCATCTAAAAGTTAAAGTAACTGTATCACTTTATGTTAGCAAAACTATTTAAAGATGAGTATTAAAATATTTCATGTATTTAACTATAAAAATGGCAAAAATCTAAAATATTGTCTAATTTTAAGTTCTGAACCTTAAATCATTTGTAGAAGAAAAAAAAAGCAGAGGGTATCATGGAGAGGTGGACTCATATCACTCCCATGGAGATGCTATTGTCCTTTGCCACTGACTACTGTAATAAGAATAATACTCCTTTCATAAACGCCATATACCAGAAAGAGACTGACCCTTCTCATAGCAATCTCAAATCTGTTAAAATATAAATCAAAATTTTCATTCATCCCTTAACATATTAGTTGGCAGATAATTTTGGCTAGAGAATGAGAATTATTTTCTACCTATCATTTTTATGAGTGGACACCCAACATCTGGCCAGTATCAAAGCATTTAGGTTACAGAGGCTGGTGTCTAAATTCGTACACTAAGTACAGTGAGAATTCATTCTGAGCAGGTTCACCATACATAATCTGAGACATATGTTTGACATTATCTGGGAAAACAAAAGTAATGAGTCAATGGCTTGAGCTTTACTTGACATTGAAAAAGTGTTTGGCTCCATAAACTGGCCCTGGGAAGAATATTTCACTTTGAGCATAACAGCTAAGGTTCCATTATTAATGTAAATAAACGCAAGGAAAGAGGGAAGCCTTGATGAATGCCATGGTAAAAATTAAATAGCTCTGGGACTGCTGATTGGTGTTGATTTTAGTAACTGGCTGGGAATGCAGACATTTGATCCAGCATCTAATGTTATCATGAACACTCACACTGACAATTGTCCTAGAGAATTAAGTCACTTGAACATTGGAGGATATAAGGTACCCAATGACACTTTTTAAAACTGCCAGGTCGCTAGAAAAAGGTTTTTGGAATAAATTCCTTTTGAAGTTTTAGGAACACACTCACTTTTATAAAGTACTGGTGGTTACACAAGTAAAAACCCAATATCTTCTTCCCTGTACTTAATATTTGGATTAAAAATGATTTTCAAGTCAAAAACAAAACAAATTATAGGTACATTTCTGTCATTTATTCATCTGCCTCTAACCAAAAATCAAAACAAAACAAACAGAACACTTTGGCTCATAGGTTATCATTTTCCCTATTCTACTCCAGCAAACCCCCAAAAAATTCTAAATGAAAATGAGAATGATGATGATGATAGTAATGATATAATTAAGATGATAAAGAGCATTTAGATAGTGTTTGAGAGTTTGTACTTCATATTATTTGATCATCAAAACTGGTAAATACTACAGATATATTACCTGTTTTGCAAATGGAGAAAACTAGGCTAAGGGATTAAGGGACTTATATATATTTATAGAGCTAAAAAAGTCATTGAAAAATGCATTTCCTGCATTGTACTATAAGCAACACTGAGCAAGTGAAGTTAGAAAAAGAAATTTCATTCAAAAGAACTACAAACATATATAAAATATCTGGGATTTTACCTATCAAAGCATATCCTGCTTTTATGTTACTGCTAAAAATACTCAACAAAAATAAATTTTCCAGTACTTACCTTTTAAAGAAATTCTAGGATCAGCTCAAATCCGCATGTTCAATTGAGGACAAAATAAATACTGGAACATTACAAAAAGCTCTTGTTAGTAATCCTAAATTCCCTATTGTTAGATCTTTACCATAGCTCAGAGACAGAATTATGCATTCCCAAAGAAAATAATAATCCTTTTGGATTATAATAGTTAATAGGCAGTAACTGAATATTAGCTATATATGTTTTGTATCACAAAACACATACATAATCTTAATGGGTTAAGATTTGCTACAGAACTATCTCAATGTCTATCCATTAGTTTACAATTACAATCACAAGAAATTTAGTGATCAATGGTAATGATAAAGGGAAGATTTTTTTTTCTCCTTAGGCCCTATTCCTGAAAGTCTGATAATCTACTCTGAATAATTTCACCAGGTCTATGACTTCAGCAAAGCCAAATCTCCTTATCATATTTTTCTCTGCACCATAACAAAAAAAAAAAATGAAGTTCATATTTGTTAAAAATAATGGAAATGCTTATTATTTTTTTTTACCTCTGACATACAAATCTAATAGTTTACCATAAGATGGTCACATCAGTGACACAGAAAAGTGGTAGAGATCTACTTTGTTTACTTCATTTTTCATGATATTCAAACAATTCACTCAGTGCTGTTTTTTGTTTTTTTAATTTCATGCATTTCTTCTAAAGAGAAGTGGATACATGATGAAATACAAGCATGGAGGGAATAAAAGCATTCACCCATACATTAAACTAAGAAAACTATAGACTTAATGAGTATCAGGTTTTGAAGCTAAAACAATATATTATTGGTCATTTTTTTTTCTAATTTCTCTTTTTTGTTTTTCTTTCATGGGGAAAATTGTGGGAAAATCATGGCCATGTTTATAAGAGCATTTTACAACCATGCTGAATTAATTGTTCCTGAATGTTTCTCTTAAATTTTATTATTATTATTTTTTTAATTTCCCATTCATACCTGTCCACATGGCAATTAGCCAAAGGGACAGGATAAATATGAAATGAAAGCTAAACATCCAATCCCAGAAACCTTTCTTACAACCTTTCTTACAACTCTCCATTTTTATCTTTTGTAAAGGGTTAGACTTTGGGGGCAGGGTGAGTTATTTTAGGGGAGGGATCCAGGTAACCACTAAAGATGCTAATATTAAGTGTGATACATAACTTCTCCAAGATGCCTGTAAATTTTCCATCTGGCTAGGGTAAAGAGTATTTCACCTTGAATCTGTGAGTAGGAAAGGTTTCATTCAACTAGCTCCTTAAACCCTGAAATCAAACTTAGGTGTACCCTTTAAAATGTTTGTGGTCACTCCAACTGGCCTCTAAAATAAAGTATATGCATTATGTTTATCATATCTTAAATGACTGAAAGTCATTCATACCAGTGATAAGTGGGTGAAGATGTCATATGGTAATTACTATCTAGTGGATAAAGAGTTGATCTTAAAGCAAGGTTTCTCTGGGAAGTACTGTCTTTCACATTTAATGGCTTTATGACTGAGATAACCAAAGAACTCAGATATTTAACCTCTCAATGACCTAGATAACTTTCTAAAATTATAATGCTGCAAAAAAAAAAAAAAAAAAAAAAGTGCTGACTTGTGCTGATAAAAGGAGACCACATATGAAATGTTTATATGCCAGTGAAATTTTTGTGACAACTCATACTCATTTCACTCCTAACTCACTCTCCAAAGTGTTCCAAACTTTCTACTATTAGAATGTAAGCTCTGTGAAAGTAGGGACCATCTTATTTGCTTATATTTATATTTCTAGGTCCTAGCACATAGTAAAAACTTAAATACCATCTCTATTTATTCCCTATCTACTTTAAAATCATAAAATACCTGTCAGTGCACCAGATATACTCTCTTGAAAGAAATGCGCTATAGACAGTTTCGTCAAAGTTATTAGGCTCAGATATTGAAGCTTTCAACATTTAACAGATGTTATTGACAAAATACAAATCATGACATAATCTGGAATGTGGATCATGATAGCTCTACTGTCTTGCCCTTTTTCAGACTGTCATTTTGTTTGGTGACTTGTATGAGAAACTCTCAAATGTGATTTACCTTTATCAACACAAAGCAGGACCTTTTCTGCAGCATTAATCTTACAGTTGCTTAGGTCATTTAGAAGTTAAAGATTGGATTATTTTTAGTATCTCAGATCACAAATATATGTTTTTCATATAGTAGGAAATCACTATGCTGAGAAGATCAGTTTAATATGTTATTAATTATTACCATTTAGAGTTAGAAATGACCATAGAAGGCATATAGCAGCTCTATTTCATCATTTTACAAATAAGAATGCTGGATCTTAGAAATTAATCTGTGTAGGCAGATGTCACACTGGGCCTGGAGTCAGGAATACCTGAGTCCAAATCTGGTCTCAAACACTCATGTTTTACTCTAGGCAAGCCATGTAATCTGTCTGCCTCGGTTTCCTCAAATGGAAAATGGAAAAATATAATAGCATCTACTTACCAGAGTTGTAATGAGGATCAAATAAGATAGTTCCTGATAAGGAACTTGAAAGTAAAATGTCTGTCTAAGTTTTACTTATTATGGCATATATATTCTCAAGCAAGTCATTTCAGCTCTCTGTCCTCCATAAAAAATGAAAAGGAATTACTAAATGATCTCTAAAATTCCCTTACATTCAAAAGTTATGATCCTCATTCCCTTGTCCAAGCATTTAATTTTAAAAATGAGAAAACAAGCTCAGAGACGTCAAATAACTTTTCCATTGTCATATAGGCACAAAATAGCACAAAAATATTCCTGCTGGCATCCTCTGACTTTAAATACAGTGTTATTTCCACTGAACCATGCTATTAACTGAGTTGTCCACGTTGCTCAACTAATTTTAGAAGAGAACGCAAAGATCAAAGTGTGTTAATACTGATTGTATATGGAACTACCACAGATGTTATGGTCATAATAAAAGTCCTATTAACAATGACTCTTGTAACCACTTTTCAAAGCTATTGTAATAAAACATTAATGATTATTAAAAAATTAATAGAACACTTTAAGAGAAAAAAAATAAAATTTTTAAAATCTTAATTGTTTCTTAAAGATGAGACCTAGGAAAAGAATGAGTGACTATGTAATTACTCTCAGTGTTCAGAACAAGGAGTTCTGCCAAATCAGAAAAAAAAGAATGTATCTACATATGCAGGATAATATATCTGTATAGAGAATACAAGAAATTTCTAACCCATTGTCCTCCTTATATTTCTTCTTTCTAGTATTCCAGAAAGCTTCACTGTGGCATCAGAGCAACTTGGATCCATTCCACTGATCAGTCTATCTTACAGCAACAAAATTAGATTCTGATTCAGCAGCCAATGTTGAAAGAAGACTTTCTGGATAATGTTGTCTCGGTGGCCAGCATCAATCAGTATATGTGTGAAAACACTGTGTCCCAGTTACATCTTTCAGTGCCAGTTACAGACTTTATCAATGTCACTATAACAAAGTTTGGGTGAGGAAAATATGTGTTTTGCCATGATCAAACTTAGCCTTGAAAATGAGGACACAATTTTCTGGAGAAGTAATGAAAAGTTTAGCTAATGCTAACCGTGGATACCACAGCAGGAATAAAAGTCAATATTCATATAGCAATTCTTATCATTAGTTGTTTGGTAATCAATTTTTACCTATATATTTTATAATTAATCAGCAGAGTCTCCACTGTTGCAACCTAGAATTGCTTCCTCTACAGAAATTACTCTGTTAAGGCTGAAAAAGTTTTAGGACCAGAAATAGTTCTCAAGAGGACTACATCATTAATAATTCCTGTGATCTTAAGTGAGCAATTCAACATCAAGGAAAGGAATAATACAGTCCATTTTGACGGGGTATATCCAGCTGATTTTTTTTTCCTATTATACTGGGCACACATTTTAGGAAAATTTGAGGTTATGTTGCATATGGCTGTAGATAAACTAACTTGTCCTCTATAAGCCATCAAATCTCATGTAAAAAAAATGCAAATGTTCTGACAATTTTTTATAGGAAAAGTTATTTAATTCATTTAAAGCAAATGGAATAATTAAAATAGAAGAGGAAAATGAGAAATATCTAGTATAATGAATGGATAAAATGATGCTCAATGGAATCATAAAATCTTTGAAGAGAGGATGTCAAAAGTCACATAGTCTAACTCCCTACACAAAAAAAAAAAAAAAACACTCTAGTCATTATGATTCAATGAGAAGACTTTTAGTGAGTGTGAATCCATTATACTCAAGACACCCTATTCTACTTCTGATTTATTCTGGTTGTTTGAAGGTTTTCCTTAAATAAAGAAGGAATCTGTTGTCCTGCAAAATCCATCCTAGTCTGCATGTCTTCACTTGGGGATCAGAAAGATGAGTCTATCCCTTCTTTCATTTGACAATTAAACAATAAATTTGACAATTAAATAATAAAAGACAGCAATAATGTGCCCTCTTTCTTGTGTCATTCTTTTCTTTTCTAGATTAAATATCTCCAGGCCTTTTGTGCTATTCACATGGGGACCATTTCTTTCTTCATCTTGGCCACATTCATCTAGCTGCATTATAGCTTGTTAATACCCATCTTTAAATATAGCTTCCAGAATACAACAAAATAGAATGGCATATGATCTTAAAGGCAAAATAGTAGAGCTATCAAGAACCACATTCTAGGTATCTTGGATATATTAATTATTAGATGGCAAATCACACTTGGTGCATCTTGACCTTTCATTCATTTTCACATAAACAACTTTTCAACTAATTTCTTCTCTCTTATACCAATATAGTTAAGTTTTGGTAAATCAACTGAAGAAAAGGGATTGTGTATTAGAAAGAACTTTAAATTCATATTTAAAATACTGAAGTCTATCTAAGGTCTGTAAAATATCTCTTTGCAACTTTGGAAAAATCATCTAAATTCCTTAAGCTTTAGCTTGTTCCTTTTTAATTTTAATTTCTTAAAATTTATTTATTGAAGTAAATATAAAATAAGAAAAAATAGAAAAAGGAAAGACATAAAGGAAAAATAAAACACAAAACAAAACAAAACATGTGCCACTGTCATAAATCTACACATCCTTCTATATCCCACCTTATTCTATTCCTTTCCCTTATACTTCTTTCCTCATTTCTTTACAGATTTTGGAGGATGCTATACCCTTCATGGTGTGTGTGTGTGTGTGTGTGTGTGTGTGTGTGTGTAGTGTTGTCTGGTGGTAGAACACCAGAAAGGAGTCAAAATGTAAAACAATAAATTTCCATTTCAACAAAACATAACAGAAGAAATTAGATTTGTGAATATCCATTTTTTCTTTGATTCCTTGTAGCTTATTCTTTTGTTCTCTACTGCACCCTTTTTACTTTATTCTTTTTTTCCCCTTTCATCTCCTTAACCTCTCCCAAGCAGTCTACAATTAAGCATAGATATATTTATATTATACATATACACTATATATGCATACATTTATACATATATACCTTATATATATATACATGCATGATATACATATACAATCATAATACCTCTTCAAAGACACACACATAAACATATATCTATCTATATACATACATACATAGACCTACATGCATACATACCCACATACATGTGGGTCACATATGTGTTTATATTTACCTGCATATAAACATATCTAAAAAATATTCATATGATTGATATGTAATATAGATTTCTATTTTCTTTAAAACTTTATTTGACTTTGTCTTTAGATCAATAATTACTAACCCTACTCTTTTTTTCTAATAAATTCTACTCATGATCCCTGTTGGTAATGTTACTGTATATCTCATTTCCTAACCCTGCTAACTCTTCTACTTTAATTCTGCTCCTTAACTTGCCTAGCTATTACTTAACTTTTCCCCCACCCATAAATTCCTCCCTTATCTTCTCTCCCCACCCTATCCTTCCTTTTTATCTCATTTTCATTAATATATACCCCTTATCCTAAACATTCTTTCATACCCTACCTTATCCTATGTTACCCTTTCCCTCTTTATCCCTTTCTCACTAATCTATACAACTTGTCCTGCTACTATTACTTTTACACACCCTTCTGTATTCCACCTTATCCTTTATCCTTTGCCCATTAACCTACACACCTTGTACTACTGTCATAAATCTACACATCTTTCTATATCCCACCTTATTCTATTCCTTTCCCTTGTACTTCCCTTATTTCTTTACAGATTTTGGAGGATGCTATACCCTTCGTGTGTGTGTGTGTGTGTGTGTGTGTGTGTGTGTGTAATGTTATCTAATTTACTCATTCCCAATTTGAGTAGATTTTCAAAACTACAAGCCCTCCTTTCTCCTCTAATGCCTCTATATGTATTCTTCTTCTGCATCTCATTTGTATACTAGTTTACCTTTCCTTAGACAGCTTTGCTTTTTAGAGCTAGGTCATCTTTAACTCTGCCCCAATCTCTTTTGAGCTACTCAAATACTGATATCAATTTTAAACATCTGCAATTTCATTGAATGTCCATTTATTTAATTCAATAATATAATTTTGCTGGACATGTTATTTTTGTCCACAGGTCTAGTTTTTTTGATTACCAATATTTATGATTCTAGGTTCTATTTTTTAAATTGTAGCTATTAATAAATGCTATATACAATTACAATAAGCAATTTTAGCTCTGTTATATTTGAATTTATTTTTGTTTGTTTCTTGCAGAATTTTCTCTTTAATCTGTTTTTTTTTTTAATTTGGCAATGATATTCCTATTTGTTTTTCACAAAGGATCTCTTTGAAGTTGTGATCAGTGAATTTTTTTATTTCTACTTTCCTGTCATATTCTTTCACTCCAGAACAAATTTCTGAGATTATTTCTTGCATTACTATGTCAAGGCTCCTTTTTTGGTCACAATTTTCAAGTTGTGACAATTATTCTCATATTTTTTCTTCTTGATTTGTTCTTCAGATCTATTGTTTTTATAACATGTTTCCCATTCTATTCTATTTTTTCATGTTTTATATTTTGTTTTGTTATTTCTTGGTCTCTTATAGCTCAATTCTAATTGTTAAAGAATTTTTTTTTCATTTTCAATACTAAATCTCTTTTTCTAGTTAATTATCTTTTTTTTTTCTATAATCTTCTTTTTCTTGGATGATTTTTATTTATATTTTTAGTTTTTCCTCTGTCTCTTTCATTTGATTTTTAAAATCTTTTTTGAATTTTTTTAAAATAAATGTTCTCTGGGAAGTCCACCATTTAACATTTCTGTTTGGGGTAGAAGAGACTTGTTATACTTAACTGCTATCTGGGGATGAATTCCAGTCTTCCCTGTTCCCATAGTAAGTTTCTATGATTGGAATCTTTCTTCTTTGTTGGTTCTTTTTTTTTTTTTTTAATGAGAAATACAAATATTTCTAATCATGGGATTAAGGGATGGTGTCTTTAGCTTAATTTCAATTCTCCCCTCTGACATGGAACCCCATACCAAAAGCTCTACTCTCCTGCAAGTGCCCACAGTCAGTAGTGTCTCTGCTCCTAATCCTGTACTCACTGGGAATGCTGGTTCCCTCTTGAGGAGAGCTGCATCTCAGTAGCGAAGCTTTGTCCGCTGTACCTAATGAGCAGGGATTCCCTGAGTTGTTTTTTTTTTTTTTTTCTGGACTCAGACCCTGGACTCCCCAAGTTGTCCAGGAGATAAAAATTTCTGTGGTTCAGTCTGAGATTTCAACCAAACTCAACTAGTGCTGGGCTTCTTGCTAGCTGATTTTGCAAAGCTTCCTGGAAGCTTTTCACTTCACATTAAACGCTAGCCTAGAGTCTTTCTTTGGGTCTTCTTAGCTTGTCCCAGGGGAACCCCTTTTTCTTTCCCAAGTCTTCTTTGTTTTTCACTAGTCTATATTCACCCTGAGATGTGGATTTGTTCTGTTTGTGGGGAAAATTTGGAGGGCTTGAAATTTGCTGACCTACTGACTCTCATTTTAAAAAGGAACAGGCAAGAGGGAGCATTCTGGAAAGATGGCAGAGTAAGTCAGCAAACTTCAAGCTCTAAGTCTGAGGCTGACTCAGACTTTCTGTCTCTCAAAGTTTTGGCCTGCTTGTATATTAAAAAGTAGGTGCTTAATAAATACTAGTTGCTAGATCAATTCTTTCATCAGTTCCATAGGACCCCAAACTATAAAATCAGAAGAATTTTCCTAGTAGTTGAATTACTGACTACCTAAAAGGTTTAATTTTTTTCCTTGTCTACTGACTTTTAAGGAAAGTGCTACATAATTCTACTATTTTCTTGATTTGATAATTTGACTCAAAATATTTTTCCTTTCCTAGATGGAATTTTATTGTTGCTATGATCCATTGATAGCCAATTTGGATTAAATTTGGATCTGAGTAAAATATGAGAATATTTCGTTACACTTTCTGCCCCTCACTGTCAGAAATTGCTTTTCTTCCATAGCTCTTAGCACTACAAAGCTTCACAGAGGTCATATATGTCTACCTAATGCACTTAATTACTTGGCTAAACTTTGGTTTGCTGATATTTTGAGAAGACAGTTGAATAATTAAACAGGCATATATGTTGGAAAACTCTTAGAAAGAGAAATGAGAAGCTAATTTCTTCTCTCTTTTGACCTTGAACACTTCTATATTCACAAAAGCACAAAATCTCAGTGTTTGGAAATAATGGCAGTTATCTATTTCATTGTGTACTTTAAAACTTTGTTGTTGTTGTTGTTGTTTTAATCTAGAGTACTTTCCCCTTTCTTTCTTGTCTATTTGAATCATTTTCTTCTTTCATGGTCCAGCTCTCATTTAATTTCTTTCATTTATATTCCATATGATTTCAATTTCCATTTATTCTAAGCTCTTATATTGTCCCTATTACACCTACAATTATCAAAGGAGTAACTGAGGTTTTGACATATGGCCCCAAATTTATAGGGTGCTGACAACATTCATTGTCCTTGAGCAAAGTAACAAGAATACAGCTTAGCAGCTAATTAGCAAGAATATGATAATTACTTAAAATATGAAGGTAGCAGATGATGAGTTTGATGGGCTGGGGTGAGTTCTTCCCCGACCTTCACAATCCCCACTTCAACAAGGGTATACTTACTGCTACTTGATGTGGGCATTTGTTCTGAGAATACAAATTACTATTTATTGCTCTAGTTCTTAACTATTGACCTGGCACTTATATTTTGTTTTAATTAGATTTTGCTTATTTTTTTGAGAATCTCTTCCCAAATAGATTTTGATCATAATAAGCTCCTTGAAGACAGGTATCTTTATCTTCCTTAAAACCCTTGCTCAGTGACACTGATATATTTGCTTCTCAGTAAATATTTATGGATTCTTTTCTTATTAACCTCCCTTTCCTTTTTCAATTATTTTCTTACTTCTTTATCTTAACCTTATAGTATGGAAGATTGCAAAGAAATTGGAAACAATCACCACCAAGCAAACAGTCAAAAATGCAGAGAAAATGTACAAAAATGAGGAACTGAATTTCAATATATAAAAATGCAGAACTATTTGAGTTATGAAAGAGATAATAATATTTTTTTTATCAATTCAAACAGCCAGGAATGTTAATCATTGAATTTATGAAAAAAATATTTTGTAAAATTTTGAACATAATGAACATAATATAATTCCATGTTCTGAGATCCTGGATATTTCCTTTCTGGATAAAAAATAGACTGGTGAATAAAAGCGAATGTTATAGGAGTATTACTAAGTAGATATTATAACTCTCTCAGGCCAATTAGTTTTTTCAGTGTTCAATATCAAAAAAAGTTCCTCTCTAACTATCTCTCTTAAATATGAGGAAAATACCTCTCAATGTCTAGGAATTTGTTCCTGATATTTTTTATCTAATGCTCAAACAAACTTTTAGTAATATATTAATTTTTATATCATCATAGTTTCCTCCTACTGTCCTTTCTGTGACCCAGAAAATCATGTCATCTAAAATATAAAGGGAAGTGAAACAAATTATCATAACTGATCATTATGTTGAAAAATATACCAACAAAAATATTTTTTGAAAATAAGTGAAATGTGTAACATTTATAAATTTTTCATCTTTCTAAAGGAGCAGGATAGAGTTGTCTTTTCATTTCTCTTTTAAGCTAAATGTTTATAACTTTTCAACATTTACTTATTTTAGTTGTTCTTTCTACCTATATTATGTGTGTTATAGATAGAATAGACATAGAAAGAATTATTACAGCATGTTTTATCAATTTTTGAGAGTAATTTTTATTAACTACTATTTGTTTGAGAATCTGATGAAAAGTTTTTTTTTTCTAATACATAAGAATCATTTCTTTTATTTTTCCTTTAATAATTGCTTTATATCTAGGTATATTTCTTATTCTAAGATTAAGGGCTTTTCTTTTTAGTTTTTAGTCTTTATTAATTAGTGTATTTTATATTTTGAAGACAATCAATTTAATCTGCATTATCACTTTTGTTACCATATAATTAGCTATATTAGGTTCTGATAGCTTTGTATTCAACATTTCACCTTGTTTATTTTCTATTTCATTCAATTGGTTTTCTGCTATCTTTTAAAAAATCATATAGTTCAAGGTTTATGAATTTTGTTAATCTTTTCTGCTATCTGTGTGACCCTGGGTAAGTCACTTAACCCTGATTGGTTTGACACCCCTCCCCATAATAATAATCTTTTCAAAGAATTAAGTTTTATTTTTTCTTCTTTTATTTTTAATATATGTCTATTTGGTCTCATTTCAGATTTGCTTATTTATTGACTACATAATTTTTAAAGGCATATTAATCAAGCTTCATATTTTGGATGCTATTCATTTTTATTTGTTGAAATATGATTTTTCTACTAAAGAACAATTTTTCTGCATCCTAAAATATTGATGTTTGGTTTTATCATTATCATTTATTTTCCACATACTTATTAATTTTTAAAAAATGTCTTCATTGTTCAGTCTTCACTTGGATCTGTTATCTTTTTCAGTTTAGTTCCAAGTCTACTCAAACCATAAGCACATTAATTTATTTATAGACAAGATGTTGTGAAGTTTAATCCAAGATGTTCCAAGGCTTTTCTTCCACAATCTATTTGATTTCTATTTTCACTCTTGTCTTTTTGTGTGCCTTTAAAAAGTACAACATCTCTTAATTGTATTTCTTTTGTTATTTTCTTATTATTTTTGGTTAGTGAGTTTACTTTTCTTACAATATTTGAAAGCAAATTATTTATGTTTGGTTTTCATCATAAATGTTTTGAACAACTATTTTTTTAAGATTGAATGTTCATTTTTTTCTTTGTTTTCATTAATGAATAGACTTTCATTTGAAGGTTATATCAATTTTGGTTTCATCTTGAGCTCCTTTTCTCTTCAGAATGCAGTATTCCATTCCTATCTGAATTTTCTGGGTTGTAGAGAAATAGTATTGTATTATCCTGATTTTCTTTCTTCTTCTTCTTTTTTTTTGTTTTTTACATTCACACATTCCTGCCTCTCTCACTGTCATTGCTTATAGAATATGGTAATTATTTGAATGGTTAAATTTAATAAGTATATGTCCTGTGATAACAGAATGAGATTCTTTCTCCACCTTCCAACACCACAACCACACTTCCTGAAGGTGTTATGTACGTGTTTTCTACTGTTACTTTTGTTTCTTTGTTCCGAAATTCTGGGAAGATTTCTTGCATTTTGTTGTCTAGTTGTATGTATGTATTTGTGTGTATTGTATGGGTTTTGTTTTGTTTTGTTTTACTAATGTTTTTCTGGGACATCAGTAAACAATAACTTTTAAACCATCTATTAGCATCCTGTCTTTGAAATCAATGTTTGGCTTATGGGGAGATGATGCTTGATTTTTAAAGTCATCAGTGTTTGCTCCTCCTAGATTGTCTTTCACTTCTGTCTTTTTCTATTCTTAATCAGTTATTCTAATTTGTTTCTTTGATAAGGTAATATATCACCACAGTGTATTCAAGTATTTTTTTTAATTCTACCAATTATTTCTACTTCACAGGACATAAATTTTGCTTTCATAATTCTTATTTCTCTTTCAAACTATTCAGGGACATCCACCTGTTATTCCATGCTTCCTTGGGAGCTCAAAGTTTCCTGTGTTTCATCAGGTATTAATTCATTTTACTTTGTCTTGCAATATTTATTCATAGATGTCTGGAATTGTTTAGCTGATTTGGAGGCCACATTTCACTCTTACATTAATATCTTCTCTATGGTTATGCTAAAAGTCCTTGAGCTTTTTTTCTATATAGAATAACACTAATTTCAATATTTTTTTCCATATATATTCCCCTATTATTTACTTCCTGACTTTTTAAATATAGGTTTCCCTGAGGGTTGGGCTTCAATGCCATCTCAACACATTTCACTAGCCTCATTTTCTGTCCAAGTGATGCTCTAAGACCCCATATTGAAGCTAGTCTCTTTCATGATTTAGTGTAGTGTTTCATATTCATAGCCAAACAAATATGACCTCATGATGTTTCCAATTCTCTGACTTTTTGCATTCAGGACCATCGTTGCTGAGTAATTATAGCAGGATTTAAGAATTAGCATTCCTTACTATTAATTCATTGGGCTATCATCTCAAATAAGGTTGATGATGTACTAGATCATGGAAAAAGTTTAAAATGCTTTATCTTTTATAAATAATTCTTTTTAAAAGAGGTTTGAGAGATGGTAAAGAAAAGAAAAAAATATGTATTCTTCATCTTATGGTTATATAACCAAGAAGTTGTTTCATGATTTTTTTTAACATTTAAAAACAAAGGTAAGATGAAGATCCCATTCTCTGAAACCATTTATACTATTTTATGAATCTTGAAAAGGAAAGTAAGGATTAGTTGGAAGCTGTGACACTAAGAATGGTAACTGTTTGTCTTTAAAATGGAAAGATGACCAAAACTTTTTTAAACATAATTGCTTTGGAGGAAAATTTCCAGGATTTTCCAGCCAATAAACTCTCATATATTTTCTGATGAAAGTCTTTGTTTATAAAAAAGAAGAAGAAGAAGAAGAAGAAGAAGAAGAAGAAGAAGAAGAAGAAGAAGAAGAAGAAGAAGAAGAAAAGGAAGAAAAACATTTTAGAAAACCACTGTTTTAAGAAGAATATGGAACTGAGATTATTGGGGAAATATTTTAGAGTTGACAGAATATGTTAATGGTGAGAATTTTAAGATTATCAGATCAAATAAGCTTTATGAGAAGAACAGAAGAGGATAGCTATTAAATGACTTCCTTCTGGATTATTTTTGTAAAGGAAAATTTTTCTTCTAATTGATACCATAAAGTTCATTGCTGTAAATTGAAGTTTATGTCAAGTTTTTGGCACTGCTTCAATGAAAACGAGCAAGTTCACCTTGATTCCCTAATTCCAAAAATTGGCTCTATTAGAAATTTAGATGGTTATTTTCTTACTACTGTTGTTGGGATGACATTGTCTTCATGGGATATTTCAACTTAGGTTCACAAATTTTTACTTGCTGAGTTGTTGATTTTTAGTGCATCTGTCAATTTAGGGTTTCTTTGGTCCACAGGGCTCAGTCTTTGTCCTTGAAAAGTTGTCAGCTGCAAGACACAAAGAAAATTATATAACCAATTAAAGTGAGGCAAAGTACAAACTGTCATATAAAAGCCATTAACCTCCAGAGAAACATAATGATTGGTGTATCTGGCAGGTTTCTTTTTCAACTCCTTCAATTCTAATCCTTCTCAAACCCTTTCATTCATTTAAAGGCACAGCAAATGGAAGTTTTCATAATTTGTGCTATGGAACCTCATTAACTTCCTCATCAATTCGTCATTCTAAAATGAACATTTAATAGTTTACTTTCATATATCATTTCACAATTATGTCACCTATGACTTTATTTTGTTTTAGACTCTATAAAAACACTGTGTTGTTATTGGCTATTGAAAAATGTTTTAAAGAGGGGAAGGTAAAGAAACAAACACAATAGTCTTTATTAAACTTCTATAGTATGCCAGGCCCTATGCTAAGTGATTTACAAATATGATTTCCTTTGATCCTCACTATAATCCTGTGATGTCGATACTATACTCACCATTTGTAGACTAAGGTTAAATTATTTGCCATGAATCACACAACTAATATGTACCTGAGACTGCACTTGAATCTAGATCTTTTGGACACCATGCTTTAGCCTATGGACTACAGAATTGATTAAGATGGTTTTATATAAAGATAACTAAAGATGCTTAAGCCTTGAGACAAGGGGTTGTTGTTGTTATTGTTGTCATTTTAACTACTCTAAAATCAGAATGATAAAATGCAAATTATAGAAGTAACCCTACAAATCACCTTACCAAATCTGTAAAATGATCAAAAATATTTTCCTAAGTACTCTTTCATCTTTCTTTGAATGGCTCTATAAAGCTGTTCATTCTTTTAGAATTCTTTTAAAAAACTTCCATTTTGTGTATGTATATAAATATAGTGTGTGTGTGTGTACATGTGTGTGTGTGTACACATACACATATAACTATAATTTTCCCCTTATGTCAAATTTATATTTGCCTTTGAGTGAAAGACACAAGAGAGATGAAAAATGAAGATGGAATAACCATAATGTAGTGACAAAGCTATCTCTATTTCTATTCCTAAATAAGATGGGTACTCTAGTTTATTCTTGGGCAATATATCTTCCTGTATAGCAGCATTTTGATTAGATCCTGTTAGTCCTTTATTTTCTCTCTTATAGGATCATAGGAACCTGCAATCTTTTCTTGATTTCAGGATCTGAAAGAAATAAAAGAAATATTTCAAAAAATAAACCTAATACTCACATACAACTTACACATTTTCAAACAACCATATATTTTACTCATTCCTAATATATTTGTATTTATATTCTAGATTTTAAATCAGTCTACTTAAAAATATTTTGAAAATCCTCACTATATACAGTACTATAATGTATGCTGGGTTCTATAATGGTCTAATTATATAAGCCTATCTTGCAGCCAGAGAAATATTTTCATTTTAAAAATCACTGAAAAAATACACAATATATACATATACTATGGAACACATGTAGAGAGAAATAACAAGGAAAAAAGAAGTGCTTTGTCAATCAATCAGCTAATAATATGTACAAATCTAAAAGAACACATAATAGATTGGTGGGAATGCAGATTAGAGAATTTTTAATCAAATTCACTGACTCTGTTTTGAATGGCCAGGGAGGGACTTCATTTGATAGTTAGGAATTCAGCAGCTGTTTTGAATGAAATGAACAGTGATAAGCAATAAATAGAAGCAGAGTATTAGAAACATAAAATGTGGCTTTGGATAAGATGTCTGAATGGTGCCAATTATTTCTCTTCCCTCCTTAAGTCATATGTGTAATCTTTAGACCAGTAAGTGACCTGCATGGGTACAATGAAGACCATGATCAGAATGTCAATAATGAATAAAATGATTGAATTTAAATAATTCATAGAACATCCAAATAATTCAAAAGTAGCCATTTTTTTCCCTGTGAATTGAAATAATTTCATTCTTTACAAGTTAAAGATCCTCCAATTCCTAGAAACATATACTGTTTCTAAGAAAATTCTCCAACCCCACCACCATCATTTTAATCCCTCCTTTAAAAGTAGTTCTCATTACATGGAATATTTAGAATATCTAGGTTTTAGTATAGTGGATTATAGAAACAATTTTTTCAAAAGCCTAAAAGTGTGAAAGTCAGTGAAGTATGTCCAATAGAAATGTGAGGTATTCCAATGTGAAATAATGGAATGGGAAGAATAAGAGACCTCCCACATCAGAAACAAACACTCTGAAGAAATAAAGAAAGATGAAAACTTAATTATGGCTTTGCAATTTATAATTAATTTCAATCATGTATTTAACTTTTTAAAAGTATGTATATTCAATCTTCTTATATCAAAATACTTGTAAAAGAGAAGTAGCATAAGAGGAGCACCAACATACCTAATAGTTCATTTACAAAAATCACCACGATGCCATTTCACAGAAAAGTAAATTAATATTTAGACAAATCAAAGGATGGATGACATCACTAGATGAAATATTATTTATGTATTCATTTTGTTATCTATGATTATTAAACCAAAGTTTAATAAAACAAAATTTCAGATATCCTTCAAACAATATTTCAAATTTTTGTTGAATTCATCCCAAATACTTCCATACGATTTGCTCCTTTTGGGGCTTTAGTAATTTCTTCCAGAGTCACTTGCACCTAACTGACATTGAATTGGTCAAGTCATGTTGTCACACTAGAAGATGGTGAAAAAAATTTTGATGGATATAATTGGCCATATAACTGCTGGTTCACATAGCTTCAGTGAAGTGAGCATGACCCTTTTGACTTCTTTCAGATCACACTCTGCTCTATCCTGGTTTCATAAAGATATGGGTTTCCCTCTGAGCAGAATACATAGAAGGAACTTAGGAATGAGGGTCAGCCATGAATTTAATGAAAAGCTTCCTAGAAGTCACATTAAATACACTGCTGCTTTTGGCATATGGACTTGAAAATGTTCTCATTTCAAGCATGTGTGACTAGCTGATTTAGTGTGTGTAATTGCTTTCTGTGGTCATGGTTTTGAGGCACGTCACTTATTTTTTAAAGAAAATTTCTTATTTCCAAGTATATTGCAAAAATTAAGTAAGGTAGAAATACACAAACATAAAATGTCTATTTTATCCAGGGAAGGGTCAAAATAATTAAGCTAAAGAAATACAGATTTGGTCTGAATTTTATGTCATGGTCGTTTATCAGGGCATTTAGTCATAAACAAGAAGTCATTTTGTCCACATGTTCTTGCTTGCATTTGCAAGTAATTTTCACTAAGGTTCATTGAAGACTCATATAAAATGGTGATTGTGAAACCAATCTTTATATAAATCAACTGAAGTCAAAATCCAAATCTGCATAATTAAACAAGTGTGGACTTCAATAATTTAAATGTCATAGTTCTGAAACAACTAAAATCATTCCTCCCCAGGTATTTTGGAACACATTTCTATATGTCTTTGAAGATCACAGCTCTCGATATACTATCTTCCAAATTACTGATGGCAAAATTAAAAAAAAAAAAAAAAGAATCACAGTTAACTGATAAAATCTACAGATAACACAAAAACAATCATTTTAGGAATTTGTTTCTGTTTCCTTCCCTACCAAACATTTAAGTAGAGCTGCTAACAAGTAGACTGCTTTTTTACTGTCTCCTCATTCTTTTCTTCTTAATTTCCTGGGGCTATGGTCCAAATCCTATACATCTGTCTTGTAGATGATGCATTATAACATGACCAGCCCAATTCTCCTAAGTGAAATAACATTATCTTGGCTTGTCTCCCTGATTCCAGACTTCCCTCTCTCCTCCTCCATCTTATCCAATCCTTCCTCTAAAATATTGCCAGTTCAATTAACTTCAGTTCCACGAATATTTATTAAATATCAAACTATTCGCAAGGCAATATACCAAGTAGTTGGAATATAAAGAAAAAAAAAAAAGGTCTCTACCACAAGGATCTTACAATCTAATAAAGAGATTAGTTCATGCACAAAGATATCCATAAAATACAGGGTTCATTAGGGTCAAAGAAGAAAACAAGAATAAATAATCCAGGGAAATAAGATTTTTACCCACAAAGGATAAGGGAAGTTTTAATTGGAGAAATAGCCCTTGGTTATAGCTTTGAAGAAATAGAAATATTTCAACAAGCAGAAATATTGAAAGTTACATTTTATCATGAAGAATAATGGAGATATGGATAGAATATGGACATTCTTGTCCCGTATGACTGGATGAAGGAAGAATTTGGAATAAATTAGAAGTAAAACTAGTAGTCCACTTTGCAAAACGTTTGTGCTTTCATATTACTTTTTTTTACCTCAACTCTTCTTTTTTAAAAATTCATAGTTTTAAACAATTAGATATCATATTCATGTGGCTTTCAAAGTTCTTCACATTTTGACTTCATTAAAGCTAGGCAAACAATCATTGACATGACTAAGTTATAAAGCTTGATGTTTTCTTTATAGAAGTGTAGACATTTTGATGTAAAATTTGTTCCTGAATCCTAAGAAAATTTGACACTAGATAGTCCATTTCACTTTTACTAAATTCCCAGATTAGAAATGCAAGGCATCACAGAGAAATTCTATCAGCAAAAAGAAAAAAACAAAACAAAACAAAAAAACCCCAAAAACCCCTGAACTCGTGTTACTTATTTTGCAATGATCAAATATTTTAAGTCCCTCATTTTTTTCATGAATTAAAATGTATATTAACCAATATCACAATTCTTAAAGAATCATTTTACACTAGAAAATATGTACTAAGAATATTTTATTTTTTTATTTCCTAATGGAAGGATTTTTTTCATCTGTTTTATCTTTTCTTTCCTTTTTAATTTGTGAATTGATATTTTAACATCATGTTCCTTCTTTAACATTTTTCTCTTACATTAAACCCTGTGTTCTAACAAGAAAAAATATGTAAAACTATTGTATCTGGCAGAATATGAAAAATTTTATGACTGTAGTCCCCTAAATTTTCAATCAAGAGCAGAAGCAAAATGTAGAACAATAGCTGGATGTCCCTTTTCTATAAGGATAATAACAACAACTATTTTAATATCTTGATTTCCTTTTAATCTTATATTATACATATATATTTAATTTATGCATAAAATTAATTTGAAAATATATCCATAGTTTGGGAGGATAAAGCACTAGTCCTTCAGTTGGAAGACCTAAGTTTACATTTAGTCTCAGATACTTATTAGCTTTGTGAGACAGGTTAAGTCACTTAAATTATGCCTACCTCAATTGTAAAATAGGAATCATACTAGAAATTTTTATAACATATGGAATACATTATATTAATGTATCTGTATACCGTGTGTAATGTAACATTTTTCTTTCTTTCTTTTTTTCTTTTTTTGCTGAGGCAATTGGGGTTGTGACTTGTCCAGGGCCACATAGCTAAGAAGTGTTGTGTCTGAAGTCAGGTTTGAATTCAGGTCCTTCTAACTAGGGCTAGATAACTCTGCTACAAATAGGTAAAAGATTGTTTTCATGACCCACCCAGGTCCCAGTTTCTGCCTGGAGTTCTGGGATAAGAGTTTTTTGATGTCCTCACTATATCTTGCTAAATCCAGAATTTAGTTACCTAGGCCATTTTTTTTTTCATTTTTTATGATATTTCCTGTTATTGTGATTTCTAGACAGCATCTTTTTTTTTTCTCATTGCTGAAAGAGGTAGTTATCATTCATTTTATCTTGAATACAAGCCCTAAAAAGGAAACTGACTTTTTTTATGGCTTCTATGAGCTCAACAAATAGCTTAATACAGTGCTTTTGAGCTAAGAACTAATATTCTTGTTATTGGCTTCTTCTTTATTGGATGAGCAATTATGTTGGATTTCTTGTGGCTATCTAAATGATTGGAAATGATCCATTTTCTCATTCTTACTTGTCCATGAATTATTTTCAAATTTTCAAGCCTTTATAAGAAACTTTTCATTGATGGTGGATTTTTTATTGCTTTGAAACAATATATCATCATAAACCCATTCACTTTTGCTTCCAATTATTCATTAAGGGAGTCTAGAATTTATGATTTCCTTTTTTTATTCCTTTCTAAGTTTCTTTTTTAAATTGACTTCAATTAAAAAAATAAAAATTTTCTATGCTTACTATATAGATACTGATATATATATTCATATATAATATGTGTATGTATATAATGATATGTATATATGTTTATATATACACATATGTATATATATATGTGTGTTATTTTGATTTATCTTGATACTAGATACTTCCAATTTCAATCACAATCACAAATTTGTTTTATTTATGCTGTTGAGACATGTGATGCATATTGAATATTTCTTAATTATTCTGCCTTTTCTCCTATGGCCTTAATATAGCTATTGTATATATTACTGTATATAGGTGCTAAAAGTTTTTTTCCCCCCCAGTTTTCTGACAGATATTCTGAGAATACATTGATTCATTATGATTGTTGTAAAAACAGCTTTATTGAATTAGTTTTATTTTTCATCACATTCACTAATTAGATTATCTCTGTCATATTTCAACAGGGACTTTAAAAAAGCTTCTAGTCAAATCATGCACATCTACTATTTAAAATCATTTGAGATTTTGGTACTATCTTATCATAAATTTGTTACTAGGAATAATCCCTGAAGTTTATACTAAGTAAAGATATTCAAGGACATCAGATTCTTCAAAACTTTCATCTTCAAATTTAATACCCATTCAATTTAAATTCTTATTTTGAATAATCTAGGCTTGGATATTAAAATTTTGGTGTTGATGGTTTGTTAATTTGCTTATTATTGTTTCTTTATACTGCTTGTTGCCTGACTTAAAAATGAGAGTTGCTATAAGACTTAGAAGTTACTACTGGCAAAAAACAGTATGGAGCCCGGACCTATGACTAGCAACATTTGTTTCCATTTTTGTTGGCATGTAATGAAAGTGTTTATTTTTTTGTTCATTTCTTATTGGAAGTTTAACTTCTTTGGATCTTACTGCTTTGGTACCTTACGTCTTCACTTTGTGTTCTGTCTTTTCCCATTAGAATGTAAGCTCCTTGAGGAAAAGAAATATTACTTTTACTACTTTCTATCCCTATCACTTATCATAGTACCTGACTAAGTAAGTGACTGATAAATGTTCTATTCATCAACCTACTAGAATATGAAAAAAACATATTATCTCCAGTATCTTCCTGTCAAACTTATTAACCTTATGGATTTAAATAGGACCAGCTTGCAAACCTATCCTAGCACCATCTATTTCTTAAATTTATACCAGCAGTGTTACTGACTTGAGTGATAATACGATATTATTAGGATTTAACTGAACAGAGCTTTGGTTTTCTTACAGTCATTTAGAACTACTCTAGCAGTTTTTGGATTACAGAATATCAATCTGCCTGTTTGACATTCCCTTATTTTTCTCCAGCCACCCCTTCCCACATAATGGATATACACACAAGTATAGAGGATGGATTAAGTTTTAAGGATCTTATTTTGTTACGTATTGACAATATAAAAATTGATAATGCTTAATGGAGGTAATTAAGTAATGTAATGCATAGATAGAGTGCTGTATCTGGATTGAGGAATATTTGATTTCAAATCTGGATTCAAATACTAGATATGTAACCCTAGATAAGTCACTTAAACTCTGATTAACTCAATGTCTTTAACTGTAAAATGGAGATTTTAATTTCACCTATCTCATAGGGCTGTTGCAAAGTTAAATAAACTAATATTTGTAAAGCACTTAGCAGGATGTCTAGCATATAACAAGTACATAAGAAATACTTGTTCTTTCCCTTTTCTATCAGTCTAGTGACCTAATCATAGTAATGCATTAAATTAATAACAAGGTTTCAAGACCAGAGATAATTTGCTTTAATTTCCTGTTTTTACATATTAACTGTCTTCACTTAGTTATTCAACTCAAAATCAATTCAAAATCTTATTTCAGCATGGTAATGGAAGATCCAGAGGATCTTAGTTTAAATCTTAGTTCTCCTAACTATTTATGTGATTTTTAGAAAAGTAATTTCAGGACTTCCGGTTAAGATGGCGGAGAGGAGGCTCACAGTTGCATAAGCTCCGCACTTTCTCTCACTATCCACTTCATTACAAGCCTCTGAATCAATGCTTGACTGAAAAAAACCCACAAATAGTTACCAAGAGAAGCCATCCTTAAGATCCGCCAAGAAAGGTCTGTCTTTACTGGAGGGCTGGGGCGGTTTTAGATCGGGCGCAGGCGGCGGGCAGCGGCAGTGAGAGCACGGGAGCAGAGCTGAGAGGGGGTGGGGAGTGATCGCAGCCGTCTCTGCGGGGAGAGCTTCGCTACAGGTTTGCAAGTCAACAGCCCAGCAGAGAAGCTAAAAACACCGGGGCTGAAGAATACAACCGCAAACAGCAGCAAGTCAACAGCCCAGCAGAGAAGCTAAAAACACCGGGGCTGAAGAATACAACCGCAAACAGCTGGAGTCTCTCAGGACCTGGCCGCCCCCCCCCTTCCCTCCCCACAGTGACTCAGCACGCTCTGGGATCTCAGAGCGCAGGCGCAGCACAGTCCTGCTAGTGCCTCACTGCTGCCCCTGCAGTCTGTAGAGGAAGCTCGATAACACTCCCAGCCCCCCCCCAAAGAAAGACTCCAGTTTTTTCTGTTTTTCTTTGGTAGTTTGTCTCTGATTAATAGACAGAATGAGCAAGAAGCTGAAGAGGACTTTAACCCTTGACAGCTTCTATACAGATAGAGAGCAGACTCTAAATCCTGAGGAGACTAAAAACAGGCAGTCCCCAGGTGATTCCCCAAAGGAGGAGATCGTCTGTTCCTCAGCACAGATGAACCTCATAGAAGTGATTAAAAAGGCTCTCACAAGGGAGCTAGAAGAAAAATGGGAAAAGAGCCTGGAGAAGTCAGTTAAAGAGAGAGTGGATAAAGAAGTAAAATCCTTGAAAAATAGGATTAGTGAACTGGAAACAGAAAACAGCTCTCTAAAAAACAAAATTGGCGAAATGGAAAAAAATTCCACAGAACAAAAGAACTCAATTGGACAATTAGAAAAAGATTTTAAAAAAGTGAGTGAAGAGAATACTTCACTGAAAATCAGAATTGAACAAGTGGAATTGAATGACTCGAGGAGACAAGAAGAATCAGTCAAGCAAATCCAAAAAAATCAAACAATGGAGAAAAATATGAAATACCTTCTGGGGAAGACAACAGACCTGGACAACAGATCCAGGAGAGACAATCTGAGAATCATTGGACTCCCAGAAAAACATGATGAAAAAAAGAGCCTGGACACTGTCTTCCAGGAAATTATCAAAGAGAACTGCCCAGAAGTCATAGGAACAGAGGAAAAAATAAACATTGAAAGGATTCATCGATCACCCACTGAAAGGGATCCTAAAATCAAAACACCAAGGAATATAGTGGCCAAATGCCAGAACCCTCAGATGAAAGAAAAAATATTGCAAGCGGCTAGAAAAACCCAATTCAAGTATCAAGGAGCCACAATAAGGATCACCCAGGATCTGGCAGCATCCACATTAAAAGATCGAAGGGCCTGGAATATGATATTCCGAAAGGCTAAGGAACTTGGTATGCAACCAAAAATAACTTACCCAGCGAGAATGAGCATCTTTTTCCAGGGAAGAAGATGGACATTCAACGAAGTAAGCGAATTTCATCTATTTCTGATGAAAAAAACCAAAACTTAACAAAAAGTTTGATCTACAAATATAGAACTCAAGAGAAATCTAAAAAGGTAAAGATTAATCTTGGGAACTATATTTTGACTATATAGATGTATAAAGAATACATGTATACCTTGTTCTAGAAATTGATGTGGAAAGGACATTGTACCAGAAAAAGGGTAAAGTGGGGGTAGTACATCTCATGAAGAGGCATAGGAAACCTATTATATCTGAAAGAAAGAATGGAGGGGGATGAATATAGTGGGTATCTTACTGCCTTCAGAATTGGCTTTAAGTGAAAAATCTTAAGACATATTCAATCTATGGTGAAACTTCTCCCATCTCATTGAAAAGTGAGAAGGGAAAAGTGGAAAGGGAAGGAATAAGCTAAGCGGAAGGGAATACGGGAACTGGGAGGGAAAGGGGTAAGATAGGGGGAGGAACTCTAAGGCAGGGGGAGGGACACTAAAAAGGGAGGGCTGTGAGAAGCAAGGGGTGCTCACAAGCTTAATACTTGGAAGGGGGGGAAAGGGGAAAGAAGGGAGGAAAGCATAAACCGGGTTAACAAGATGGCAAGTAATACAGAATTGGTCATTCTAACCATAAACGTGAAAGGGGTAAACTCCCCCATAAAGAGGAAGCGGTTAGCAGAATGGATTAAAAGCCAGAATCCTACAATATGTTGTTTACAGGAAACACACCTGAAGCGGGGAGATACATGCAGGTTAAAGGTAAAAGGTTGGAGCAAAATCTACTATGCTTCAGGTGAAGTCAAAAAAGCAGGGGTAGCCATCCTGATCTCAGATCAAGCTAAAGCAAAAATTGACCTAATTAAAAGAGATAAGGAAGGACACTATATCTTGCTAAAGGGTAGCATGGATAATGAAGCACTATCTATATTAAACATATATGCACCAAGTGGGGTAGCATCTAAATTCTTAAAAGAGAAACTAAGAGAGCTGCAAGAAGAAATAGACAGTAAAACTATAATAGTGGGAGATCTTAACCTTGCACTCTCAGAATTAGATAAATCAAACCAGAAAATAAATAAGAAAGAAGTCAAAGAGGTAAACAGAATACTAGAAAAGCTAGATATGATAGATCTCTGGAGAAAATGTAATGGAGACAGAAAGGAATACACTTTCTTTTCAGCAGTTCATGGAACCTATACAAAAATTGACCATATATTAGGACATAAAAACCTCAAACTCAAATGTAGTAAGGCAGAAATAGTAAATGCATCCTTTTCAGACCACGATGCAATGAAAATTACATTCAACAAAAAAGCAGGGGGAAGTAGACCAAAAAATAATTGGAAACTAAATAATCTCATACTAAAGAATGATTGGGTAAAACAGCAAATCATAGACATAATTAATAACTTCACCCAAGAAAACGATAATAATGAGACATCATACCAAAATGTATGGGATGCAGCCAAAGCGGTAATAAGGGGAAATTTCATATCTCTAGAGGCCTATTTGTATAAAATAGAGAAAGAGAAGGTCAATGAATTGGGTTTGCAATTAAAAATGCTAGAAAAGGAACAAATTAAAAACCCCCAGTCAAACACTAAACTTGAAATTCTAAAAGTAAAAGGTGAGATCAATAAAATTGAAAGTAAAAAAACTATTGAATTGATTAATAAAACTAAGAGTTGGTTCTATGAAAAAACCAACAAAATAGACAAACCCTTAGTAAATCTGATTAAAAAAAGGAAAGAGGAAAATCAAATTGTTAGTCTTAAAAATGAAAAGGGAGAACTCACCACTAACGAAGAGGAAATTAGAGCAATAATTAGGAGTTACTTTGCCCAACTTTATGCCAATAAATTCGACAACTTAAATGAAATAGAAAAATACCTCCAAAAATACAGCTTGCCCAAACTAACAGAGGAAGAAGTAAATATCCTAAACAGTCCCATCTCAGAAAAAGAAATAGAACAAACTATCAATCAACTCCCTAAGAAAAAATCCCCAGGACCAGATGGATTTACATGTGAATTCTACCAAACATTTAAAGAACAATTAACTCCAATGTTATATAAACTATTTGAAAAAATAGGGATTGAAGGAGTCCTACCAAACTCCTTTTATGACACAGATATGGTACTGATACCTAAACCAGGTAGGCTGAAAACAGAGAAAGAAAATTATAGACCAATCTCCCTAATGAATATCGATGCTAAAATCTTAAATAAAATATTAGCAAAAAGATTACAGAAAATTGTCACCAGGATAATACACTATGACCAAGTAGGGTTTATACCAGGAATGCAGGGCTGGTTCAATATTAGGAAAACTATTAGCATAATTGACTATATCAATAACCAAACAAACAAAAACCACATGATCATCTCAATAGATGCAGAAAAAGCATTTGATAAAATCCAACATCCATTCCTAATAAAAACACTTGAGAGCATAGGAATAAATGGACTTTTCCTTAAAATAGTCAGGAGCATATATTTAAAACCATCAGTAAGCATCATATGCAATGGGGAAAAACTGGAACCTTTCCCAGTAAGATCTGGAGTGAAGCAAGGTTGCCCACTATCACCATTATTATTTAATATCGTATTAGAAACACTAGCCTCGGCAATAAGAGTCGAGAAAGATATAAAAGGAATTAGAGTAGGCAATGAGGAAACCAAAGTATCACTCTTTGCAGATGATATGATGGTATACCTAGAGAACCCCAGAGATTCTACCAAAAAGTTTTGGAAATAATTCATAATTTTAGCAAAGTAGCTGGCTACAAAATAAATCCCCATAAATCCTCAGCATTTTTATACATCACCAACAAAACCCAACAGCAAGAGATACAAAGAGAAATTCCATTCAGAATAACTGTTGATACCATAAAATATTTGGGAATCTATCTACCAAAGGAAAGTCAGGAATTATATGAGCAAAATTATAAAAAAGTCTCCACACAAATAAAGTCAGACTTAAATAATTGGAAAAATATTAAGTGCTCTTGGATCGGCCGAGCGAACATAATAAAGATGACAATACTCCCTAAACTAATCTATTTATTTAGTGCTATACCAATCAGACTTCCAAGAAAATATTTTATTGATCTAGAGAAAAAATAACAACAAAATTCATATGGAACAATAAAAAGTCGAGAATCTCAGGGAATTAATGAAAAAAAAAATCAAATGAAGGTGGCCTAGCTGTACCTGATCTAAAATTATATTATAAAGCAGCAGTCACCAAAACCATTTGGTATTGGCTAAGAAATAGATTAGTGGATCAGTGGAAAAGGCTAGGCTCACAAGACAGAATAGTCAATTATAGCAATCTAGTGTTTGACAAACCCAAAGCCCCTAACGTCTGGGAAAAGAATTCATTATTTGATAAAAACTGCTGGGATAATTGGAAATTAGTATGGCAGAAATTAGGCATGGACCCACACTTAACACCATATACCAAGATAAGATCAAAATGGGTCTATGACCTAGGCATAAAGAACGAGATTATAAATAAATTAGAGGAACATAGAATAGTTTATCTCTCAGACTTGTGGAGGAGAAAGAAATTTGTGACCAAAGATGAACTAGAGACCATTACTGATCACAGAATAGAAAATTTCGATTACATCAAACTAAAAAGCCTTTGTACAAATAAAACTAATGCAAACAAGATTAGAAGGGAAGCAACAAACTGGGAAAACATTTTCACAGTTAAAGGTTCTGATAAAGGCCTCATTTCCAAAATATATAGAGAACTGACTCAAATTTATAAGAAATCAAGCCATTCTCCAATTGATAAATGGTCAAAGGATATGAACAGACAATTTTCAGAGGATGAGATTGAAACTATTACCACTCATATGAAAGAGTGTTCCAAATCATTATTGATCAGAGAAATGCAAATTAAGACAACTCTGAGATACCACTACACACCTGTCAGATTGGCTAAGATGACAGGAAAAAATAATGATGAATGTTGGAGGGGATGCGGGAAAACTTGATTTATCTTGATACTAGATACTTCCAATTTCAATCACAATCACAAATTTGTTTTATTTATGCTGTTGAGACATGTGATGCATATTGAATATTTCTTAATTATTCTGCCTTTTCTCCTATGGCCTTAATATAGCTATTGTATATATTACTGTATATAGGTGCTAAAAGTTTTTTTCCCCCCCAGTTTTCTGACAGATATTCTGAGAATACATTGATTCATTATGATTGTTGTAAAAACAGCTTTATTGAATTAGTTTTATTTTTCATCACATTCACTAATTAGATTATCTCTGTCATATTTCAACAGGGACTTTAAAAAAGCTTCTAGTCAAATCATGCACATCTACTATTTAAAATCATTTGAGATTTTGGTACTATCTTATCATAAATTTGTTACTAGGAATAATCCCTGAAGTTTATACTAAGTAAAGATATTCAAGGACATCAGATTCTTCAAAACTTTCATCTTCAAATTTAATACCCATTCAATTTAAATTCTTATTTTGAATAATCTAGGCTTGGATATTAAAATTGTGGTGTTGATGGTTTGTTAATTTGCTTATTATTGTTTCTTTATACTGCTTGTTGCCTGACTTAAAAATGAGAGTTGCTATAAGACTTAGAAGTTACTACTGGCAAAAAGCAGTATGGAGCCCGGACCTATGACTAGCAACATTTGTTTCCATTTTTGTTGGCATGTAATGAAAGTGTTTATTTTTTTGTTCATTTCTTATTGGAAGTTTAACTTCTTTGGATCTTACTGCTTTGGTACCTTACGTCTTCACTTTGTGTTCTGTCTTTTCCCATTAGAATGTAAGCTCCTTGAGGAAAAGAAATATTACTTTTACTACTTTCTATCCCTATCACTTATCATAGTACCTGACTAAGTAAGTGACTGATAAATGTTCTATTCATCAACCTACTAGAATATGAAAAAAACATATTATCTCCAGTATCTTCCTGTCAAACTTATTAACCTTATGGATTTAAATAGGACCAGCTTGCAAACCTATCCTAGCACCATCTATTTCTTAAATTTATATCAGCAGTGTTACTGACTTGAGTGATAATACAATATTATTAGGATTTAGCTGAACAGAGCTTTGGTTTTCTTACAGTCATTTAGAACTACTCTAGCAGTTTTTGGATTACAGAATATCAATCTGCCTGTTTGACATTCCCTTATTTTTCTCCAGCCACCCCTTCCCACATAATGGATATACACACAAATATAGAGGATGGATTAAGTTTTAAGGATCTTATTTTGTTACGTATTGACAATATAAAAATTGATAATGCTTAATGGAGGTAAGTAAGTAATGTAATGCATAGATAGAGTGCAGTATCTGGATTGAGGAATATTTGATTTCAAATCTGGATTCAAATACTAGATATGTAACCCTAGATAAGTCACTTAAACTCTGATTAACTCAATGTCTTTAACTGTAAAATGGAGATTTTAATTTCACCTATCTCATAGGGCTGTTGCAAAGTTAAATAAACTAATATTTGTAAAGCACTTAGCAGGATGTCTAGCATATAACAAGTACATAAGAAATACTTGTTCTTTCCCTTTTCTATCAGTCTAGTGACCTAATCATAGTAATGCATTAAATTAATAACAAGGTTTCAAGACCAGAGATAATTTGCTTTAATTTCCTGTTTTTACATATTAACTGTCTTCACTTAGTTATTCAACTCAAAATCAATTCAAAATCTTATTTCAGCATGGTAATGGAAGATCCAGAGGATCTTAGTTTAAATCTTAGTTCTCCTAACTATTTATGTGATTTTTAGAAAAGTAATTTCAATTCCTATAAATTTACTTCCCACTATCCTCCTGCTCAATTACTAGTCAATTTGGTTTTCTTCCAGGGCTATGTACCTACCAGGCTCATCAACACTTTTTTAGACTTGTTCATCACTCTTTTTAGGGAATGCTTCTCCCTTTATTATTGAAGGCTAATCACAAGCCCCATATTCTCCATAAAATTTACTTGATTACCTCAACTTTTAAAATCCTCTCACTTCTCATATTCTTGCAATATTTTTATTCTATAAGACCAGAAAAAGAAGTGAACATTCCAATAATTATTTATTTATTAATTTTTTAAATGTTAAGATTATCTCTTTATCTATCTTCTTTCTATTCAATTCAACTTTAGAAAAAACAAACACATATATATTAAGCAATTTTATGTTACCAGACACTATGTTAGTTCAGGTAATAGAAATAGAAAGGAAAGGAGGAGAGAGAAAAACAACAGTTTCCATCTAATAAAGGAGGTAACAGTCTATTAAAAAAGTGAATAGATTTAACAGGAAGCTAAATACAAAATAAGATGGAGAAGAGTGCTGTAAAGAGAAAGTGGAATCTGAACCATTATAAAATCTATGACAGTAGAGCATATTATCCCATCTCACACCTTATTCAATACTGATAACTTAGTATGTGCACAATAAATATTTCTCAATTGATTTAGTAATTAAATATTGCCCTCAGAGAGGAAATTCTTTTTATATAGCTCCCATGAGGCTAGACTAATTTCTCTACTGTCAAATAAATCCTCAAAAAAAAAAAAAGCTTTCTATTTTTCTATCTTTCCTGCCACTTTCTATCTTTCCTGCCATTCTTGACAACAATGAACAATATGTTACACAGAATTGGCCAACATGAGAAATTAATTATTAAAAAAAACTTCAAAGAGAAAAGAAAATATTCTGCTTGACAAAGGAAATTTCCTACCCATGTCTGACTTCCTTATAGTTAAACATAATAATGTCAATGCTGTTCAAAATCTCACTACTATTAGAGAATTTTGGTGGCAAGATGACATTCTGAGATCATATAAAATGTCCATACCTAAAATTCATCAGCTAATAAAACTTTTAAAAAATTCAAAGCTTTATAGTAGGAATGTAATGGAACCTTCAAAGGTCACTTTTGATGAAGAGCACCATAATTAAAAATGATTCAATATTATAACAATTCCACTGCAAATTTTATATCTATAATCTTCCTGCTTTCCTTTGATTTTTCTAAGCTTAGCACTCTAAGGACTGAGAATTACATGAAAAGAAATTTATTCTCATTGAGTTTCGTACCTTTGTGTATAGAAATAAGAATTATGTCAGAAAATTTGTTCTCCTTTTCTTCCCTTCCCCTTGTGGAAAAAGTAATGAATTTGGGGGCCATGAGGACTTAATGATTTTGATCTGCTAAAATAATTTCCTTCTGAATTTTTTTGTTAACCTGCCAGTTTTTAGTTTTCAAGGGCACTAATTTGATAGTGAGTACACTACTACTCAAAGACAGTACGCTTAATTTCTGCTCCTTGGCAGAGAACTCGTGAATCAGATATACATTTTAGAAAAAGACATACATTTTAAGACATAATATTTATTTATTTGCTTGACTATGCTTATTTATATAAATGTATACATATGTATATATATATATATGTATATATATTATATATATATAAGCTTAGGGGGAGAAAGAAGGAATAAACAGTGATATGTATTCAAAAAATAATGAACATTTTAAAAATAGTATTAAGAGACAAAAGAAAGATAAAAATCAGATACTGACAAAATGGAAGTTTACTCCCTCATTAGTTTTTAAACATGTTGAATTGATAATTTATGAAATTATAAAGTGGGAGAAGGTATACCTGATTCTTTGGGTACTCTCTTGGGAGAACCTATGATTGCAGTGGGATAGAGGACTGCAATCACATTTTGTTAAGACACAGAAGATTCAGAAACAAGTAACAAAAAGAATACATAGGCAAACAACATAAACTCTGGAGGATAGGTTGGTGAAGAGAGATAGGTTATGTTTTGGAGGGAATGGAGAAAAGGAGAAAAAAACAAAGAATATCATTATGTAACCATGGATAAAGTTAGGGACACTATATAGCATGAATTGTATAGAGATGGAAAAGTGCTTAGGGGTTTGAAGTTTCAAGTATCATTTTTTAGGCTTCGTGGAGGAAACAGGCAAACTCCTATCTCTGCCACCTTGGAGTCAGTTCATTAACATAGCCAAATTGTTTCAAAGTTGTCAGTAAAACTTTAAATTTATACATCATCTCAAAATCATAAAACTCTCTTGTGGTGATTTTGGTCATACTGAAGAATAAATAAATTTAAACTTCCTGGAAATTTACAAATCATTAGAGCAAAGGGCCCTGACAGTAGCTTCTTGATGACTTCTGCTGGTTCAGCATAATATGAATTTTGATTAATATATAATATTGTAGATGATTTGTCAATAATAATAATATCAATTATACTACTTTGATCTTTCAGGTAGATTGCATGTGACATCCGGTTTACTCCTTTGCAATCCTGTTTCCTGCTATTGTCATTGTCCCTTTACTGACTACCTATAAGCTTACTGATTTGTATAGGTCAATGGAACTAAAACAAAGTACATTTTAACATATATATTAAAATAGCATATATGTTAACATGTTAGCTCAGCATTTCTTATATTTTTCTATCCTTTGCTGAAAAGATTATATGTAAATTCACAATTTAAAAGAAAAATATATTGAAAGAATCAAATAAACTGTTAAACTTGTCCAAGTGTGTTTGCATTCCTTGCTGTGTGTGTCTTTTTTTCTTGTTTGACTCCTTTGAAAACAAAACTAGCTCCTTCTTCTTCCTGGAATTTTTTAGAATTTTTTAAAAGGCTTAACTTTAAGAGATGGACAAATTATAAAAACATGCTAATTTAGCCGTGTTCTAATGCAACAATAGCTAGAAGGTTTCTTCAAAATGTACCAGGATGTTTACCATTGAGATGTATATTTCTATTTCAGAGTCATAGTTCTTCAATAAAACATATTTGTGTAAATCCAGCAGCACAACATCATAATCAAAAACACAAAAAAGTACTTGATATTCCAGAGACAGAAGGACATTTTCTACCCACATCAAAAGGCTGGGAGATTCCCTGTCCTACTGCCTTTGATTTCCAAGAATCTTGACTTTAAAACTCAATAATCCTGCACAATCCTGCCAGGTTGTAACAAATTAACAACTCAGAATCTTAACCTTTTCAGCTCTGGAGCTCAGGCCTAGAATATACATTCATCTGACTCCCAACTTTAAAAAAAACAAAAAAACAAAAAAACAAAAACATAACTCCACTAGGTAAATAGATATATCTCTATCTATGCACACACACACACACACACCACACACACACACACACACACACATACACACACACGTCAATTTTGTTAACTGCCAATCTTCTATATATGATCTTGCTTTTCTTTTTTAATAATGGAAACTCTTGGGAAAGACAGGAAATCTCTTGATTTTTTTTTTTTTTTTGTATGCTCATTGCTTATATAGTAATTGGTAAATATATGTATAAGCACTTAATGACTTTTTATTCATTCATTATTTCATGTATTCATTCACTCAATGATATTGTCATGTTTTACTATGTATAATTCTCCAGATATTTCAGCATTTACATGCCTAATTGTCCTTTGCAATGAATTTAACAAGGATTTAATCAGAAATTTTGCTGAGAAAAAAAGACTTTCATTCCACATTCAATACAGTATTGCTATCTATAATGATGTTGGTGGTAATAATACTTTCACACAGATCTTTGTTAGCAAAACATCACACACATTACACACAGATAAACAATCTCTCTTTCTGCCTCTCTCCTTCTTTCCTTCCCTCACTTCCCCTTCCTCTCTCCCCTGCACAGTCTTTTCAGCCTCACAAATCTCTGAAGCAGGGGCTAAAGTCTCCATTTTAAAAAGAGAAAAGTAGTCCAACATGTAGCTTAATTGTCATTTGACATGTAAAGAACCAAAAAAATTTCAATGAATTTTCCAATGGCACACTGGGAACAGTAAAGCAAACATTTGCACACACGTTATGATTTTAAATATGGTATTCTCTTTACTACATGACAGACTATCTATACTTAGTATTCTTTGTTAAGCACATCACAATACATGACTTTCTATATACTGTATGATTTTCAATAAATATCGCTTCAAATGACTGACCATCTGACCTACTTCACAAGGTTAGTAAAACAAAATCAATCAAGGATTATACATACATTGGCAAATGATGGATTATGCACAACCCTTTTTCTCTTATGGAATGGAAATGCAAGGTAGCAAAGAGAACAGTGCAAATTCTATCAAACAATTCTAGGACACAAAGCACTATGATGCCTCAGTTGGCCAAAACTAATTCCTTTACTTGATGATAATTTTATTCTTGAGAGAAAACCTAGCTGCTGAGAATTTTATATCAGATAACAAGCAATGAAGCACAATTTTTGCTGCAATTCCATTGAGAATTTTAAAAATATCTTTTATCACTGTGTATAATCTCTCCACAAATTCATAACATGACCCCTTCACAACTTTTAATTTTGTACCTCTCCTACTCATATTTTCATGGAGAATCAACTCAACTTATTACATTCTTTAAAAAAAAAGAAATTTCAAAATGAAAATATAAAATCACCAGTTTATTATATATCTAAGATGAGTAACGTACCTTTTGTTTTAATATTTAGTTCATTAGTATTTTTAAAAATATGGAACAAAAAAGAAATTTTCCTACTTTCCTATGGCTCATATCAATATCCTTGTTATAACATGTGATATTTTATAGATGGTTAGTTCACAAATGTATGCCAAAAAAAGCCCCAAATAAATGTGAAACATCTGATACAGCTTTGGGGCATAAATGACTTCAACTCACACATCCATCTTATAATGATTTGTGATGTTTGCCTTAACTATACACATGTAGTTTGAACTTTGACCTTTTTTTAAGGAAAAAATTTTGACTTCATAAAATACATGAATGACCAATGATCTTGGCACTTTTGTGGGAGCAAGATCAAAATCTGTCAATTCTTCCTCATTGTCTACTAATTAATCATTCCTTCAAACAAAGAAATAGGACAAACATTCCAAACATCTTGTCTTCTAATAAACTATTAGAAAACAAACAAAACCAAAACACTTTTATACTTTGGACTATTTTAAGTTAGCATCTATTATAGCAAACTAAAAGTCACTTAATATATATATGCACATGTATGTAGGGTGTAAGGGGGTTTGGAACTGACTCTACCACTAACTGAGATGTCTTTTCTTGGTGATTCTGTTCACTTTGTTGAATTTCAGTTTCCTCATCTGTAAAATGAAGGAATATACTATATGATTTCTAAGATATCTTCAATATTTAAAATTTTATACTTCTACATTCATTCATATTATTCTGAAGTACAGTCATTGATTTCATCTCAATGAGTAGTTTACTATTTAGAAATTTAATTCTAATCTAATCTCTGTCTCAGAATTCTTACCTTCTAAAAAAGGGTCACCTTCCTCAGGAAAACTTTCTTGATTACTACCATTGTTAGCATTTCCCCTCTACAACCTTGTATTTAGTTATCTGCATATATGTTTAGTACATATAGAATGTACTCTTCTTGAGAGCAAGGATTTTTTTGTTTCTACTTTTGCTGTTTTAAGTTTCGGTATCTTTAGCTCCTAACACCCACTCATAGGTGGGTATTTAATTTTGTTAACAATATGAATAAACATTACTTATCATGATACAGCAGCATCAGACTTCCACATCACTTTCCCCTACCTCTGCCTCTCTATCTGTTTTGTATTTATTGGCAGATCTCCCTGTCTCTTTATGTGCACGTCTCAATCTATGTCTCCTCTCTTTCTCTTTTCTCTTTCTCTCTATCCCTGACTTTGTATCTATCATCTCTCTTTCTCTCTTCTTTCTGTTTCTTCTGTTTCTTTGCGTCTTCTCTCTTAAGTCTCTTTGACTCTCTCTCAGTCTTTTTCTGTCTCTATCTCTGTATCCCTCTCTTTCTGTCTCTCTATATCTCTCCACAGACAGATAGACAGACAGACACACACACACACACACACACACACACACACACAGAGATACACACAAAAGTAAACAAATACACATATTATCTTCCTCTAATTTCCCAATAAGAAAACTCACTCTTCTAAGCCAAATCAGAAATTGTCTTAGAGTGTTATTTTGGACAATGAGAAGTACCACTTCCTGAGTAACAAAGACAGTTTAAGTCAGAATCAGAGCTTGAGTGCTTATCTATGGGTCTTCCCAGGTGGGCTCTCTACCCATTATGCCAGTCTTCCTCATCTTCTGTTTTGAAGATAGAATAATACTAGAAATATGATTTCCCTGGTATAGGAAGTTAGTGATGAGGAAAATTCTTTTATCAATACACATAGGCAAATGCTTTGTTACTATAGTCTTAGATTTACCTGGAGCACTGATAGTTTAATAGATTTGTCTATAATTACACAGTCCAAAATATATTTGAGAAGGGACTTGAATTTATGTCTTCAGGAAGACCCATTCTCTACCCATTATGATGCCTTTCTTCTTCTAGATATATTATTTGTATATAGCTATTTCTAAGAGTTAAAAAGCTGCCTGAGAAGCAGCTAGATTGTACACTGATTAGAATACTGGACTTAGAGTTAAGAAAACCATCAAATCCTGCTTCAGATGCTTACTAGTTATGGGACCCTCATCATGTCACTTAATTTCTTTCAACTTCAGGTTTCTCATCTGTAACATGGGTACAATAATAGTACCTACCTTAAAGAAGTAGCAAATTCCTAAGTGAGATAACATATATAAAAACACTTTGCAAACCTTAAGGCTTGGTATAAAAATAGAAGTGCAAAAATAAATAGTTCTCTTAAATTTTTTGGACATAGAAAATATCAGTGTATCAATGCATAGAGGAATCTCTGTCCTACTTATTCTCAAGAGTTAGATACTTATTGTTATTTGAATCTCCAGTGTAAATCAAATACCTTGGATTCAAAGAATATCTGAATCTCAAAAGAAGAAGGAATCAGAATCCAAGTCCAATTTGTAGAGGAGTATTAATCCCTTATGCAAGATCTCTGACAAGAGGTCAACAATTCTTTCCCAGAAAACCTTCTTCCTTAGGATAGAGGAAATGCCTTTCTTCTGAGCAGCTCATTTCCCTTTTGAAAAACTCAAATTGACTTTGCAACTCCAGACCATTACTCCTAATTCTGACTTACTGCATCAAACAGAACAAATTGGCTTTTGTGTAAATTGAAGTTGCCAATACTGAAAGAGACCACACAGTCCTCTGCCCCCGCCTTTCAATCCCACAGCCACAGGTGGTTTAGGAAATCCCTTTCAGACTAAAGCCTCCTTAAAGACAAGAATAGTTAAAGAGCTCTGAACAGTACTTAATGAGCTTTTCAAAGGGAAATTACAATTTACTCTTACCCCCACAGCTCTTATGGATAATAGAGTGTTAGTGTGTGAAAGAAGGATTTTACCTTCTAACAACATACCACAATAATGAAATATTCTACATTAAAATCTATTCTCTTTCCTGTACTTCTTACAATCTTGAAGTTTCTCTTATTTAACATCATTTTTTTTCAATTTCTATATTTGTGTATGTATTTTATCTCCTCTTTTCAAATCCATACTTCTTAATACTATCATATCACATTTACATACCACTTTCCTCTTGTCCTCTTAGTTTAATCTACTATTATTTACCAAACTGTTTTCTTTGGAGAAAAGGGGATTGATCTGTATAAGTGGGATCTCCAGGTATTCAAGTTCCCACCTCAGAAGGAAATCCCTTTACTACAACTGTCTCTCATGGTACATATGAGGAAACTAAGGTTCAAAAAATAAATAAATAAAGACAATTTGTTCACAGTCCTAGAGAACCAGGTAAATTTTTAAGCCTAGTTTTTCTAAGCACAGTTCCAAAGCCCTCCATTTTACTGGTTTTCCCCTTCATTTTATCAGTCTTAATGGCTTTTTCTTTTTTCTTTCCTTTCCCTTCCATTTTTTTCTTAAATTAAGCATGATCTACAGCATCCATGTTGATGTATCATAAATTTGACATCACAAATGTTTGAGGAGAAAAGATGAAAGTTTTATTTAAGATTTCTGCAATAACAATCACTCAGAATGTATATGCCCAGGCAGAATGCTAGAGACTATGATTATGGGGTTGGGGACTTTATATAAGAAGTAAAGAATCTAAGGACTTTCCAGGTGACTCCACACTGTCTCATGGTTATCAGAAAGGCACGGAACTAAAATATTCCATGGTTTGGAAAGAAGTTGCAACATCTGTTAGTAAGAACTTTAAATGTTACAGTACGCTTGGGACCATAAAAGAGGATAGGTTCCTTAGGTAAATAAATAAAGACCAGGGACAAAGTGGAGAGACTACAACTAAAGGCATGTTGATTACTTTGGTACTTATAAATATCAGAGCTTTATCAAGTTATCAATAAGGTGCCTCATAAGGCACTAGCTCAGAATTCCAGAAGAAAAGGTCATGGCTTATGTAGGTTTTGATTTAGACAGATGAATTGTCTATGGGATGCTTTTGAATTGGATAGAGCTTGTAGCTGGGGCTGGAAACAAGAAAACTCTTCTTCAGGTTAGCTTTTTCTTGTAATTCACCCTAATAGATAGAATGGACCCTACAAAAAGGAAGATGGCTTTCAGGGTGGGGGTCCTTATACAAACAGGATGACAAGATTTGCAAACTACAAATAGAGTTATAATTTTCTTGGCACATAAATGTATATACACACAGCTATACATATGCAAACATCCCTCAATACATGTGTGTGTATGTGTGTGTACATATATATACACAAATATATATGTTTGTATGCATACATACATGTGAATATATACAAATATATTTTATATATACATGTGTGTATATATGAAAATTATTGAAAAATGATTTATGATATCTTAATGAGCTTTTCAAAGAGAATTTACAAATTATTCTTACTTAAGACAGATGATATACTCTTAATTTATTTAATCTAAACAACATATGTGTTGTGGTATATATATGTAAAATACATATATACATGCACACATGCATGTATCTGTGTGTTTGTTCAGCTGCTTTTCAGTCATATTCAATTCTTTGACCCCATTTGTAATTTATTTGGCAAATATACTAGAGTTGTTTGTCATTTTCTTCTAACTTTTTATAAATGATGAAACTAAGACAAATAAGGTTTCATAACTTGCCAAGAGTCACATAGCTAGTGTCTTGGATCAGATTTGAATTCAAGATGAGTCTTCCTGACCCCAAGTCCAGTGCTCTACCCAATGTACTACCTAGCTATTATATATGTATTTTTGTGTACACACATATATACTTATATCTACTAAAGGTCTATGTGGCCATACTAATTGTTAAGCTATGCATTTTTATTTCTTCTTACATCTGTACAAATAAACTATTTGTTTTTATATGTGGACGTTTGAGGTTTTGTTTTATTATTTTTCAAAAATCTATTGATCGGAAGTTTCCCTTATGGAGGTGGAATGGGGCGGGGTGCATTTCTAGTCATACTAAAAAAAAAATTCCCAATAAAAATTTTTTTTAAAAAATTGTCATTTCTTGACAAAAATGTAGCTTCTAACATTTTTCTGCTCTAATCATAGTTCAAATAACTAGGTAACAATAAGTAACATTTTGTCTGGACATACCATTAAATGATATTTTACTTATAAAAATCTTAAACATACAATATAGTTCATAGATGAAGGTTTATGGATAAATGCCATTAGTAACAATGACCATTAATTCTGCTTTATACACAAAAATCATTAAGTGATGGAGCTATTGAATTTTTAATTTGTAGGGAATTTCAATATAGGTGGAAAGACTTTTTTTTCCTTCCACAAAAGGATCTAATGTTGCCATAGCATTAACCACATCAAAATGGATCAGTTTATTCTTTACCACTCACTATGCTCCCAGACTCTCTAAATAAATTCAAAATCTACAAAATAATATTAGTGCCTAATAAATAAACTTGTGTTAGGTTGTCAACCTCATACTAAATCTTTTAATCTAAAACTAGTTCTTTTCCCTCACAAATCTTCTGCATGGCATTCAGAATTCTCTATTTCCCTCCACCTCTTCTCTCTCTTCCTCCTTTCCTCCTTCTATCTCTGTCTCTGTCTCTGTCTATCTCTCTCTGTTTCGCTCTCATTCTCAAATGAGTCTAGTGGTTTTCTTACTAGTGGATCACATGTCATATTTCTTCTTGTCTACTACATATTTCTTTATTTATTTTCCAGTTCATTCTACAAAGAATGCCCTACTTCTTCTTCTAAATCTTTCCCATCTTTCATAGATCACCTTGAAGTAACTTCCTCCATCTCACTTCCATGACTATTCTAGCCTGCAGCTTTTAGCTCCTCCTGCTCCAGGTGTCCCATACTGCTTTTAGTCTGCTTTTCATTTTAGCATTTAAAAACATGTTTAATTGTTTTCTTTTTAATATTTTTCTTTTGTTTGTATTTTAAGGGGAATGTAAATTTTCTAAGGAGATAGGTGATGTTTTACATCTCTGAAATACATCCAACACAATTTGAGGTGCACAATTGACACCCTACATACAGGTATTGATTGTGACGCCTCCTCTTTTATTGCTGAATTTGAAGGGTTTATGTTTGCAAAAGTGATAGGTTCTTTCTAATCTCCAGAAAGGTTCTATAACTGCCCCCAGCAGTTCCTTGTCTGGGAGGAGTGGAGGGAAGAAATTACAGTAAAATATTGATGCTGGGAAGCAAAAGCTAATGACTTTCAATCCTGTCTTTAGCTTCCAAATCCCACACTCTTTCCACTAAAATGTGTTAAACCTGTTTTCTCCCCTTTTCTTCCATCATTTCATATCTTCTCTTCCACTCTGTTTATGCTCCAATACCCATATAAAAACATACACATATAAAGAAGTATGTGTATATGTTTCTACTCACTGTTACATGTAACTAATATGCTCTGTATGTGCCTATATATGTGTATGCATTCACACATATCCACATCTACATGTATTGTACATATGACTCCAACAGTATGTTCTACATATTCTGCATATATATGTGCACATACATGTGTGTGCACACAAGTTTAAGTGTATAAGTATTTGTATGGTCCTTGCTTCCCCCTGACCTTAGTTCAGTTGATCTTAGACAAATTTATAGATATATCCACAGGTTATATTCACAAATGATGAGCTATTACTATGTTAAGGAGATGATCTCTCTGTGAAGTATGAACATCATTTTCTGGATATATTAACCAAGATCTTAGACACTAATCAAAATAAACATTTTTTTTTCATTCTCCTAAAGGGCCAGAGCTTATGGAGAATAAGTTCATTTTGGTAAGTTAAAAGGAAATGTAGAAATTGTAGAAATATCTATCTTTTTACCTCCTGTGTGTGTGGGTAGAGGGGTACAAGGAGAACCATCTATAAGTGGAACTATTCTGAAGGAGGATGCATGCAGCAGTTGAGAAATCAGTTCAATCTAGTTTTTTAAAAGTACAGGAGTAAGGAGGCTGAGCAAAGATGGCAAAGAAAAGGCAGGTATCTTCAAAATCTCTCTTAGAACCTTTAATCCACAAAATAACAGGTCAAAAAATTTTTATAGTTTTATACCAACCGGGAAGCTCAGCAGGAAAGTTCTGCTGCACTGGGTAAGAGTGGAGCTCAGTTCAAAGAAAGATATACAAGAATAGACCAGGACCCAGCAAACCAGGAGTAGGTCTTGGAGTAAGTGAGACAATAACTACTTCCAAAGAATAAAAATTGGTCAGATGGAGATTGCAAGAGGTCTCTTTGCTAGCCCTTGAAGCAGGACTTTATTGCTTTGTCCACACTTGAATCTAGGTCACAGTCCTGGGTAGCAATCCTAGGGCAAAGAGGAACACTGGTGGAGGAGACCTTCTGGTCACAGTGAAGAAGGGCCCTTCATCACAGTTCCAGAACAAAAGGAAAGTGGATGTGTAGTTCACAGACAAGATTGTGATCTAGGAAATTTATAAAAATACCTCTGCTTAAAGGATATCATTTTTTAAATAGCTTTGTGTTTACACGTTATATGCATGGGTAATTTTACAGCATTGACAATTGCCAAACCTTTTATTCCAATTTTTTCCCTCCTTCCCCTTACCAAGCCTCTCCCCTAGATGGCAGAATGACCAGTAGATGTTAAATATATTAAAGTATAAATTAGATACACAATAAGTATACATGACCAAACTGTTATTTTGTTGTACAAAAAGAATCAGACTCTGAAATATTGTACAATTAGCCTGTGAAGGAAATCCAAAATGCAAGCAGGCAAAATATAGGGATTGGAAATTCAATGTAATGGTTCTTAGTCATCTCCCAAAGTTCTTTCGCTGGGTATAGCTAGTTCAGGTCCATCAGAATTGATCATCATATAGTATTGTTGTTGAACTATATAATGATTTCCTGGCCCTGCTCGTTTTACTCAGCATCAGTTCATGTAAGTCTCTCCAGGCCTTTCTGAAATTATCCTGTTGATCATTTCTTACCGAACAATAATATGAGGACATCATTTTGGAAGATCTGAAAACACACATGGTCCTAAATGTATCTTTGAAGACAATTGCATGAAACCCCTAAAATTTAGAACAGTGCACCCTCTAGCAGAGCACAATGTTAGCAAAGAATCAAGAAATAGCCTGGAAAAATGAATAAAAAAAATTCTGAATACAGAAAATAACCATGGTGAAAAGAAGGATCAAAGCCCATACTCATAAGAAGAGAACAATGTGAAAACTTTCACATCCAAAGCCTCAACTATAAATATGTTTAGAATCTGGTCATGGAAGAGCTTTAATAGAATTTTTTTAAATTGAGTCAGAGAAGTAGAGGAAAAAAATTGTGAAGGAAAATGAGAATGATACAAGAAAATCATGAATAAAATCGTGAAACATCATGAAAATTCAAGATTCAAAAGGAGACACAAAAAAATTTGAAGAAAATAACACTTTAAAGAATAGAATAGATAAAATGGAAAAAAGAGGTATAAAAATTCAATGCTCAGAAGAATGTCTTGAGAAGAATTGGCCAAATGGAAAAAGAGACACAAAAATTCACTGAAGAAAAGAATTCTTTTAAAAAAGGAGAAGCAACCAAATGGAAAAGAAGGTTAAAAAAAATCTCACTGAAAAAAAAATTCTTTAAATATTAGAACTGAGCAAGTGGAAACTAATGCCTTCATGAGACATCATAAAACAATTAAACAATACTAAAAGAATGGGGGGAAAGACAATGTGAAAAACCTCATTGTAAAAACAATTGACATGGAAAATAGACCAATGAGGAATAATTTAAGAACTTGGATTAATTGAAAGCTACTATCACAGAAATTATCAAGGAAAACTTCCCTGTTATTCTAGAACTAGAATATAAAATAAAAATTGAAAGAATCCATTTATCATCTCCCAAATGAGATTGCAAAATGGAAATTCATAAGAAATTCTAGAGTCAAAGAGAAAATATTGCAAGCAGACAGAAAAAAAATTCAAATATTGTGGAACCATAGATAAGACAACAAAAGATCTAGCAGATTCTACATTAAGGGGGCTTTGGAATATGATATTCCAAAAGGCAAAGAACCTAAAATTACAAACACCAGCTACCCAGCAAAACTAAATATAATCCTTCAGGTGAAAAAAGAATTCCTGATTCAAAACCCAGAGCTGAATAGGAAATTTGACTTTCAAATACAAAACTCAAAAAAAGCATTAAAAGGTAAACAAGAAAGGAAAATCGTAAGAGACTCAATAAGATTAAATATTCTTACATGAAAAGATGAGACTTGTATCTCATATGAACATTCTAATTATTAGGGCAGTTAAAAGAAATACATACACAGGACATAGGGGTGTGTGTGTGTGTGTGTGTGTGTGTGTGTGTGTGTGTGTGTGTTGAATAATGTGGAATAATATTTAAAAATAAAATTATGGGGTGAGAAAGAAAAATACATAGAGATATAAACCACCTCACATAAAAGAGGCAAAAAAGAACTTTTATTGGTAGCAAACAACACCTGAACATTACTCACATCAGAAATTACTTAAAGAAGAAATAATACATACTCAATCTCATATATATATATTACCATACAGGAAAGTAGGAAGGGAAAAGGAAAAGAATAAGATAAGCATGAGGAATTGAAAGAAGGGAAAGTTGAGGAGGCAGTCAGAAGCAAAACAATTTTGAGGAGGAACAGAGTGAAAGGAGAAAGAGAATAGAATAAATGGAGGGAATGGAATGGAGTGGCAAATAGTTATCAATCATAAATATGAAAAAGTGTACATACATTTCTTTGATAAAGGCCTCATTTTTCTTTTTCTTTTACATTTTTCAAATATATAAAAATACTGTTAAATTTATAAAAACAAAATCCATTTCCTAGTTGACAAATGGTCAAAAGATATGAATAGTCAGTTTTTAGATTAAGTAATCAAAGATATTTCCATGTGTAAAAATTCTTTAAACCATTGTAATTGGAGAAACACAAATTAAAAAACTTCTGAGATAGCACATCACAACTATTAAATTGGCTAACAGGACAAAAAAAAAAAAACAAACCTATTTTGGAGAGGATGTGGGAAAATTGAGACATTAATACATTGTTGGTGGAGTTGTGAGCTGATTCAAACATTCTGGAGAGCAATTTAGAACTGTGCTCTGAAGGCTATAAAATCATGCGTACTTTTTGACCTAGGAATGACACTATTTTTCAGCAATGACAAACCTTTGTAGGTCTGTATCCCATAAAGATGGGGGTGGGGGGTGGAGAAGGAAAAGGAAAAGAACCTATATATACTAAAAATATTTACAGCAGCTCTTTTCTGTTAGCAAAGAATTGGAAACTGATGGGAGGCTCACTAATTGTGGAATGGCTAAATAATATGTAGCATATGACTTTGATGGAATACTATAATGCTATAAGAAAAGATGAATAGGATACTTTCAGGAAAAAACAAACAAACAAACAAACAAACATGAAAAGACTCATGAGTTATTGCAAAGTGAAATGAGTAGAACCAGGAGAAGATTCAACACAGTTACAGCAAAATTCTAAGATGAGCAAACTTTGAGTGACAATTATTCTAAGCGATACAGTGATCTAAGACAACTTAAATACTTAAGATGAAAAATATTATCCATCTTCAGAGAAAAAACTGGAATCTGAATATTGATCAAAGCCTGCTATTTTTACTTTATTTTTCTTGGATTTTTTTTTTTTTGGTCAATGTTTTGTTTATATGTTTGTTTGTAGAATATGACTAATATTAAAATATGTTTCACATGACACACACATAAATAATCTATATCAAATTGCTTTTCTTCTCTCAATAAAAGGAGGGAGGCATGGAGGGAGAATTTTAGAACTCATAACTTTAAAGAGGAATATTAAAATTGTTTTTCCATTGGAATGGGGAAAATGAAATACTAAATAAATATATATATTTTTAAATATGTAGAGCCCCATCCTTCAGATGTTCATAATTATAGAGTAATTAATTCAAGAATGAAAAGGAGTGTGACCTATAGTTGCAAAGAAAAGGGAATACCATGAACTAAAGAGAGAAATTAAAATTGAAAATCAACCTGTGGACATAAGTAGACTATGGGAGTCCAGTTAAGTAGCTTGCCCAGAAGAGATACTATATAAGCCAGGCAGTTTTGAGGGTGTTCCATAGGAGAGAAAGCTCTTGGAAGATATGAGATACCATAATTGTGAGTTACCTTGGCTACATACGTTACCCCTACATATGCTTCTTACAACTATATAATGATGGAATATATTCTCCCTAGAGTCCTGTGAGAATTGGTGGGATAATACATTCATTGTTTATGAGAAGAATGTTTTGTAGCTACTATTTTTAATGTGACATCTTAGGAAATGCGTTTGCTAAGAGGTAATTGAATCTATTGGCTTGTTGTTAAGGAGAAACATGCTAGTAAGGGCTAATGGTTTCTAATTTTAAGAATGACCATCATAGAGAAATTATGGAATTAATTTAGTTTAGTTACAAGGTGCTTTATCCATACTGTGAATGGGAGCTATTTTCCCATTTCCCTAAGTAACAACACATACACACAATCTTGTAACTATTTCTGAAATTCCATAATTAATGCTCTACTTCTTCTTAAAGACAGTACCTATTCTAGAACTCTTCTTTCAAAAACATATCATTTGAAAGGAGGAAATAGTAATAATTAACATTTACATTTTGCTTTATATAATATAAAGTATTTTTGTCATAACAAAATTTCAAAATATGAAGACAAGCATTATTGTCACCATTTTATAGAGTTAGAATTGAGACTCTGAAAGATTAAATGAGTTGAATATAAAATTAAAATATTTAAGTTAGGATTCTGATGCATGTCTTTTGGCTTTAAATTCAATCCCCAATAAAAGATGACTATTATGATTTTGCAAATTTATTGTACCTTCATGATTTTAATATTATTCATGTAAAGAGGTTTATTTATTTTAAGAATAAATTAAAGCTTGAATCTGGAACTTTGACATCACATGGGGTTGCTGCCTTAGTCTGATTTGGTGAGATTCAAAATAAAGAGTATTCTGTCATTAAGAAAATTAAAATATACATAATTGCTCCCTAACATATTAAAAATAAAATATTAAATCACCTATTTTTCAACATAATTTTTCAAAACTTAAAAGGAATATCAGAATCTTAACTTCTAAGAAAATGATAGGAAAATACAAAGTATTTTTTTCCAACTTAAAGAACAAATTTTTCTTTGATAGCATCGTTGAAAATGCTCATCCAGAAGCAGAGCTAAAATGAGAAAGAAAAGGTAGGATCTTGCCCCTCCAAACACTTCAAAATGCCTTTAAATAATGCCTCTAAATTCTATAGAGGTAGAACCCACAATCAAGAATTATCTTCCCATAAATACTCAGTATAATCTTTCAGGGGAAAATGGATATTCAATAAAAGAGAGGATTTTAAATATTCTTGATAAAAACACAAAAGCTGAATAGAAAATTTGACTTTAAATATAAGGCTGGGGGAGCACAAAAAGGTAAACAGAAAGTAAAAATCATACTTAATAAAGTTAAATTATCTGCATTCCTAAGTGGGAAAATGATTCTTGTATCTTGTATCTAATAAGAACTTTCTTATATTAGATTATTATTATATTATATTATATTACATTATATTATAGATTATATTAGATATAAGGAGTGTTTATAGACAGAGGATACATGTTATTTGAATATGAAAGGATAATGTCTAAAAACATAAAAATTAAGGGGTGAAAGAAAAATGTACTGGGAGAAAGGCAAGAGAAGGGGAAGAATAAAGTAAATTATCTCACTTTTAAAGGCAAGGAAAAAAACTTTTATAGTGAAAGTGAAGAAAATGAAAGTGTGAAGAAGAAAAAGGAGTGAGTCTTACAAAGAGGTAATGACATATACCTTCAATTGATTGTGGAACTCTATCTTACTCTACAGAACAGTAGAAGAGAAAGAGGATAAAGTGGGGATAATGTGGGGTGATAGAAGGGAGAGCAGGTTGGGTGAAGATGCACTCAGAAGCAAAACTTTTGAGAGTGAAAGGAGAAAGGGAATAGAATAAATATGGGAGTAAATACAATTAGCAAAAGCAAGCATGGCGGGAAAAAGTAAGTATGGCAAGTTTTTCTAATAAAGCTTCCATTTTTCAAACAGAGAGAATTGAGTCAATTTTATAAAAAATAAGAGCCATTCCCCAGTTGATAAACGATCAAAAGATGACCAGTTTTCAGATAAAGTAATCAAACCTAACTCTCTCTCTCTCTCTCTCTCTCTCTCTCTCTCTCTCTCTCTCTCCCCCTCTCTGAACAGTTTTCAGATAAAATAATCAAACCTAACTCTCTCTCTCTTTCTCTCTCTCTCTCTCTCTCTCTCTCTCTCTCTCTCTCTCTCTCTTTCTATATATATATAAACGATCAAAAGATGAACAGTTTTTAGATAAAGTAATCAAACCTAACTATATTTATATATACATACATACATATATATAAAGTTCCAACTCATTTGTGTTTGGAGAAATTCAAATTAAAACAGTTCTGTGGCACTACCTCTTACCTATTAAACTGGCCAATAGGATACAAAATGAAAATGAAAATTTTGTAGAGGTAGGGAAAAAATTACAGTAATCAATGAATGGTTGGTGTAATTGTGAACTGATTCAACCATTCTATAGAACAATTTGGAAATTTGCTCAGAGGCCTATAAAACCATTCATACACTTTGAACTAGCAATACCACTATTATGTCAGTATACAAAAAGAAATTAAAAAAAAACAAAAAGGAAAAGTACACATAGGCACAAAAAATATTCATAGCAGCACTTTTCTGGAGATAAAGAATTGGAAATTGAGGGGAAATACATCAACTAGGGAGTACTTGAATAAGCAGCATGTACTTATGATGGAATACTATTGTGCTATTAGAAATGCTGAACAGGATGCTTTCAAAAATATTTGGACTTAGATGAGCTGATGCAAAGTGAAAGTGATGCGAAGTGTGTACAAAGTAATAGCAATATTATAAGGTGATCAACCATGAATGACTTTGCTATTCTCTGCAATATAATAATCCAAGATAACGCTAAAAGACTTATGAGGAAAAATGCTTTCCATCCCCAGAGACAGAACACATGATGTCCAAATACAGATTGATACATACATAAAAAAATTTTTAAAAGGAATGTTAAAAATTGTTTTTTACATATAACTGGGATAAATAAAATAATAAATAAGTAGAAAAAAAAGAAAAAAAATGCTCATCTAGCCTCTGTTTGAAAATTTCAGGGAAGATGAAAGTTCTACTTCACAAATCAATCAATTCAACTCTTAAATAGCTATAATTGTAAAAAGTGTTATTTTTAGCCCAATTTTGATTCCCCGAAATTTATCCAATGCTCTCACTTCTGCTTTCTCTTGCCAAGTAGGACAAATATAATCCTTTGGTCTACATAACAGCCTTTCAAATACTTGGAGACAGCTGTCATATAGTTATATGCCATCTGAATCTTTTTTTCTTGAAAATAAATATAAACTTTCCATTAACTCTTATAAGATGCAGACCTATTCACATCTTTGTTGCCTCCTCTTGATTTTCTATTTGCCATAATCTTTCCTAAAATATGGTATCCAGAACTATGAAGGAAAACACACACACACACACACACACACACACACACATACACACACACACAACTCTAAAAATGTGATTTCATTAGGGTAGAATATGGTGGTGCTTATATGTATTTTTTTTTTCCCTTTGGCATTATGCCTCCCTTAATGAAGCTTAAGTTCTCATTACCATTTTTGGCTTCCATATCACACCACTGAGTCATGTTGCATTAATGTCCTGTAAAATGTATATATTTTTAGATAAACTTCTCTTTAGCCATGACTTTCCAATTTTGTATTTGTGAAATTGACTTTTAAAACCAATGTAAGACTTTTTTTCCTAAATAAATTTTAGCTTAGTAGAGTAGCCTATCGTTATTCTTTTAGGATTCTGCTACTATTATCCTACAGGTTCCCTATTCTTATCTTTTTGTCATCTATAATTTTTTAATAGCTAAGATATAATTTTATCCAGGTAATTGATAAAAATACATGCTGAATATTATTGACCACACACCTAGATCACTGTGGAATTCTATTAGAACTAACTTTCTAAATTCATATATTATATGAATAATAACTATTCTTTTGAGTCTAGCTATTTAACCAGTTCCAAAATGATATGATTATTTTATTTATTTTCTAAAATCTTCGATATCTCCACAAGGATGATATTTATCAAAGATTTTAGAAAATGCTTTATTAAAATCAAAGTAAACTATAGCTGAGTATTTTTCTGATCTACCAGTCCAGTAACCCTGACAACATGGAAATGATATTAGGTTGGCATGGCCTGCACTTGATGAATTCATGCTGGCTGGCTGTAATTGTTACTTACTTGCTAGATGGTCATTAATTTTAATGATACATTTATACAGTTTTGTCATAATTTGGAATTAAGATTGCTTGTCATATTAGAATAGAAGATCAAAGAAGGAAAAAAAAGACTGCTGCTCAGGACTTTTATCAGTTACTAAAAGAGGTAAAGTGTGATTTAAAAATTATTGCATGGTAATCTAGATTCCAAACAATGGCAAAATTCTAGAATCCTGGAGGAAGAGAAGGGAGAAAAAAAAAGAGGAATAGGTAGATTTTATAGGATTTGGTAGAAGATTAGATTTAGGAATAAAAAGGGAGTTAGAGCCTAAGATAATAACAAAATAGTGAGCCTAAATAAATAGGAGGATGGGAGTGTATTTAAATACAAAACGGAAGTGGGGAAGAGAGAAGATCTTTGGGGAAAAGAAAGTGAATCCAGTTCTGAGCTTGTATTGCCACGATGTATATGTTTATGTGAATGGGACCTATAGATTCAAATGTCCAATATACATTTTGAGATGCAAGGCCAGAGTTGAACATAGAGATCTGAGAATTATCTGCACAAAGATTATGCCTGAATCCATAAGATTGGTCATCACCAAGCAAAGTAATATAAAGCAAGAAGATGAACTTAAGAGAGATCCTTAGGGGTGCCAACAGGCAGGGACATAACAGATGAAAATTCATCAAAGGAAAGCCAGGAAAGTTTACAAAGCCAGGAGTTGGACCAGGGGAGGCACATTGTCATTAAAACTGAGAGAGAAGAGGTATTAAGGGGGGGGGGGGGACGATAGTTAACATCAAAAGCTTCAAAAAGGTTAGGAAAGATTAAGGTCTTTAATGACCTTAAAGAAAAGTTATTAGATTTGTCAATTAAGGGATCTTTGAATCAGTTCAGATGACAGTGAGGTGCCAATATTGATTCTCTCATTTTTACCTCCCTTATTTAAAAAAAAAAATTCTTTGTGTACCTTTATGTGTGTGTGTGTGTGTGTGTAAACAACTATCCCCATTGTGGTGGGAAGTTGGGTATTATAGTGGATAGAGTGCCAGGCCTGATATTAGGAAAATTTATCTCCCTGAGTTTTAATCTGGCCTTAAATACTTACTATATATTTGCTTACTATGTGACTCTGGGCAAGTCATTTAAAAGCCTGTTTGCCTCATTTCCTCACCTATAAAATGAGCTGGAAAAGGAAATGGTGAATTATTCTATTATCTTTGCCAGGAAAACTTCAAATGAATTCATGAAGGGTTGAATATAACTGAAACGACTGAAGAGCTCCCTTCTTCCTGTCCCTTTTCCCTGTTTCTAGCATATCCCTCTTTCTCATCATCTCATTTTTTTTTTTTTTGAGATGATTCCAATACAATCTATAGCTCCATAACTAGACTACTTTTAACTGCCATAATGATAATAAATTTCTTAAGAATTTATTAGTGCATTTTAGTATTTGGGAATATAAACAACATAATTTTAATCAGTTCATTATATTTCTCACTTATGTTTACCTTTCTGTGTTTTTCTTGAATCAAATGTTTGAATGTCTCTGATCTTTTCATTGGGAATGCTTGAAATTGTCTTTTTCATTTAATTTACATAAAATTTTCTCCCTGAAAGATTATATTCAGATTTGCTGGGTACAATATTCTTGTATTGCAAGAATATTGTAAATTTATCTCTTTATTTTCTTTAATATTATATTTAAGCTCTCCATTCCTTTCTGGAATAGCTACTAAATTTTATGTGACCCTGACTGGAGCTCTGTGATATTTGAATTCCTTGTTTCTAATTGCTTGAAAATTTTTTCTTGACCTGAGAACCCTAGCATTTGACTATAACTTTCTCATTGGAGATTTCTTTCAGGAGCTTACCTGTGAAGTCATTCACTTTCTATTTTGCTCTCTATTTTGTAAAAAAAATATATATGGGGAGTTTTCCTATACAGATTTTTAACATACAATGTCTCATCCTCTACTACCCCCCTCTTTTTTTTTTTTTTTGATCATAGCATTCAGATAGTTCAACAATTCTAAAATTATTGCTTCTTAATTTATTTTACATGACTTTTTCATGAACTTTTTCACATTTTCTTTTTTATTTTGTTGATTTGTTTGATATTGCTTCATTGTCTCATGTAGGCATTACTTTCCATTTGACTAATTGTATTTTTTAAGGACTTATTTTCTTTAGATTTTTTTTTTTCTTCTTTTACCAAATTATTATTATTATTTTTTTTTTTACATAGTTTTCTTGGATAGTTTTCATTTCTTTTTTCTTTTTCAATTTTTCCTCTACTGCTATTATTTGATTTTTAAAAACATTTCTTTGTTTGCTTTTTCCCCCAAATCTATTTACCTCTTCTAGAAATTGTTTGGCATGTTTTCAGTCTTCATTTTTCTGTAAGGCTTTTGCTTCTATAGGCTTTCAAGTCACTGTCCTCTTCCGAGTTTGTCTTGAATTTCCTTGTCACCATAGTAGAATTTTATAGTCAGGTGTTGTTATGTTTGTTTGCTCCTTTTTCTGGTCTATTTCTTGACTTTGAACTTTATGTTAGAGTTGGGTTCTCCTTACTTTGGTATTGGTAGTATGAGAACTTTTAGGATTTTAAGTCTTATTGTCATAGTTAGCTCTAGAGGCCTGCTAGTTTTTGATGCTTCCAAGATAGTATGATTCTGGAGGAGGTATGGTCATTTGGATTATTCTCTATTCCTTACCCAAGTATAAGGTCTCCTCCAGTGACAAGTGTTTTTTTTTTTTTTTTTTTTGAATTGAAAATGGGGTAACAGACAATGGAGTTGCCAAAATGGTACCCAATAATGGTCCTCCATAATCTCTTTCTGACTAGATGTTCAATTTCCTCACCATTTCTGGGAACTGGGCACTTTCTCAGGACCACTGCTACTGCTGCTGCTATTTCCACCAGTACCGAGGCCTACAGCCAGCATGACTTTGGCCTTGCTCTACTCCTGGCCAGCTCCCATCCTAGTTTTTCAGACCTCACTTTCTGTCCTTTGTCCTAGATCAGGCAAAAACAAAAACAAAAACAACTACCTATTCTAATTGTTTGTATATTATATCATTTAGAATTCCACTTAATGCACTTTTAAAAAGTTATTTAGAGAGCAGTGTAAGGAGAGCTCAGCAAAAATGTTTCCTTTATTTCACCATCTTGACTGTGCCTTTAACAAAAATGAATTTAGAGGGACTATATCAGAATGAGAATGCAGAATTAGTTGAACTACTTTGCTCAAAATTCTTTGTTAGCTCCTGTTTGGTTGTCAAATAAGTTTAACCTTCTTTGCCTAATGATCAAAACCTTCTATAATCTATTATTACCCATATACCTGTTTCATTCTAGTTTATTCCAAGCATTCTGGGCTGTTTTCAAACTGAATCATTCTTTCTGCTGGATTGATCATATACTTTCCCCAATTTTTTTTTTTTCTTTGCTGCTTTGCTGGTTGAATTTCTACCTATCCTTTAAAGTCTAACTATACTTCTTACCTCCTTTTTTAATGCCCCTGTAGATAAGAACATAACTCTTGAATACTCATATAGCTCTTTGAGTTGCATGTCCCTAAAGCACTTATCATTGAATAATGTATATTTTAGTTATCTGTTTATTAAGTTATCTATTTATTTATCTATTTAGTTATTAGCTCCATCCTTCAATTTTTACCATCTATAACAGAATCTGTACACAGTAGGTATTTAATAGATTTGTTGAATTAATGAGCAAATAGCATGCATCATTGGAGGGTTCTCATCCACTAGAAAATCAAAATGATCAATCTGAATACCTGCCCAGGAATAATCAGGAGAGGGAAATTAAAGGAATCAGATTCAATGGTCCTGAAGATAACCTTCCTTTAATTAATGATTCTCCTTAAGGCATGATTGACATTATTTCTTTCCCAACTTCTTTGGTTAATCTCAACATTAGAAGGCTAATATTCCACTAAAAGGCTATTAAAACAATTCATTAGGATATATAGGGTAACCTCAGGCTTTTAAATATTATCATAAAGCACCAATCCTGTTAAGTCCTATTGCAATGAGACAGAGTTATAAGAATGGACCAATGACATACTTTGTGCCCTATCATAGAACCACACATTTAGAGCTCAAATGGAATAATAGAGTCTATTCACCTCCCCCTCCAGTTTTAAAGCTAAGATAATTGATGACAAAAGAAGATAATTGCCCATCACCACAAAGGTAGTAAATAATGAACCCAGGATTTGGACCCAAGTCCTGCTGCACCTTTCCTCTATCCCTCCCCCATTTAAATTCATTATTCTTTCAGCTATGCCCTTTGTGTTAGGGACCATTAAGATATCACAATAGTTCATTACTGAAATATTGAGCATCTAGTATTTTTTTTTTTTTAACTAGAGAGTAATTAAATGACTTTTTAAAGATATTATAATGGAAAGGGGCTTGAGTGGAAAGGGGTCCTCTACCAATGGGATTACAGCTCCCTGTCATGAAAACATTAGTTGAAATCATTCTAAATATTTTTTCACAAATATGTAAACTTACATACAAATACTTGTACATAGTCAAGAAAATGGAAAGATCCCAAGTACTACAGCAGCCTAGTATACCCTCTATACATATTTGTTGAATGCATATACAAATGAGCAGTGATTTGCCAAAAGATAATTATATTTATATATTACATATTATACATAATTGCTGTTTTTCTTGTGGGATTTTTTATATGATTATAGCATTAATAAAATCAAATAAAGCACAGTAAACACCAAAAGATGATTGAAAGCCAGATGCTCACTGTCTAATTTAAAAGTCAAAAATCTCTAAAGCATAGAAATTTTACATCTAAGAATTCTCTGTCCACATTTTCCATTGCAGTTCAAGATTGGCAAAGAATATGCAATAATAATCAGTATACAGTGAACCAGGGCTTCTTCCCAAACTTTATAGTTAATTTCTAGGAATGTATGGGTTTGGCAATTGATGCAAGCATTTTTTTTCCTGTATGGATAATTTGTCAGACATAAGGCCACTCCCTATTTACCTGAACTTACTTTTGCTCCAGTGAAGAAGGAACAGACTTAGGACAATCATAATATTCTAGAGTCAGACAGGATCTTGTATGGATAAGATGAATTTATTTTCTTTCCCTATAAAACTCAACTTACTAGCAAAATAGCCAAGATAGTCACTTTGCTTAAGGCACTGAATTCCACAGGCAAGATTAATGGTGTGCCTAATGCAGCCCAGCTCCTGAGCTAATAAAGCAAGAGGCAGAACATGCATTGTAAGACATCAACAAGTTTCAAAACTTAGGTTGATGCCTTTTCCTGAAAAGCCTCCAGCAACCACATTAACCAGAAGAATGACCTGACAGAAAGGACACCTCCCTCACCAATTAGTTCTGCTGAGTCATCCACAGCATGGGAGGGAGAATTAGCATACCTAACTTCCTGCTCTGCCAGCAGAGCATCTGGGAAAGATTTGCAATGAAGCGGAATATGGGAAAGGATTGAACTGCCTATGCAAGATGAGAGACACTGTGGAAATCATAGATTTGCTTAGGGTACCCCCCCCCATTTTTCTTGCAGCAATATTTAACTTTGATGAAGTATCACTGAAGATTCAGAAGATCCAAATTCACCTTTCATTAAAACCTGAATACTATTCATAATTAGAAACACTTCAATTAAGAAATATTTTGAATTGCTTACTGCTGTTTGTATTGAAAAAGAATACTTCATATCTTCATAAATAACTAATAAGAAAGAAAAAAGCCCAGAGGAAGGAATTTGAAATTGTGTCATTCAACAAGAGAGCAAAGGTATGTGCCCCAAAATGCACATAATAGGAATAAACTATTTATTTCTTTTATCAACAAGAATAGAGAGACTTTGTAAATGGTGCTCAGTAGTTTTATGTGAATCATTGGCAGTCAGATAACTTCAACAACAAATCTCTCATCTCTGAACTATGGTGAGGGTATATATTTTACTTTACAGTAGAATACGTTTCATTATTTTATCTTTCATCAGATGTGATATTAAAGAATATCATTGAAAAATGATTATGCAGTGCTATCTAATATCTACAAATCTAAATATCTATCAGCTTTAAGTATGTGTATATATGTATATGTATATGTACATATATACATACTATAGATAAACACATATATGCATAGCAGAAATATTCAATTCTCTCTCTTTCTCTCTCTTTCTCTCTTTCCATTCCAAGAATCACTTCCCTCCCTCCAAAAAAGGGGGTCATAAAGAATCAGACATGACTAAAATAATTGAACAACAATCAATAATTACCTTGGAAAACTCATCTGGAACCTAAAGAAGAGAAAACAAAGAAAAACTGCATTATTGAAAGAAAAAAAAAAAGAAAACAACTATGAGTATTGGATGAGGATTTAGTTTCCACAGAGTTAATAAACTTAAATTAGAGAAATGCAACTTAAATCAGGGAAATGAAAGTGAAACCTGAGAAATTAAACCTAAGAGGGAAGCCATGAATTAGAATAAGAAACAGGCAATGAGATGTGATCAGGAGTAGGGTGGAGACTCAAACTAACCTGGGGGAATTAGGTGTTCTGAATAGGCTGTAACTTCTGTACTACCCAAATAATGGGAAATGAGTGGATTTGAAAGAGAGAAAAAAAAAAGAAATTGTTTTTTCCTTTCAAGGGTGTGCCCTACTATCTTAGACACCAGCTCTTGCAAGAACATAAAATAAAATCCTTTCCTAGCATTATTAGCAAGTCTGTAGAATTCTTGATAAGAAAGTTCTTTTATACAATGGCTAGACTCTGACTATAACTTAAAGATGATTATTCTTCTAACTCTTGAGCAGATGAATTATTTTTCCCTAGAGTAATATCTTTTTAAAAATTATATATATATATATATATATATATAATATATGTATATGTATATATATAATATATACATATGTAATCATTACATTACTAGTTAAATAAAAAGATTTTTCTTTTAAAAACTGAAGTTAGTGTTGGGTAACTTCAAATTTATGTTTTTTATTTTAAATTTTAAATTTAAGGATATGTTGTTACTTTAGTGATGTCTGACTCTTTATAATCCCTTCTCTTATCCTCTTCTCTTTCTACTTCCTGGTAAAGCATGATAAATATATTTTTATACCCGACAAAATATGTATGTTATTTCCCCTTTAAGATGAAAATGAGATCTAAACATTGTGTGCCATTTTCTCAATCCCAACTATTCTCCCCTCTACTATAAAAGTTCTTTTATGAGATAACATACTCCATTTTACCTTTCTATTTCTCCTTCTACCAGTATATTTCTCTTTCTCGCCCCTTAATTTTACTATTTATATGTCATTCCCTCAGACTCAATTCACATCTATTCCCTCCTTCCTTCTAATTGCCCTAATAATGATAAAGTTCTTAGGTGTTATAAATATTATCTTCTGAAAGAAATTATTAATAGTAACCAATGATATGGGGAGATACAGAATTCTCATCCTTTTTCTAAGGTCCTTATATCAAGACTCAGCCACTGAAAGATAGATAGAACTGATGACAGTAGATAGTATTAACATTTTCCAACCTTATAAGGAATTTAATAGAAGGTGAAACTCCTGGCCCCTTATGTTCTACTCAGACTTGGAAACAGGCTATAGATTCTAATGAATAGCTCTACCTCTTATTATAATATGTATTTTCTCAGTAATTATTAACCAATTACAGTTTATTAGGTCCCTTAGGAGCACCCACTCTTCCAAGATCATATAACCTTGAACCCACAAGTCACCACCATGCAAGGAGGGACAGTGCCAGGAAAGGGTACTCTGTAATCTCTTTCTAACAAGTTGCTTTTATCCCATTTTCATCTGTGGGTTAACAGCTCTGGTAGTTGCAGCTATTGATTCAGTTACATCTGAGGCCTGCTGTTAGCTTGCCAGTGAATGTTGCGTAAACTAGATTGTACTCTACTTCAATCCCAGTGAGAAAGACTTTTCCAATGAACCTTTATAATGGTCTAGAAAATAGTTTCATTTCATCTTTTTGGTGGTTCTGTCAATTTAGAATTAATTTTGAGGTGTTATTTTGGAGAATTCAGGCAGACCCTTGGCTTTATTCCATCATCTTGGCTTTACCCTCTGAACAGCTTTTTAATGAACATTAATAATAGACACTTATGATAAGAAGGAAAGTCCTTAACTAGAAGAAAAATCTTCACATCAAATAAGGTTTTAAACCTAAAATATGATCCAAGTCATAAATTAAAACATGAAAAATACAATGAATGTCAAAGGATATAAATATTTTTCAACAGAATTCCAAACAACCATTTTGAAATTTGTCCCAACTGACTAGCAAGAAAAGAAATAAAAACAAAAGAAAACACTACTGAGATTTCAATCCCCATCTCAAAACTTAGCAAAAAAAAAAAAAAAAAAGACAAAAGATGGCTAAAATCAATATTAAATAGGCAGTGGAAAGACAGGAATACACAATATTTTTTCTGCATATATAATTAGATATCAATAGAAACTTCAAAATCAATATATCCAAAAGAAGTCCTGTTATTTTAAAATCCAACTTTCTTCTCAAACTATCTTTTATTTTGTATTCAGAACACCAAAAATTTCCCTGTCAATCAAGTTATGATCCTTTGCTTAGTGTTGTTTTCAACTCCTTACTCACACTCACCCATATATCCAGTTAGTGGAAAATTATTTCTATTGTCACATCATTTCAGATATATGTCTATTTAAAAATTATTTATTTTAATACACATTACTTTATGAATCTGTGTTGAGAGAGAAAAATCAGAACAAAAGGGAAAAATCATGGGAGAGAAAAAAAAACAGAAAAAAAGACATATGATGAATTGATTTACATTCAATTTCCATAGTTCTTTTTCTGAATGAAAGTAGCATTTTCTGCCCAAAGTCTATTGAGATTGTTTTGGATCTCTAAATCACTAAGAACCAAATCTTTCATAGCTGATCATTGCACATTCCTGCTATTATTGGGTGCAATATATTTCTGGTTATACTTATTTTGTTTAGCATCAGTTCATATAAATCTTTTCTGGCTTTCTAAAATCAGCTTGTTTCATCAATTTTATATAGAACAACAATATTTTGTTACCTTCATATAGGACAGTTTATTCAGTCATTCCCCAAGTGATGGGCCTCTATTCATTTTCCAATTCTTTGGTGCCACAAAAGGAGCTGCTACAAACATTGTTGCACATGTGGGTCCTTTTTACCTCTTTTATATATCCTAGGGATACAGACTCAATAGTGGCACTGTTGGGTCAAAGAGTATGTATAGTGTTATAACCCTTTATAACCTTTCGGGCATAGCTCCAGATTGCTCTTCAGAACAGTTGGATCAGTTCACAGTCCCACCAATGATGCATTAGTGTCCCAGTTTTCCTATATCCCCTCCAATATTTATCATTATCTTTTTCTGTCATTTTATCTAATCTGAGAGGTATGAGGTGATACCTTTGAGTTGTTTTAATTTGGCTTTCTTTAATAAATAATGATTTAGAGCATATTTTCATATATCTGCAGATGGCTTTAATTTTATCATCTGAAAATTATCTGTTCATATCTTTTGACCAGATTTGAGCAATTGGGGAATGAGTTGTATTTTTATACAATTTTTAAATGTATTTTAGAAATGAGACCTTTATCAGAAACATTGGTTGAAATGATTTTCTCTCAACTTTTTACTTCCCTTTTAATCTTGTTTCTGTTGCTTTTGTTTGTATAAAGCTTTTTAAGTTTAATGTAATCAAAAACTTTGCCTTTCATAATGTTCTCAAGTTCTTCTTTCTTCCTTTTTCCAAAGATCTGATTGCTCTCCTAATTTGTTATGGTATCATCCTTAATGCTCAAATCATGTTCCCATTTCAACCTTATTTTGATATGGCATGTGAGACATTGGGCTATGCTGAATTTCTGACATATTTTCCAGTTTTCACAACAATTTTTCTCAAATACTGGTTTTTATTCTTGAAGCTGGAGTTTGGGAGTTTATCAAAACTAGATTACTGTAGGCCTTGATTATTATATCATGTGTATCCAATCTATTGCATTGATGGACCACTCTATTTTTAGCCAAATGGTTTTGATGGGTGCTACTTTATAATTTAGTTTTAGGTTTGGTACTGCTAAGCCATCATCCTTTGTATTTTTTTTTAAATTATTTCCCTTGATATACTAGACCTTTTGTGTGTCCAAATGAATTTTGTTATTATTTTTCCTAACATTATAATTATTTTTGGCAGTTTGATTATTTTGTTACTGAACAAGTGGAACAATTTAGACAGAATTCTAATTTTATTATATTTGCCCAGCCTACATATGAGCAATTGATATTTTTCCATTTGTTTGGATCTTATTTCCTTAAAATTGTAGTTTTGAAGTTTTGCTTAGGGTTTCCTTATGAGATCTCTTTCTGAAGGTGATCGATGGATTCCTTCAATGAGTATTCTCTTCCCTCCTTTCCTCTCATGTTTCTAAAATATATAAGCAGTTTTCTTTGATGATCTCTTGAGAAATGCTATCCAGGCTCTTTTGTTTTGGTCATGGCCATCAGGTAGGCCAATAATTTTTAAATTGTATATTCTGAATCTATTTTCCAGGTGTGCTGTTTTACTCATGAGTTATTTCACCTTTTTTTTTTTTTTCCATTTTTCCATTTTTTTTCTTGTTCTTTACTTCTCATAGAGCCATTAGCTTCCACTTGCCTCATTCTAGTTTTTAATGTGTGGTTTTCTTCAGTTAGCTTTTGTATCCTTTTTCCAGTTGGCTAAATCTACTTGTGAAGGTGTTGTTTTCTTCAGTGGATTTTTATTTTTTGCATTGGCCAATTGTATTTTTTCAAGAATTGCCTTCATTTTCCAAGCTATTGACTCTTGTATACCTCTCACTTCTTTTCTCATTTTTTTCTTCTACTCTCTTATTTACTTTTTAAAATATTTTGTGAATACTTCCAAGAATCCTTTTTGGGCTTGAGACCAATTCATATAATTCTTTGAAATTTTCTCTGTGGATGTTCATTTTGTCCTCATCTGAGTTGATGTTTTGGTCTTCCCTATCAGTATAGGAACTTGCTATGGTCAAAGTTCTTTTGTTTCTTGTTTACTTTCTTTCCTTTTCTTTTGATATTTTTTCTTTTTTGTTTTAATTAATGATTGAGCTCTGCTCCTAGGATAAAGGAGGCACTGTCCCAATCTATCTGTGCAGCTCTGAGGCTTGGCTTTAAGCACAGGGGATCCTTATGTTTGCAAGGTGTAGCTTTGCCTGCTATTTTTAGGAAATAACCTGGTTTTCTAGAATATGCCTTCTGAGCAGGGACTGGAGGCTGTCCCACTGATCTGCTCCTCTATTGAGGCAGGATGGAGCATCTCAGCTATTCATTTTCTATGATTAAGACTCTCTCACTGATTTTTTCAAAGTTTTTCTGAGCTGGATTGAACATCCTTTTTATCCCAGTGAGATTGACCTTTATTGAAGTTTTTTTTTTTTTTTCAATTTATCTTGAAATGAAGAGTTTTTTCATTTCATCAGACTCTGTTCAGAGATTGGTTTCTGTTGGAATATATGGGAGCTGTGAATTGACCTGCCCCTTAACAGTTTTTCATGTGGTTTTTGAGGGAAATCGGGAGAACTCAAGAAGCTTCCTGGCTTCACTCCCGCCATCTTGGCTCTCTATATACATCTCTTTATCATAATTCACAACATAGTTGCAATTGATCCTGCACTGCTGTTACTGGCTGTATATCCCAAGGAAATCACAAAGGAGGGGAAAAAAAAAAAACCTATATGTGCAAAATGTTTTTTAAGCAGCATTTTGCTCCAAAGAATTGGAAAAAGAGTAAATGCCCATCAATTGGGGAATGGCTGAACAATTGTGGTATATGAAGATAATTAAATATTATCGTTCCATAAAAAGTGATGAACAAGCAGACTTTAGAAATGTCTGGAATGTTTTACATGAACTGATGCTGAGCAAAATAAGTAGAACCAGGAATACATTGTACACAATAACGGCAAGATATACAATGATTAACTATGAAAGACTTGATTCTTCTCAATGGTTCAGTGATCTGAAGCAATTTCCAATAAACTTTGGACGGAAAATGCTATCTGCATCTGGAAAAAGAACTAAGGAGACTGAATAGAAATCAATACATGCTGTGTTCATTTCATTTTTTTTTAACTCCTCCCATAGTTTTTACATTTTGCTCTGATTTTTCTCTCCCAACATGATTCATAAAGCAATGTGTCTTAAAAATAAACAGATAAATTTTTAAAAGGGGGTGGAAATAGGAAAAAAAAACCTTCATAGCATAACCTCTTCCTAACTTTTCAGTCTTTTTTACAATTTATTCCAGTTCAGCTTAAGATATGGCAGTGGCACTGGCATTCTTGATAAACCACTTTTATCTCCTGACTCTTTGCCTTTTCATTGACTGTCCTTTATATCTTGTAAAATATCACTTCTCCCTTCTCTTTCCTGGCTTCCCTGACTTCCTTCAAAAAAATCAACTAAAATTTAACCTTTTGCAGGGGCCTTTTCTAGATCCTTCCCAGTGCTTAATGCCTTCTCTCTAAGATTATCTTCTATTGAAACTTGAAATATTAATTTGTGCATAGTTATAAGACTCTCAACTCTTTGAGGACAGAGGACAGAGGATTTTCCTTCAGCACAATGTGTGCAAATGGTAAATATTAAATAAAACTTTATCAATCTATCTATATATCCATTTATTTGTTTTTTGCTCATTTATTTATTAACTGACTAAATATTGTTGATAGAGCTAGGGATAATTACTCTAATCATTATGAAAAGTAATTTCAAATTATGTTAATGAAATTACAAAAATATCATTTCCTTTTAAGCCATAGGTAACAGTGCTAGGAATATAACTCCCATGAAATCATTTTTTAAGAAGGACCCATATGTGCCAAAATAATTGTAATAGTACATTTTTGGTAGTAAAGAACTAAAAACAAAGTAAGTGAGTATTGATTGTGAATAGAAAGCCTTTAAAAAAAAAAAAAAACTTGACTAATGAAATTTTACTAGACTTTGTAGTAGAGAGCTGTTTTCTAGATCAAAAAACCCTGAATTCAATGTGTCCTGTGACATTATTATTATTATTTATGTGAATATATATATATATACACACACATACATATATATATGTAACGATTTCCATTTATCTCAGTTTCCTTAACTGCAAAATGAGAATCATAGCATCTATCTCCTAGGGATGCCTGGATTAACTAAGATAATATTTCTGAAGTTTTCACCCAAAATTTTGTCACTTAAAAATTTAGAAAATTTATTTATTTATTTTTAATAACTTTTTATTGATAGAACTCATGCCAGGGTAATTTTTTACAACATTATCCCTTGCATTCACTTCTGTTCCGATTTTTCCCCTCCCCCGATGGCAAGCAATCCTTTACATGTTGAATAGGTTACAGTATATCCTGGATACAATATATGTGTGCAGAACCGAACAGTTTTCTTGTTGCACAGGGAGAATTGGATTCAGAAGGTATAAATAATCCGGGAAGAAAAACAAAAATGCAAGTAGTTTATATTCATCTCCCAGTGTTCTTTCTTTGGGTGTAGCTGCTTCTGCCCATCTTTGATCAATTGAAACTGAATTAGCTCTCTTTATCAAAGAGATCCACTTCCATCAGAATACATCCTCAAACAGTATCGTTGTTGAGGTATATAATGATCTCCTGGTTCTGCTCATTTCACTTAGCATCAGTTCATGTAAGTCTCACCAGTCCTCTCTGTATTCATCCCGCTGGTCATTCCTTACAGAACAATAATATTCCATAACATTCATATACCACAATTTACCCAGCCATTCTCCAATTGATGGGCATCCATTCATTTTCCAGCTTCTAGCCACTACAAACAGGGCTGCCACAAACATTTTGGCACGTACAGGTTCCTTTCCCTTCTTTAGTATCTCTTTGGGGTATAAGCCCAGTAGTAGCACTGCTGGATCAAAGGGTATGCACAGTTTGATAACTTTTTGAGCATAGTTCCAAATTGCTCTCCAGAATGGCTGGATGTGTTCACAATTCCACCAACAATGTATCAGTGTCCCTGTTTTCCCACATCCCCTCCAACATTCCACATTATCTTTCCCTGTCACTCTAGCCAATCTGACAGGTGTGTAGTGGTATCTCAGAGTTGTCTTAATTTGCATTTCTCTGATTAATAATGATTTGGAGCATATTTTCATATGTCTATAAATAGTTTCAATTTCTTCGTCTGAGAATTGTCTGTTCATATCCTTTGACCATTTATCAATTGAAGAATGGTTTGATTTCTTATAGATTAGAGTCAATTCTCTATTTATTTTGGAAATGAGGCCTTTATCAGAACCTTTGATTGTAAAACTGTTTTCCCAGTTTATTGTTTCCCTTCTAATCTTGTCTGCATTTGTTTTGTTTGTACAAAAACTTTTCAATTTGATATAATCAAAATTTTCTATTTTGTGGTCAATAGTGATCTCTAGTTCTTCTTTGGTCATAAATTCCTCCCTCTTCCACAGGTCTGAGAGGTAAACTATCCTATGCTCTTCCAATTTAAAATTTAGAAAAAAAATTTAGAAAAGCTTTTCTCCCTCCTACCTTCTCTTCCTTCCTTCCTTTACAACCTATATCACATACATATACTTGTATATGCATACACATAGTTTTTAAATATATGTATTGCAAATGGACTATATATACATATGTACATATACATATATACATGTATACAAAATATGTACATATACAT